>NC_077231.1:298492659-298815159 GCF_027887165.1 Monodelphis domestica | reverse complement strand
TATCAAGGGGGGCTTCATGAGAAGGTAATATATGATCTGGTCCTGTAAGGTAAAAGGTGGTGGTGGTAATGGTGATGGTGGTAGTAGTAGTGGTAATAGTAGTAGTAGTAGTAGTAGTAGTAGTAGTAGTAGTAGTAGTAGTAGTAGTAGTAGTAGTGATAGCAGTTGTAACTATAGTAGAAGTAGTACTTAGCAGTTATAGAATTTTTACATAGTGCTTTCCATGTTATCTTATTTGATCATGAAAGCAACCCTGTGAGGTAAGTGCTATGATTATTCTCATTTTCCCTTCAAGAAAACAGGGTAAATGACTTTCCCAGATCCACATTACTAGTAAGAGTTTGCAAGACAAGATTAGAATTCAGGACTTTCTAACTTCAGGGTAGGAATTTAATTTACCAACAAATGTTCAGGAAATCATCCTCCTTTACATTATACTCTAGTTTTATCAGGAAAGGAAACAGAGAGGATTTGTTTAAGGTTTTCTTCCCTTTCTTCACCCAATGCCAACAGTCACCCAAATGCAAAGCTGAGATTCAGGCTGGTTCCATGTCATGTGCTTATCTGACTATTAAAATGTGGCAGATACTGTGCAAAAATAGTACCAATGTATTCAAGTGAGAATATTCTCACTTTGGAAATTAATTCTCACAAGCAGATGGAAACTTAGAATAAAACAGTTATTAGCTAGAATGTGAGTAATTCTTTTCCTACCCTTGTATTAGCCTGGAAAATGTATAGTTCTTTATGAGCTAATTAATAGAAACTACACTGATCTCAGAACACTTTATATATCTCTGATACACTGATGCCTTTCTAATCGGTTATCTTTACTTGCTTTTCCTCTCTTCTAGATTGTAAGCTCTTTGAGGGCAAGAATAATGCCTCATTTTCTCTTAATGAACCATTCAAAGATTCATTAAATACCCACTATGTGCTAGGCACTGAGGTCAAAAACACAATAAATGAAGTAATCCCTACTCTCATCTCTAAGAGTTTGCTATCACTTCCCCAGAATCTCGAATAGTTCTAGCTTATATAATACTTAATGAATGATTCAATTAATTAATTAGTTATTATCACTCCTTTTGTAAGAATTCCATTGGCTCTTTGAATAGGAAGGGGTTCTCAGAAAAATGGAGTCCAACCTCCTACCCAGCACAGAAACTAAAAAACACCTTAACAGTCTCTAACTTCTAAATAAATAATTCCAGGGATGGGAAATAAACTACTTCATTAAATGTTAAAGTGCCGTATGGAAAACTAAAATCTATCCCATGATTTTTACCCATCAGTCCTAATCCTGCCCTCAAAAATCTATAAGAATAAATTTAATCTCCCTTGAGCATGAGTCTATCATGTCCTACCCAAAGACTTCTCTTTTCCATTCTAAGAATTCAAACATTCTCTACATGACAATATTTCTAGATCCTTCACCCTCCAGTTCACTTTCCTTTATCCATTTTGTCAACATTTCTCTTCAAGTGTGCTCAGAAATGGATGCAATATTATGAATGGAGTCTCACCAGTACAGAGCACAATATGACAAAAACGACTGTGGTTCCCATGTTTTTTTTTTTTTTTCTAGAAATTTAACCTTTGGTGGCTTGAACTTTCTTAACTTCTACAACATACTATATTGACTTCTATTGCTGTTAGTCCAGGTCTCCATCATCATGTACTTGGGCAGTTAATCTTATAATCAAACATAGTATTAGTTTTGACTTATCTGTGTTAATTATTCATTTGCTTGGTTCTGATCCATTGTTTCAAGCCTGTCAAGAATTTTTTGAGTTTTGATTCTACTCTTCTCTATATTGTATCATCTCCTCTGGCTTTGTGTTATCAAAAAAAATATAAATATATCTTCTGCCTTCCCCTATGAATGAGTCAAGGTGAAGGATGGAACCCTAGAGAATGCCAGTTGTTGACAATATCTCCATCCATGCTCTCCAGCTAGGGTCTTTCCACCATTTATAAATCCTTCTAATTAATGTACCATTCAACCCATATCTCTCCACCTAATTCACAAGGAGTGAATTGGGTTCCAGATTTGGAGTCAGGAGGAGAATGTGAATACAAATCCTATATCACACATTTACTAGCTATGTGATACTGACCAATCAATTATCCTCTCTATATCTCAGTTTCTTTCATCTGTAAAATTTGGAGGCTGGATTCAATACCCTCTCTAAGGTCCCTTTAAGCTCTAAATCTTTTGATATTCAAAAAATCATCTCCATGACGACAGAGACTAACTTTCTTTTTGAATATCTTTGCATCCCTAGGGCTTAGCACAGTGACTGGAACTTAGTAAATGTTTAATAAATGCTTGTTAACTTGTCTTGCTTTCAGAAAGCAAAGATGCTGAACACTTTGCTGAAATATTAGTATATAATGTATATAGAGTTCTCCAGATCTCCTAACCTTTTCCCTCCTCATCCATAAAAAAGAAAAAGAAAGTTGTTTTTTCATATGCCATGCCTTGCTTTGAGTGAACCCAACCTCTCTGGATTCTAGTGCCTTCCCTGGGTTCCTTATTCCTATTTATCCTACACATAGTTTGCTTTGTATGTATTTGTTTGCCTGTTGCCTCCCCTTTTAGATTGTGAGTTTGTATAAAGCAGGGATGGTCTTTTGTCTCTTTTTGTATCCCCTTTACTTAGCATAGTGCCTGGCACAAAGTAGACTCTTACCAAATGTTTATTGATTGATCGATGATCATTCTGAAAAATCAACATTTTCCTTTCTAAATGTTCATCTTAGAGAAAGAGAAATATCAAATACTATATTATTCCATTCATCTGGACAGATAAATTGAGGCCAAAAACAAGCTGAAGTATTAAATAATACATAGCAAACACAGTCAATTATATCTTTATTTCCATGGGAAATTTTTGGCTGTGCATTCATGTGCCTTGAACCACCTTTGAGACACTAGGGTTTCCCAGTCTGTACCAGAATCCCAGATATATTGGCTACTTGAAGTCTGTAGCGCTGGGCAAGGGGCAGAGGGGGAAAACAGGAGGGTCCTCAGAATTCTGGGGAGCTTCCAATCTGATGTGAGGTAATCTGGTAGAGTGGATCATGTCCTAGACTCAGAGTTGGAGTAGACATGAATTTGAATTTCATCTTGGACACTCATGAGCTTTGTTATCTTAGATGAGTCATTCACTTCTCTAAGCTTCTATTTTCTTATCTACAAAATGGGTTATTGATAGGATTAGCTGGATGAGAATTAGATTGTTTATTGATAGCATTGGCACTGGTTGCTTAAAATTAGTAAATATATTATTTATTTGTGAACTTGAAAGCACTATACAAATATCCATTATAATGAAGGGGAAACTCCCAAATTAATCCAGAAGAAATCCTGGGATTCCAAGAAACAACCAACCAGAATGGCATTGAGCTAGCTTTTGAGAAGTGTGCACCCCCAAATCAACTATACTGCCACTAACCACAGATAGAAAACCAGTTGTGCCTCCCAACAAGACATCAAGAGATCCATGGATGGTGCCTTCACTGAGGCAACTTGGTCCCAGTTAGATGACTCAGTGATGCCCCCCTAGGGAATCAACAGGGGCCTCCTATCAATAGAGCTCCAGCTACCACTAGAAACTGAGGATTAATTAGAGACATTTGAGTGTAGTCTGCATTTTTTTTAAGTTTCTTTTAAAAGATAGCAAGGTGGGTGTTACTTTATCTTATCCCCATATTCATATACCTGTGCTAATATAGTGTCTTCCTCCAGAGAGTTCTAAGCGGTTCACAAGTTCTTTTAGCTAATTAATCCTGACAAATTCTCTGGTGGGGTGGGTAGGTATTCTTATCCTCATTTCACAAATGAGGAAACTGGAGCAAAACATGATTAATTAAAAGACCCAGGAATTCAGAGAGGTAGAGCAAGTACATTTCCAAAGGTAATAGGCTGGTTACCTAAGTGGATAAATGCACCCCAACCGTGCCGAGAAATTTATTAAACAGGGCTCACCTCCCTAAAATTACCTTTTCTTCACTGAAAGTGAAATCCAGCCCCTTCTGCCAAAGAGAGTTACTCAACCCTGAAATAACATAAGTGGAATGATTTCTTCCTGTTGTTTCCCAGAGGCAGGCTGTCTCCCTGTGCCCATGCTCAAGAGGATACCGACTTCTTTCTCCAAGCCTGGAAATTGCCAAATCCTGCCAGTCACTGAGGATCAACAAAAACTCAGATTTCTGGCATGAATCCTTCCTCCATCCAACCTCTAGCTACCCCTCTCTTCTACCTTTAACCAAAATGAAAGGATTTTTTTCAAAAATGTTATTTTTTCTTTCATTAGTAAGCATTTCTCTCACAAATGCTATTTTTTTCAGTTAAAAGCACTTATTTTCTCTCCCATCTCTCCCTCCATCAAAAAGAAAAAAGAAAAACAAAGTTCTTCTAGCAAATATATCCAGTCAAGCAAAATATCTGTCTCAAAGTTTCCTCAATAGTAATATGTAGATAATGACAACAACTACCTCCCAGGATCTCTGTGAGATTCATGAATAATACTGTAGCACGGTGCCTGGTACATAGTTGACTTCTTTCCTATCATGAGCAATCATTTCATCAATAAACTTTTTAAAGCACCAACTATATGCCAAACACGGGCCATACAAAGATATGAAAATGGTCCCTGCTTATATCCTTAAGGGAAGAGAACATGTGTACACACAAGTATATAGAAATATGCAAATAAATAATAAATTTAAATAAATACAAAATAATTTGAAGTGGTGTATATGCCCTAACTGAGGGAGAGGTAGAGGTCAGGAAAGGCCTCTGAAGAGGGACATGTTTGAGCTAAGCTTTGAAGCAAACTAGAAATTCTAAGATGTGAGGAGGGAATGTTTTCCAGGCATAGGACGCCCAACATCCAACATGGAGTTGGGAGAGGAAAAGCCAAGCCAGTTTAACTGGATCGAAAAGTGAATTAAAGGAATTTCTGTTAATAACACTGGAAAGAACAGTTAGAGACTGTGTAGAGGATCTTCAAAGACCAGTAGAAGCATTTGAATTTGATCCTACAGGTAAGGGAACCACTGGAGTTTATTGATCAGAGTTGTGTTCAGAGCTGGTCCAAACTTCCCATCCCTACTCCCAATCTTATCTTGCAGGCAAAAGTTCTCCTAAGACAAGACACCTGTTCTGGTGTACCTGACCTTGTTTCATCCAACTTGACTGGTTTCCTCTAAAGCATCAGTGATGAATTTTTTTATTATTAAGTACTATTTGATACAAAGAAGTTAAAAAGTCAACTGAGGACCACATAATAGGAAAAGGCAACTTGCGTTGACTTGTCACCATTTTGAAAAGCAAGAACACCGAATCGAAATCTATATTATCTTCAAGCCAGCCACAATGGCAGCGTACATTTAACAAATGGTTTTTGATAATACCTATGTGTGACGTATCATATACAAGGCATTCTTCTAGGTGCCAGGGGAAAATTATCAAAAACAAAACTATTGTAAGATCACAGACTTAGAACTAAAAAGGATTTAAAAAAGAACTAAAAAGGATGCTAACGGTCATCTGGACCAACGTCCTCCTATTTTAGAGATGAGACTCAGAGAGGTTGTGACTTGACCAAGGTCACACCGGTATGTAGACAGAAGAGTTATGACTGAAGGCAAGTCCTCTGACTTTAAATACAAGATACTTTCCACTGCACCATAATGCTATTCTGCCTTCAAGAAGAATCTAAGCTATGTTCAAAAGTGTGATGTCCCAAAGGGAGAATAGGATAAAAGGCTCAAACAAAACACTGTGAAAACCGAATATCACACAACTCTTTCAGGTATGGGTATCCTAGAAGGCTTTGCAAAAGACAGGTATAAACTGGAACATGAAAGAAGATCATAAAACTACAGATTTAGAAGTTGAAGAGAGATTTAGAGACATCTAGTTAAACTCTGTCATTTTACAAATGAGGAAACTGAGGCCCAGGTACCTTAAAGTGGCCCTGATTTATACAAGTATGTCACAGAGTTGGGGTTTAAATGAAAGCCTTTTAATTATAACTCCAGTATTCTTTCAACAGGCAAAAGGTGGGAAGGAGTCTATTCCAGGCATTGGGGCAGAAAAAAAAAGTATATATAAAGAATATTGAATTTTGTTATTAGATATACCAACTAATTACATTTTTACTTACTATGATGGCAGGAGGGGAGAGGAAAGAAAGCACTAAAGGAAGCAAAAGGATCCAGAAGGGAAGATGAGTACTTCTTTGATGTTTACAGAACAGTCCTTCACCCCCAGGTATGCACAACTGTATTGGAGGGTCTCACCTTTGGTCCAGTGATCTATTTTTAGAAGAACCACAAAAACTGAACCTTCCTGGACTCTGCCACCAGAAACAAAGCCAGCTTCCAAGATGATGACTGAACAAACAGAGCCTCGGTACATGTCAGCTCCTCCTGAAAATGGTCTGTTAAAACCAAAGTCTAAATTACATCACTTTGGCACAGCAGAATCCACCCCAAGGGAAAAATAACCATTTTCTTAAAATTTGACATAGGAAACAGAAAGCTTCATAAACTGTGAGACATGGCGAGTATTCACAAATAAAATATAATTAGAAATGTCAAAAGCTAGGTGTAGTTTATGGGAAAATAGCCTGGCAAAGAGAAATGACTATTACAATCATCATTACCTCCTGGCTTCCTTTCCAGTTGTCTTGGATCCTTGATCAATCAACATGTATTTATTAAGCACCTACTATGCATGAATAACCACGCTGGCTCTAGGAATATAGAAACAAAGGTGAAACAGTTTCTGCCCTCCAGGAGCTTACATTACACAAGGGCAGACAATAGATACATACATACATAAATACAAAATAAATAAAATACAACTGGGGATGGGGTTCCTAGGAACTGAGGAAATCAGGGATGACCTCATGTACTAAATTTTGAAGGAAAGAGGATTCTAAGAGACACAAAAGAGGAGGTGACACATTCCTGGCATGGGGCACAGCCTGTGCAAGGGAACAGAGACAAAGAGATCATGTAACAGTTAAAATTTAGGGAGACCAAGGCAGGTAGAAATTAGTTTCTCTCTGCAAGGAGTATTATATTTTTTAGAGGTTTATTAAAGGTTAAAGATTAAAGAAATACAGAATAAGAAAAAAACACGTGCCTAGGCCAGAGGCCTAGGCCAGATAACCTCACATCACGGAAGAGATGGGTCTGCTCCAAAACGGAAGTCCAAAAGAGACCTCAAAAGCCTTTGTAATCAGCTTAAATAGCTTCTGGATCTCACCCACCTCAGAATTCCGTGGGATTACAAAGCATCTTGGGGAAGTAGAGCAAGGGCTTGTGGGAATTGAAGTCCAGAGTTCAAATCTCAATTTTACAATCATGAAGGAGAAACAGTAAAGAAAGTCAGTTTTGCTCAAGTATAAAGTGCATGAAGGAGAGGGACAGATAATAAGGTAGAAGGGATGATTTTGAGAGGTTTCAGTGAAAAAGTCTTCTGAAATAAAACAAGGAGCTGAGGGAGGGAGGGAGAGAGAGAGAGAGAGAGAGAGAGAGAGAGAGAGAGAGAGAGAGAGAGAGAGAGAGAGAGAGAGAAAGCCTGGCACATAGTAGGTGTTTCGGTCTATTCACCTCTATCTTCAAACAATCACATTTGAAACTTCAGGATGATGCTCAGCCAGAAACCTGGCTCTGCTCTCCCAGCACATTCTCTATAGAGATAGGAATAGAAATTATTGTTTCTGGGCAGGAGCAGCACTCAGAGTGTTCAGAGGAGAGAACTGAATATATGGTGTGCAATTTCTGCAGAATTAAGAGGTCCTGCTTTACAAAAATATCTCCCTTGCCACCTGCCATAGTGGCTGAGGTTCCCATCATTCCAGGCACTTGGTACAAGCTGTGTGAGAATCTATCTGCTTCTACCAGGTTTAAGGCACTCTGCTGACTGAGCTGGAGATTGACCCATTAGCTAGCTAGAGCATTAGCAAGGACTGGTTTGTCTCAATAAAATTCCTCGCATCCATTGTTCCTTAGTTTAGATTTGGCATTGAGAGAAATGGATACACCACCGAGAGAGGCATAGAAAGAAATCTGATTCACAGGACTTAAACAGAGGGAATACTGCCATTGTGTCCTGGGATCAGGATATCCCATACCCAAGATCACTCTGTCCCTCTCCCCCCCTCCTCACCCTTCCTTCTCCAACCTTGACTCCAATCCCTTCAGGAACAGAAACCAAGAAAAATACAGATGCGGATGTGAGGCAGAATCTGATTTCGCACCCTGCTGGGATATGGTGAGCTGGGGGAAAAAGGAAGAGATGTACTAGCCACCAGCATACAGGCATGACTTTACATGGTTAGTCTTTCTCAGATCTCGTTTTATTGTACAGCTCACACATCTAAGCTCTTCGTTTCTTAGAACGTACTGACTCATTTGTGCACAAATTGGACATATAATAACCCTTTAAGCCGCCCTCACACAGAACTAACTCATCCTGAAACGCATCTCCTGCTTGCCAACCCACTACACGCTCATTCTTTGCTCTCACTACAACACACTTGCTAACTACTCTTCCAAGTCATACTTACATAAGCTTGCCTTCTGTCACCTCTCTCAGGCGAGCCTCTCAACCACCAAACAAGGGACTGCAGTATCTTTGCCAAGAAAACCCCAAATGGGGTCACGAGAGTTGGATGTGCCTGAAAAACTGAACAACAATAATACCAACACACTCTCCTTCTGTCACCCGTCTCTCTAGACAAGCTTCTCAACCACCAAACAAGTAACTGCAGCCATGATATTATTGAGCGACTCCCCTAAACCTACCCCCCAAAATTACACCTGATCCTGCTTTGCAAACTCTGCACAATTCCCATTTATCCTTCCCTTCTCAGCCCCAAATCTGGAAGCTCCTGTCTACCTGCTCGTGGGAATACTAACCATATTTTTTGGACACTATTAGATGCATCAAGATTGATGGATATGTCCTGTCACCTCCAGGAATGTTTTCCTTTTAACCATTCCTCCATGCTCTTTAGAGATATACTCGGGTCTCCTCATTTGATCTCTGTATTCTCTCAAGCTATATCCCTTATGCTGGATCATCACTTATACCCCACTTTTAATAGATGGTTATTGCTCAAGGCTCTGCCCTGAGACCTCTTCTTTTCTGTTTCTACATCCTCTCTCTTGACGATCTTCTCAGTTTCCATAGATTCAGCTCTCTCAGACTCCCAGATCTACCTGCAAAGCCCTCACCTCTCTTGAGTTCCACTCATTCACCACCAACCACTTGCTTGCATGTCTACTTAGATGTCCATAAATATTTCAAACTGAACATGTCCGAAGTGAAATCTTCCCTAAATCCACATCTCCAGACCCCCAAATTTCTGCTAAGGTCATCATCATCCTTTTTGATCATTCAAGATTCCCAAATCATCTTTGACTTCACTATCTAATTCAGAGACACTTTAACATCTTATATCCAATCCAATAAACATTTAACATTCACCTATTATGTGCCAGGCATTGTATGAAGCACTGGGGATACAATTTTTATAAAGAAAGACAGCTACTGCCCTCAAGGTGCTTACAATCTAATGGAGGAGATGACACACAAAAGGAGGTAGAAAGTTGGGAGAGGAGAAAGAAAGGAAGGAGATATGGAACACCAATAGTTAACTGCCTGGGGCCATCTTGTTCTGTGGAGTTGAAACTAGACATGGAAGCAGAAGCAAAGTGGAGTGATCTAAAAGTCCAGTTTCTGTCCTCAATAAAAGAATGGCATTGGGTGTAACTTGGTACTCTTCCCCTTCAATAAGAAGGGAGAGGAGACTAAGGGGCATGGTGTCAGTCAAGGCTTAAGTTAGAAGCTTGGTAGTGAGTTTAGAAAGGATAAATTTATCCTAGGAGAAGCATCTTTTTTCTAACATTCCTCCACTTGCCTCACATAGACATTACCCCAGTTCAAGCTCTCATCATCTTTCACCTAGAATATTCCAGTAGCTTCCTAATTGACCGCCCTGTTATTATTCTCTCTGTCTCTGTCTCTCTGTCTCTCTCTCTGTCTCTCTCTCTGTCTCTCTGTCTCTCTCTCTGTCTCTCTCTCTGTCTCTCTCTCTCTCTCTCTCTCTCTCTCTCTCTCTCTCTCTCTCTCTCTCTCTCTCTCTCTCTCTCGTCTAATCCCTTCCTGAAACAATTGACAACATCTGCTTCCCACATCCCAGTGCTGACTATGTCACCTTTCAACTCAAGAATCTTTAAAGGTCTCTTATTACCTCTCAAAAACAAAACAAAAACAAAAACAAAAACAGAAATTCTTTGCATGGTATTTAAAGTCTTTCACAGTCTTTGTGGCTATAGCAGCTCCAATCTCCCTTGCCAGACTGATTTTTTGCTTATTCTCCAGCATTCACTTTCTATTCCACCCAAACTAGCCTATTTGCTGTTTCACAAGTTCTATAATCTCCCACCTCTATCCCTTTACACAGGTTGTCATTTATGCCTGGAATACACTCTCTCCTTCCCTAAACCTTGTTAGAATCCTAACCTTTTTTAAATGAAATTAAAAAAGAAGTTACCACCTTCCATAGGGAAGCCCTTCCTGATCCTAGTACTTGCTAGTGCTCTCCTCCCACCCAAATATATAATAATTTGTTTGTGTAATTGTATCTGGGAATAAATAGGGGGCAGCTAGGTGGCACAGTAGATACGGTACTGGCCTGGAACCAGGAGGATCTGAGTTCAAATCTACCTTCAAATTCTTACTAGCTGTGTAACCCTGGGCAAGCTACATAACCCTTTCTGCCTCAGTTTCTTCATCTGTAAAATGAGTAGCAAACCATTCCAGTATCTTTGCCAAGAAAATCTCAAAATGGAAAGGATTCAAGGAGTTGGATATGACTGAAAAATGACTAAACAAGAACAAAAAATTAAATTATAATCACCTTGAGCACCAGGATCCTTTTAAGATTTTTTTTTTACTATTCAACCTACCCCAATGCCTTGCATACAGAAGCCATGTAATAAATCCTTTTGAAATGAATAAAATAGAATCCAAAATTTAGCCCCCTTCTTGATTCCTAGCCTCAGTTTTATCATCATCCATTAGTGAATGAACCAGGCCATTTCTCCCATTCCTATATTGAACTTGTTTGGTTATTGCCTATTTTTTTTTACTATACAAGGTTTTTATTTTTCTTGTTTTCTCAATTAGGGAGAAGAGATTGGACAGAGGGGAGAAAATGAGGATCTAAAAATGAAATTTTATTTTTAAAATATTTTAAGAGGCTTCTTCCACTAAATAAATGGTTGTGACTTTGGATAAATTATTTAACCTGTCCGGGCCTAATTCATCATCTATAAATAAGCCAGATTATTGCTAAATTCCCTTTTTAAGAAAAGAAAAAGAAAGTGAATTTTTTTTATAATTAAATTGAACAAAACACATGTAAAGGTTTTTAACCTGGTTCCTGGGATGATCAGGCATCTTCTCTCATCATGGATTTAGTTTGTGACAAGCCTATAGAAATTAAATGGAAAATACTGCATTTGTATGACAAGGTTGAATATATTAGAGGATTTTATAGGCCTTTCAATACTGCGATACAATGAGGAGGAAATGAGTTTAGATTTTTTATTTAATTCAGGAAAACTATTTAACCTTATAAAAACTGTAGAGATTATGACATTCAATGTTTCAAGGTTTGGGAGTTGGATTTTTCAATTAAAGCCAGTGGAGGCAGCCTAGGCCTGCATTCTTCTCTGTTAATGGTCCCCTATAATTCTAGCTGAGATTTTATTGTCATGCAACATCTCTCAAGACTTGCCATTGTGAATTTCAATTAAAAACCAACCACTGAGTATTTTACAATTAGAAATTTCCATGTAGAATGAAGTGTCAGCAAAATTTGTAGGGATGGGAAGCACTAATCTGTGTCTATCTGTTGCTAATAGGAAGAAGTCAGGCTGGAGCCTGCTCAGATTTTTTGAAGAACAGAACAGCCAATAATAGGAACTGGCTCCAGGCTGGATTTAATATGCTTTTGTCCAAAAATGTGATTCTGTAGAAGACTAAAGCGTTCCCCCAGAAAACGTCAGGGATAAAGTGTTGAGTAAATGTCCTGTGTTTTAATTGTCATTCAATAGAATTTAGAAAGGATTGATTAACTCCCTATTATGTGCGAGACATTCCATTGGACTGAAGATACAGAGAACAGAAACAAAGCAGTCCCTGGCCTCAAGGAACTTCTATTCTAGCAGAGAAAATATGTACAGAGAAAAGTAAATGAAAACGAATAACCGTTATTTGAATCCTGACATCATTTGTTCAATGTTTCCCAAATGCTAGGTTGTAGACCAATATCAGACAGTAGTACTTACCAGCCTGCAAATGTTTTATTATCAAGGGCTCTTAGTATTATATTCTTGTCTGGAGAAAAGCCAAAACAAGCCAGTAATTAAACACTAAGTGATTTTTAATTTATTTTTTAAACCCTTACTTTCTACTTTAGAATCAATACTGTGTATTGGCTCCAAGGCAGAAGAGTGGTAAGGGCTAGGTAATGGGGGTGAAGTGACTTGCCCAAGGTCGCACAGCTGGGAAATGTCTGAGGTCAAATTTGAACCCAGGACCTCCCATCTCTAGATCTCGCTCTCAATCTACTGAGCTACTTAGCTGCCCCCAACCAAGTTATTTTTTTAAAAGGGGGAGGGGAGGGAAAGAGCATCTCCATGGTGTAGGGATTGAGATGGGATGATTTCCAAATCAGGACTTGAATAAATATAAACCAAAAATCCAGCCTGAATCAATACCAAGGTTTCTTACGTCTGCAACAATTCAAGGGGTTAAGATGATATTTAAAATCAGAGGCAAGTGCAATAATCCATATCAGGAAGCTAGTGATAGATCAGAACATGATTCAGAGTGTGTCAAGGGAGTTTACCATTTGTCTCACTCATCCTATCTCCCCTAAGTGTCAGACTTTTATAAAGACTATGCTAAGTATTCCTGTATAATGGATATCATATTGCTTTCCTTCTCAATGAGTAAGTAGCTAAGGAGTCAAGGGTGTTAAGGGTAAAATTGGGGTTGTTGACTGAATATATTATATTAGTGGTCACCAGGTATTTAAATCCAATCCCAATAAAATATTCAAGTCATTTTGAGGTTTTTATGGTGGTTTAATTACAATAAAAGGAAGAAATTAAGAAGAAAGAAAAGAGGGTAAGGGTAGGAGATTTTTTTCCGGCCTGTAGTAAGTCAAAGGGAGTTCAGAGGCCTCAGCCCAGAAGCCTTCTAAGAAGATTAAATCTAGCTCAGCTTCCAGCCACCGGGCCTCCTCCAAGATAAGGGGCCTCCCGGGAGGATAGTGCCTTCAGGAGGTCAAGGAAAGGAGGAGTCAGCCTTACCACTCACCAAGGTCACTCAGGGAAGACACTTCACCTAAACCATGCTACAGAGCCAAGCATTGCAAGCACACCAAAACGCTGCCCCGAGCTCCCATCACTGCTGAGAGCTCCCAATGCCTCCAAGAGCTCGATCACAGGAAGTGGCGCGAAATATATAGGCAATTCTTTACATCACTTCCTCTGTCTCACATGTACTTAAGCTGTGGCTTAGGACAGTCCTAAGGTGGCTTAAGCTTGGCTTAGGACAGTTCAGGGGGTCTGTCAGTTGTTTCTGATTTGTCATTTGCTAGCACATGTCTGTCATAGGCCATCCTCCTTAACACTTAATCCTTAAGTAGGGGTGTTTACATTCCTGGTTGCTAGAATTCTAAAGACTAAGCAGGGTGGAATAAATCTAAAATTCACAAGGGCAGAGAAAGAATTCTGAATTTAAAATGTTTTCATCTTTAAATCTTGGGATTTGGGGTAGCACAGTGGATTGAGAACCAGTCCTAGAGACGGGAGGTCCTAGGTTCAAATCTGGCTTCAGCCACTTCCCAGCTGTGTGACCCTGGGAAAGTCACTTGACCCCCATTGCCTAGCCCTTACCACTCTTCTGCCTTGGAGTCAATTGACTCCAAGACAGAAGGTAAGGGTTTAAAAAAAAAAATCTTGGGATTTATTAATCAGTTCATACATTGAGATGAAGGAGACCTCAGAAGCCATGTTTAATCTTTCCCTGTTTGCAAATAAGAAAACTGAAACAATTTCAGGTAAAGTGACTTGACTGTAGACAACTAGGCAATAAGTGTCTGAACTGGGCTTTGAATCCAAGTCTTCTAGGAATTTAAAAAAATTTTAATGAATGTAAAAAATAAATAGATAAGTAGAGATATAGACAAAAAAAATTAATGTAAAAACTATACACACATACATTCTGCAATACTCATACCCTGAACACTGCCCTACTGATAGCAACATGGTACTGGGTCATGTGCTTCCTACTGGGTCAATTATGCCAATAAGCAATGTGCTTGCACCCTTATTTCTTAAAACTCCAAAACTTGAAAGAATGACTATTTTTCCCCCTAAGCTTACATGGGAAAGCATCACAGAGAGAATGAATGACATTCTGAAGATAGAAAGAGAAGCGATTCCACTGAGGAGGGAAGATGCAGAGTTTTCTAATGAGGCCAGTGTGAATGCACAAGGAAACCATTAATCAGCCTAGATTTTTTTAACTCTGCAGAAAATGGGCATGAGATTATCCTTAACAAAGGATAAGTAAAAGAACATGACAGATATGAGAAGTGCATTTTTTAAAAAAAGTCAAAAGTGCATTCAGATAAAGAACTATTGGAGTTGGATTGATGAGAATCAAAGCTTAATATCTTTTAGATTAGTGTATTTATGATTTTATTTAGGGGTTTTGGTTGTGTATAAGAGTGTTCTTAAAACAGTGACCCAGGAGGCAGCTGGGTGGCTCAGTGTATTGAGAACCAGGCCTAGAGATGGGACTTCCTAGGTTCAAATCTGGCCTCAGACACTTCCTAGCTGTGTGACCCTGGGCAAGTCACTTAACCCTCATTGCCTAGCCCTTACCACTCTTCTGCCTTGGAACCAATATACAGTATAGACTCCAAGACAGAAGGTAAGGGTTTTATAAAAATAAAAAATAAGATAAAATAAAATAAATTAAAACTATGACCAAATGTGTTTTACATGATAAAAAAAAACACCTAATTTTTTTAAGTCAGAAGTGCTAAAGTCCAAGGCACATTAAGTGTTCAATAATTACAAAGGACAATAAAATATTGTTTTTAATCTATATTGAGAGGAGACAACAAAAAAAGATACAGAACTGCTGCTCAGGGTGGATGGGATAATTATAACTGACAACAGTGAAGACGGAATCATATAAATCGTGTTTTGTTTCTATATTTGCTACTAAAAAGCCATACATAGTCCAGACTTGGCTCTGGAAAGAATAGGACAAAAATAATAGATATTAGGGAGGACAACCCAAAGTAAACAGGGAAATCGTAGTAGAACACCTTGGTGAGTTCAGGTTGCCAATCCCAGATAAACAAATGACATCAAGTATTGAAAGAAGTTGGCAGATATTACAGATTCACAGTCCATCACCTTCAGAAGGAGAAAAACCTGGAGAATCAAAGTGCTATGGGATCAGAGAAGGCAAACATTATTCCCCAAAGGAAAGGAAGCGTGGTTTGTGCACTACAACACTCTTAGCTTAATTTCTTTTTCCAGCCCCATGCCTAGAACACTCTCTCATCTCTGTTCCTCCTACTGACCTCCTTGGCTTTCTTTAAATCCTAACTAAAATCCCACCTTCTACAAGAAGCCTTCCCCAACCTCTTTTAATTCCAGTGCCTTCTCTCTACTAACTATTCCCTATTTATCCTCTATGCAGCTTATTTTTGTACAGATCTGTTTGCACATTGTCTCCCTCCATTAGAGTTTGAGCTCCTTGAGGGCAGGAGATGTCTCTTGCCTCTTTTTGTATCTCCTGCACTGAGCACAATGCCTAGCACATAATAGATGCTTAATAAATATTCATTTATTGATTTATAAGACATATTCTAAATGGGATAATAAGTGTGTATCTAGAAAAGGACAAAGTGATGACAAGGGGCCAACATGGCATTATCATGAACAAGTCATGTCAGAACAACCTCATTTCCTTTTTTAACAAGGTCACTAGCTCCTTCCATCTCTTCATTCAAGAACAAAGGAGTGAAAAACGTACACAGCAGCAGACCAGTGGATTTCCAGTCAAAATTCACCTACCATCTTCCAGAAAAACAAATGGGTACCACTTAGGGACACAACCAAAGAGATGCCTCCCAGATACCATAAGACCATTGGACTTGTCTTTCAAGATACCCAAAGAAGCTATCAAGGACATCTTTATTGATGAGAAGTATCCATCAGCCAGATATGTGTCTACTCAAGGCAAGATCTTGTCCAGTGTGGTGACCAGGATAAAGATACAGAGGATGATCAACCATCATGACTATCTCAGATTCCATCTGCAAACACAACTGATTCAAGAAGCACTTCCACACTCCTATCACCTTGCTTCCAAGACATCAGTATTAGAGCTTTGGGAATGGGTGAGTCCTGGACAAGAGACTGAAGGTCATCAAGGAAGCCAGGACCATGAAGCAGGTTCAGAAGTTCAGAGCCCTCCCTTTCAGCAGACAAGAAGGTGATGGTTCAAGAAAAAGGGAGATAGCATGGTACAGCAGAAAAATCCCAACTCTGTCACTCTTTCAAACACTTACTAGCTGTGTGGCCCTGGGCAAGGCAATTTTGATTGGACCTCAATTTCCCCATCTGAAAATTGAGGAGGTTGTGCTCTACGGAATCCCACCTTTGGTGCTATGAACAGTTCAATATGACTAAAATACATAATATACCTTGAAGAGTTAATATATAGTTAAGCTAGAAAGGTAGATGGATTGTGGATGACCTTAAAAGCTAGGATCAAGGATTGACTCAGCAAGTTCTGGGGAGTACCTGAGGGTTTTACATGAATGAATGGCATGGTCAGAGCAGTGAATTGGGCACATGACCATGGTTAACTGTGTCGAGGATGGATTAAAGACTCAAAGTACATCAAATAAGAAGCTAGACAAGAAGTGATGAAGGCCTGAAATGGGTGCTTACGACAGGCATGGAAGGAAGGAAGGAATGAGAGAAATCACCAAGGTACAATCAGTAGAATTCAGTGAATCTGATGGATGAAAAAACAGTGATGAGGCTAATCTGGCCCCAAAGTATATAGGAGGATGCTGGTGTCATGAAAAGCAGAAATTAGGGGAGAGGAGCACAGGGACTGAATGATTTTTCCTGTTTCCCCAGCATGCCTTGTACCTAATTTCTTTGGTATTGAGAATACCAAGGTAAAGAACATCCCTCTACAAAAGTGGCCCAGCGTATTGAAAGACTGAGATTCCCTCAGATGTTCTGTGTCAGAGGATGGACTTAAAACTCAGGGCTTTGAGCTTAGAAGGTGACTCTCTCCCCACTAGATACTACTCCCTCTCAATCCGTGCAAAATAAGCAATGACTAAATATTGTTGGCTTGTATTGAACCTCAGTGTCCTAACCTGCAAAATGGGGCTGGGTCCTGCCTACCATGACAGATTTACTGAGAAGATCAAAGGGCACAAACCAAACAAACATAGGATGCTATTATCTCCAAAGAGCAGCCAGGAGGTACAGTGGATGGAACACTGAGCTTGGAGTCCAAGAGACTTGAGTTTAAATTTGGCCCCAGTCACTTAACAAGCCGTGTGACCCTATGCAAGTCACTTAATCCTTTTTGCCTCCGTTTCCTCATCTGTAAAATAAACTGAAGAAAAAATGACAAAGCACTGCAGTATCTTTATCAAGAAAAACCTCAAATGGGGCCATGAAGTACACAATTGAAAAATCACTGACTGATTGTCTCCAACTCAAATGCTTGATGCTTATCTTCAAATTGCAATCAGCTAACTATAAATTCTGGGAAAGAATTCACAAAATTCTACCTACTCTCCATTCAATGCAGCCTCTAAATTTGGCATGCCTTTGGGACCTAAAGGGAAGAGCCCCCAAAGGTCCTTCAGAATTTTTAACCAGCCAATAGAAAGATTAAAAACAAACCCCTTCCTCCTAATCCATCTTTCCTTTTCAAGGTAAGGTAAGGAAGGGATTCTACTGTTAGTCTTTGGTACCTGCTGGGTCTTTAATTCTGAATCCCAGTGAACTTGTCTCCCAGCTTCCCTCACCCACTGTGAGCTAAAATAGGAAAGAATGGGATGTTTCTTTTCTCCTCTTTTCAGAGCTCCTTATAAGGAAACCCTCTCCAAAAGCATTTAAGGGGCCAATTAATACATGTTTAAATAATAGGCTCTGGGACCAAGGAAGAAAGTTGGGTACCAGGCTCCCTTGCATCTGTGTTACCTTCATGAAATGCTAAGTTTTCAATAGCAACTTCTAATCCTTTTCCTTTGATCCTTCTCTTTAGTGTGCTGTGACTCAGAGCAGTGAGACAGTGAATCAGATACCACTGGGTGTTTGGCTCTACCATGTAATTACTTTATTATTTTTCACCTCCCAGAAAAAAAAAATCTTTAGGAGACGGCAGCAAGGCATCTTTGCTGAATGTGAATGCCATGCAGGAATATGATGATGGGAAGCTTTGAGTACTTTTCAGAGATTTATAGGTCTCTTGATATTTTTTCCCCAGTCCTCCTTTCCATAGCAGTTGAAGAAAACACCAGAGAGAATCAAAAGAAAATTGTCCTGAAAGTACAAAGTGTTCATCCCAGGGTTTCATTCAACAACATTTATTAAGTTCTTCCTGTGTGAGAACATTGTGCCAGATGAGGGAGGGAAGGAGAGGGATGCTCAGTTTAAATCCAACATATCTCTGTCCTCATAGAATATACACTCTGTCAATTCTGAGGGGGAAAGTCATTGCCAACATTGGGCAAATGCAGGCCACTTCTGGGGGTATCCTGGAGCACCTAGAAGATGGAATATTTGAGGGGACTTTTTCAGGATGGAAGGAAGGAAAGAAGGAGGGAAGAAAGGAAGGAGAAGGAAGGAAGGAAGGAAGGAAGGAAGGAAGGAAGGAAGGAAGGAAGGAAGGAAGGAAGGAAGGAAGGAAGGAAGGAAGGAAGGAAGGAACAAAGAAAAAGAAAGAAAGAAAGAAAGAAAGAGAGAGAGAGAGAGAGAAAGAAAGAAAGAAAGAAAGAAAGAAAGAAAGAAAGAAAGAAAGAAAAGAAAGAAAGAAAGAAAGAAAGAAAGAAAGAAAGAAAGAAAGAAAGAAAGAAAGAAAGAAAGAAAGAAAGAAAGAAAGAAAGAAAGAAAGAAAGAAAGAAAGAAGAAAGAAAGAAAGAAAGAAAGAAAGAAAGAAAGAAAGAAAGAAAGAAAGAAAGAAAGAAAGAAGGAAGGAAGGAAGGAAGGAAGGAAGGAAGGAAGGAAGGAAGGAAGGAAGGAAGGAAGGAAGGAAAGAAGGAAAGAAGGAAAGAAAGAAAGAGAAAGAAAAAGAAAGAAAGAAAGAAAGAAAGAAAGAAAGAAAGAAAGAAAGAAAGAAAGAAAGAAAGAAAGAAAGAAAGAAAGAAAGAAAGAAAGAAAGAAAGAAAGAAAGAAAGAAGAAAGAAAGAAAGAAAGAAAGAAAGAAAGAAAGAAAGAAAGAAGAAAGAAAGAAAGAAAGAAGGAAAGAAAGAAGAAAGAAGAAAGAAAGAAAGAAAGAAAGAAAGAAAGAAAGAAAGAAAGAAAGAAAGAAAGAAAGAAAGAAAGAAAGAAAGAAAGAAAGAAAGAAAGAAAGAAAGAAAGAAAGAAAGAAAGAAAGAAAGAAAGAAAGAAAGAAAGAAAGAAAGAAAGAAAGAAAGAAAGAAAGAAAGAAAGAAAGAAAGAAGGAGGTAGGGAGGGAGGGAGGAAGGAAAATAAATCCATGTCCTTTTCATGTATCTTTTCAGATCTTTCCCTTTAACTTCTGTGCCCAGAAAAGCCAGTCAACAATTCCAGTTGAGTTATCTTGTCCCAGTCCAGTTCATGATGGGTTAGGTCATATAGACTAGCTAGACTAACTGCTATGTAATCAAGGTTACAAAGTCCTTAGCCCTTAGTCTGATGCAAATCCCTGCATATTCGATTAGTCCAGTCAATGTAAAACTGATTTGACTGATCAATGCACAATGAATTACAAAGAGAGGCAAAACAATCAGCTCTGTCACCAGGGTTGGGCCATGGGTGGGAGAAGCCTTAATTCAGGAACTGGCTTGTGCAGTTTAATTGCTTTACAAGAAATTTATGTCATTAAGTCCAATCTTGTTGGCCATATGGAGAATCAGACTTAAATTACTTATGCAATTTTCTAAGGCCTGGGAGCATTTGTGAAGGATAAAAAGCCCCAGAGATAGCCGTCTCTGTTTACAATGCAACAAGCAATGTGAGAGTACATGAAAATGGAAACCCAGGCTCAGATTCTCTATTAAAGAACCCATGGGAAATCTGGAAGGTAGAAAACCC
This sequence comes from Monodelphis domestica, assembly GCF_027887165.1. NCBI lineage: Eukaryota > Metazoa > Chordata > Mammalia > Didelphimorphia > Didelphidae > Monodelphis > Monodelphis domestica. Next base: position 298,794,714 of record NC_077231.1, on the reverse strand, counting down.
AGTTCTCAAGAGTGAACTGCATACTCAGCTCAAGCCCCATAGCACTTAATTTCCCAAAGAAATATTTCCAGTTTCCTTCTCTAAGAATTCAATGCATATTTTCCTTGGTGCCAAATCCAGTCTTTAAATGACCTAAGGATCAAAATTCTAGGTCTGAACTCTCAAACCACATTGCAGTGAAGTTAATAAAGGTTAAGTAAAAGCAACAACAAAAAAAGAGCTAGGAGCCTGAGGATGTGGTGTGAGGCCAGTGTTCCATCAGTTGTGATCCAATCATCTCTTAATCTTCTCAGGAAGAGAAACAAAAAAGAGATGCTAAAATCCAGAAATCTTGTTCAGGACTGACTTGGCCTGAAACTTTGTTAGTCAAACTTGAGTTCTGAGAGCTGTTGTTTGCCAAGAGGCAGCCCCCTGGAAGATGACTTTTAAATCCATGGAACTGATACTGACAGTAATTTTGAAAAATAGCCTAAGATTGAAAAACCATGGACATCAAACAAGAATGTACTAAGGGGAAGAGACAGGGCACAAAGTAAGAGATGCTGTTCTCCTGGAAAAGTACCCAATTAATTTTTCAAACATCCTGAAAGAAGAGAGATGCTATACCTCAGTTCAAAGTGCTGCCAATATCATTCTATTCTATTCTACTATGCCTCTGAAATAGAAATTATCCTCAAAAACTATGAGTCTACATTTGATTAATTGACTAAACTTCATAAGGAATGTTTTGTTTAAAAAAAAAAAAAGCTTATTTGCTGGGGCAGCTGGGTGGCTCAGGGAATTGAGAGCCAGGTCTAGAGATGACAGGTTCTGGATTCAAATCTGAATTCAGATACTTCCCAGGTCTGTGACCCTGGGCAAGTCACTTAGGCCCCACTGCTTAGCCCTTAGCACTCTATTGCCTTGGATCTAATAATTTTAAGAAGATAAGGACTTTAAAAATAGTAAGCAATAAATATATAATTTTATTTATTTATTATTTATATATAATTATATTTAGTTATTTCTATAATGTATGATGTATGTATATATAGTATACTACTACACTATACTATATTCTATACTATACCATATACCATTATATACCATATTTTATATTATATTTTACTATATACTCTACTATATACTATATTATACTATATACTATACTAAGGCTTTGCTCACCCAGCATGTGAAGACTGCTTCGGCCAAACAGACAGAAGAAACCAACAAGAAGGTTCAACGGCTGAGAGGGCGACGCAGCAAAGCACTGTGGAGTGCTTAGGGCATGTTGGAGCACAAAAGACAACATGGCCATCCAATGCAGCTGAGGAAGTCTCCAGGTGTAACAACTTTTCATGGCACTGGACCCAGGCTTCCAACGCCGAGAGAGTGGGACTGTCTCTGTGCATCGACTTTTCCACTTAAGTCTCCCTCACACACAAGTATCTTTGTGCACACTCATCTATCATAGATGAAAGCGCACAAAGACAATCGTCATCCTTGGTTACCAAGAGACTACTACTATACTATACTATATTATACTGTATATTATACATTATGCTATATACCATATTATACTATTTACTATACCATAGTATTATGAAAATTAAAATTAAATCTCAAATAACAAAAATATTATATTTTATGAGATTTATTAAATGATCATTAGAAATCAAGAAATAAAGAGGATACAAAATAAAAACCACATGCCCATGGCTGGTTAGCCATTTTCAAAATTCCCACCTTACCACCATCACCGCTGATTGCTGCATCATGCCCAAAGAGGACGTGGGAGCAGTTACCTCCGGTTTAATACCAATAAAGTGATCTCGCCAATGTGGAGGCACAGGAAAGATTATAGGGAATTTGGGGAAATACTAAGGACTTCTAGGGAATGAAGTCAAAGGTTCAAAATCCGCATTTATACAGCATATTATACAATAAACTATACTATTACAATATTGCACATGGATGTTTCATGAGGAGATTCCAGGTAGTGATATAACTATTTGGTTTCAGGGGATGGTAATTTAGTCCAGTAATCTGGTTTGGGAAGGATACCCAAGCCCAGAGCAGGCAGAGTCAAACCCTGAGCTAATAAACATGAGCCACTATAATAATACAGGACAGGTTTTGGATTTAATAAACAAGGGAAGGTGAAAAGGGATCTGGGATAATCTAAACTAATGTTAATCTACCTATACCCTCTAGATCTAAAAATCCCTTCGCAGAAATTTCTTCTTAGTGAACTTCCTACTCTAATTCTCCCTAACCCCAAATCCCCAAACCCTGATCTTAACTAAAACCCTCAACTAAACCCCTCTTTGTTGGATTTAAGGAAAGGATCTGTGTAAGGCTTTGCTAGGGACAGGGAAGATTTTAGATTCAAAAAGAATCCAGACTCAATCTCACAATCTCTGTAGTGGATCAGGTTCACCAGGAACTGCCTCAATGAAATACAGCAATCAAGAATCAGGAAAGGACAGAATTAGCCAGCAAGGAAATTTGCAGCTAACACCTCCAGAGATTCTCCAGAGAGCCAGATAACAGTCTTGGTCTCAGCCTAACCCTCCTTAAAAGTTTCAGAATCTTCCTGCTGATCTCATGCCACTTCTCTCTGCAGACTTCCCCACTTTCCTTACAACAGTACTGAGCAAAGTTCTCAGGCAAGAGTCTATGGAAGCAAAGTCTGGGAAGTCAGAGACAAAGCCAGGAAAGGAATGAAGAAATGGGGAAGAGAGGAGAAAGGGTGAACCCTGATGGGAAGGAGTCCACCTGTCATAGCAGTCTGGAAAAAGAAGTGGACCATCTGTTAGCTTCTCTTTTTTCACAATTTTCTTGCTAACTAGGTGCTAATCTCAAGAATTTCAATCAAGGCCATTATGATGAACCCAAGATTCTAACATTGGCTGACTACTTCAAATTTTTCTTACCATGAATATCTATATGTTTATTTGTGCATGCACAGACTTATTGTTGGATGTGTATATTTATTCATGTATTCACATAAAAATTCATTTATATAACTAATGCACATAAACATTAAAGGAAGGCCAAATGGTTGAGAAGGTGAACTCCAGCAATTTTTTGATGCATGAAGCACCATGGGAAAGTGGAAAAAAAACTTTTGCTCAAGAGTCAGAGGATATGAGTTCAAATTTTACTTCCAATGTGCATAATCTGTTGACCTTGGGGAAACATTTCACATGTCTGTGCCTCAGTTTCCCCATTTGTAAAAAAAGAGGAAGTTGTACTTTACAGCCTCTAAAAGTCCTTCTGGTTCTTAGGTCTATAACCCTAAATCATAGTTTTTATAACTTATCTTCCCCAATAGGCCAATTAGTTCTTTCTGTCAAAAGTACAAAGGTGCAGAGGTCCAGCCTCAGCCAGCTGCTTCAAAGGTGCTCGTCATGTAACCTAAGAAGGATTGAATATGAAAGCTTAAAAGGCTCCTTAGAACACAAAACTACTCCTGGGAAAACAGCTTGTAGTGAAGGGGCACCAGGTAGGGAGGGCAGGACTGGAGATGCCACCCCTCATGCATGGAAGAGGCTGCCTGGCAGTTTCTCTGAAAAGCTAATAAGTAGATGATGCCAGCCAGCCCTCAGAGCATCAGGCAGTCTGACTTACCCACAGCTGCCACGCCATCCATGAGCCTTTGACAGATACTAAGAGAAAGATGGATGGCAGCAGCAGCTGGAATATGGTCATGAGCAAAACACATCATTAGAGGCTTCTGAAGACTGAGGTGAGGGGCAGAACAGGGAAAGTGTTTATAAGACGCATTTGTCTAGTGCTGCTATGGTTAAGGGAGAGGTTTACCATGGCTTGGCCAGTCAGAATGAATCAAAGCAGAAATAGAAACTCTCCAAACCATGCCAAACATAATATTGCTTTTTTTTATGCTGAAGTCTCAAGTTTCTAATTCCCTTAATCCACCTTTCTCTAAATCAGCCTAATGTATAATTGAAAATCTGTAACCCTAAAAAAGCACTACATATCCCGAGAGCCCACTGTCTTTCTGTCATTACATACTTCCTGTAGACAGAGGATAAAGGGAGTGGGCATTGAGGCTCCTCCCTTCTTTTTGGCATGATGTAGCATCAGTGGTGATGGTGGTAAGGTGGGGAAATTTTGAAAATGGCTAACCAGCCATGGGCACATGGTTTTTATTTTGTATTCTCTTTATTCCTTGATTTCTAATGACCTCAAAAATATAATATTTTTATTATTTGAGATATATTTTTTAATTTTTACACTACCATCCTGGCTCATTGGACCTATATCCCTCAAGTCCCCATGATTGAGGACACTTAACTACCCCCAAGAAGTTTGGCTATTCCCCAGACTTTGGAACCACTCCTGCTTACATGGAAACTTACATGGAAAGAGATTTAAGGACTAATGGCTTGGGAATCAGCAATTTCAACCTTATTCTCAGAAACCCATCATTTCTTAGAGTGAGATAGATTCTCAGAGGCCATCTAACCCAACCCTCCCTAAAAATTCACCTGCCCCCTCAACAGTATCCCCAACCAGTGGTGATCCAACTTTCATTTGAAGCCCTCTAATGAAAAGGAAAACACAACCTTCAGAGGAAACCCAGCACACCCTGGAAAAACTCCCAGAGTTTGTAAGATCTTCCCTGACATCAAGCCTCTTTCCATCTTCCAGCCATTACTACTGGCTCTGTCCTCTTGCACCATACAGAACAAGCCCAACTCCTCATTCACATGACAGCCCTCTGCATATTTGAAGATAGATATCGTGACTCACTTACCCACGTCTTCTCCAAGCTAAAAATTTCACCCAATTCCTTTCACTCAAAGTTTCTTGAGCCAGGGTCCATGGAGCCTGAGGTGAATTTGCCGTGGTCCCAGGTCAACAGAAGCTATGGTAGGGCTAGGGAGGATTTAATGCTATGGTGGGGCTCTATATAAATCAATCAATCATTCGGTAAATTCCTCTCCAAGGGCCTGGAATGTATTTCAGGGAGTCGGTGGATGAGAAAAAGTTGCATCTTTGTTTTCATTAACTTCTTACTGAAATTTAGCATTTCCTTCATATAAAAAAGTGGGCAACAAACATTATTCTAAGAATTCCATAGCTTTTGCCCTACTGTAAAGGTGGTCCATGACACAAAATTGAAGATTAAGGACAATAGTTTTAACCGATTCTTGTATGGAGTGGACTCAAGGTCCTTGGTTATTCTGGCTGCCCTTCTGGGCACTCACCAGTTTATCAATATCCTTCTTAAAGGCAACTGGGTAGCTCAGTGGATTGAGCCAGGCCTCAAGACAGGAGGTCCTATGTTCAAATCTGGCCTCAGACACTTCCTAACTGTGTGACCCTGGGCAAGTCACTTCACCCCTATTGTCCAGCCCCTATTGCTCTTCTGCCTTGGAACCAATACATAGTATTGATTTGTAGTAGAGGCAGGGAGAGAGAGAGAGAGGACTTGTAAGCCAAGATGCAAGAAACAAGTAGGATCTCCATGCCTCTACCACAGATTCCAAGGTGGATGGTAAGGGTATAATTTTTTTTTAAAAATTTAAAAATATCCTTCCTAAGATGGTGCCTAGAGCTGAATTCAATGGTCCAGCTATGGTATAAACAAGTCAAAGTACCTAAGGACTCTCTCCTTTTTTCCTAGAAGCTAAGTCTTTTTATATGCAGGTACTTTTCTCACTTGGAACCTGAAACCAAATCTGGGTCCTCAAATTCCTACCCTATACCTGAGGTCCTATCTGGCTTCCCTAGCCAGAGTTCCAGTTTTCTAAGACTTTCCAAAGACTGAGTTTCAACCCCTGAATCCTGATGTCTAGTCAGATTCTGGCTACCTGCTATCAGGTAGTCTATCCTACAACCTGCTTGGACCTCACTGATTCCATGATCATAGTGCCCCCAAGGTCATGGCTAGTATGCCCACCTACTACCCACCATGGTTCCAAGGCACTTCACTGATACTCTAGCATCTGTCCAACCTTCCATCATTATAAGGTACCTTATCATGCCCATTACAAGGATCTTCGCAATCACCATCCTAGCATCATCAAATCCGCCCAGTCTCTGGCTCCTGGCTACCTCCAACCTGGACCAGGGAGTGACCAGGAAGAGCCAAAGTAGGGAGCAAAGGCAAACATGACCCATTTTCCAATTCAGTTTCATTCTATACCAATTTTTTTTTTTTCAGTCTACTAGAACATTCAATTCAAACATTCAGGGCTTCTCCTATGGGCCAGCCTAAGCATCCTTCCATTCAGAGATCTCAATCTGGAATACCAATACTGTGAGGATCTTATCAGAATCATGATGATTGTGGCCTTGGGGCCTGAGCAGTTATCATTTGAATAAAACTGTATCCAATGCCTAGTGAGAATCTGAGCCAGATAAGAAAGCAGACTCCAAATACTTAAATGACTAGCAAGTCCTCTGGAAGAGATACAGCCTGGGAGTTCAGGGAGGACAAAGGAATTGGAGAAAACCTAGTGACAACTCTTCTATTTAGAGCTGAAAGAGACCTCAGAGGTCATCTAACCCAAGCCCCTCATTTTACAGATTAAGGAACTAAAACCCAAAGAAAATCATGACCGTCCCAAGATCATATAGGTAGTAATTAGTAGAACCAAGAGAACATTGGACCTAGTCAGGAGACTTCGACTTGAATGCCATTTCAGACAGTGTATCAGAAATGGAAAGTCATCTAAGGCTCTCGGTGCCTCAGTTTCCCCACCCCAAAATGAATATAATGTTTATGTAAAACCCAGTGGAATTATGTTGGCTATTGGGGGGGGAGGGGAGGAAGGGAGGGAAAGAATATGAATCATGGAACCATGGAAAAAGTTTCTTAATCAAGAAAATTAAATTTAAAAAAAGAAAATAATGTTTACCCTGTCTCTCTTATAGAGTTAAGAAGGAAGTACTTTGTCCCTGTACAGTATTGTCCAAATACAATATTATTATTATAACCAGAAAGAAAAATGGCTTCTGATGGCAGTTTATTGTCACAAACCTTTGTCATTCTGGGATGACAAGGAAAGGGAGAAAGGAATAAACATTTATATAACACCTCCAATGAGCCAAGGACCCTGCTAAGCACTTTACAAATATTATCTCATTCGAATCCCAAGACCTCCCTGGGAGGTAGGTACTGTTATATATTTTATAGCTAAGGAAACTGAGGCAAATAGAGATTAAGTAATTTACCCAGAGCTAAAGAGCTGGTATCTGAAGTAGGATTCGAAGTCAGGTTTTCCTGACTCCAAACCTAAGTAATCTATCCACTTCACCATGTAGCAACCTACAGTCTAGTTAAAGTGATCCTCAAAGGAAATTAATTAAAGGATTCTAAGAGTAGGACATGAGGAGAAAGTGAATTCTGGACATGGGGAATAGTCAGGGCAAAGACAAAGAGAGGAGAGATGGATCATCACCACATCTCTCTCATGTGGAGGCAGTTATAATATGGATTCTATCAGTCAGGCAGCAGTATATAGTGGTAGTCTCTTGGTGACCGAGAATGACTATTGTCTTTGTGCAGTTTCATCTATGGTGTACCCTCATGTGACTTTGGAGTCCAAAGGCTGAGGCGCACAGTTTGTGGCACATGGGGCCTGGGACGCCAGTTGTTACAGGAGGGGCGGTTGTGGCCTGGTGTCATCGTAGCTGGGCTTTGAGGACCATGACTTCGATGCTGGTGGAGTTGGCTCTGTCGAGGACTTCCTGATTGGTGATTCGGTCCTGCCATCGGATCCTCATGATTGACCGGAGGGAGCGTTGGTGGAATTGCTCCAGCTGTTTCATGTGCTTCCTGTACAGTGTCCATGTCTCACACCGTGCAGGAGCGAGCTGAGGACCGCTGCGTTATACACTTTGAGCTTCGTCACAGTGCTTACACCTCTGTGTTGGAGGACTTTGCAGCGCAGCCGCCCGAGTGCCTGGCTGGCCTTTTGTATCCTAGCATTAATCTCGTGGTCTAGGGACCCATCGTTGGCAATGATGCTGCCCAGGTACTTGAAGGTGTTGACGTTAGAAAGCTGCGTGTCATCGATTGTAATGCATGGCTGGTTCGTTGGCCTCCCTGGTGCAGGTTGGAACAGCACCTCTGTTTTGCTGAGGCTGATAGTCAGGCCAAACAGTTTTGTTGCGGTGGAGAACCTGTCCATAATGGTTTGGAGATGATTTTCTTGGTGGGCCATGAGAGCACAGCCATCTGTGAAGAGATCTTCCAGGATGAGTCTCTCTGTTGTCTTTGTTTTTGCAGTCAGGCAGCGAAGGTCGAATAGTGAGCCATCCAGTCGGTATTTGATGTAGACGCCCAGGTCTAGATCCATCACAGCATGTCGTAATACTTGGGTGAAAAATAGGTTGAATAGTACTGGAGCGAGGACACAGTCTTGTTCCACGCCATTGGAGATGTTGAAGCAATTGGAAGTCTCTCCACCAGATAGGACTTCCCCTGTCATGTCGACATGAAAGAGCTGAATCAGTTTGACGAATTTTGCTGGGCAACCGAGCTTGCTGAGGATCACCCACAATGCATCCCTGTTCACTGTGTCGAACGCCTTTGTCAGGTCTATGAAGACAATGTAGAGACTCAGGTTCTGCTCAAGGCATTTTTCCTGCATTTGCATCACCGTGAAGACCATGTCGATGGTGCTGCGATCTGGTCGGAAGCCACATTGTGATTCAGGCAGGTTCTCCTCTGAAACAGATGACAGGAGTCTGTTGAGTATAACACTGGTGAGGATCTTTCCAGCAGTGGAGAGTAGTGAGATGCCTCTGTAGTTGTCACGGGCTGCTCATGAGCCTTTGTTCTTATATAGGGCTACAATGGAGGCATCTCTGAGTTCTGGGGGCATGTCTTCCTCTTCCCATATGCTTGTCAGCACTATGTGAAATGCCTGGAGCACCTTTTCATTTAAGGCCTTGTACACCTCGGTTGGATCCCGTCTTTACCGGGTGCCTTGCCTGCACTCATTTGTTTAATGGCTTTTTGGACTTCCTCTATTGAAGGAGGGACGTCAAGTTGTTCAATGGAGCGGTTTTGAGGGATCTGTTCAAGGGCGCTTTGGTCGACTGAAGAGGGTCGGTTGAGAAGCTGACTGAAGTGTTCTTTCCACCTGTTGCTGATGCCTTTTTTATCTTTTACGAGAGTGTCACCTTCAGAGGATAGCAAGGGAGTGGTGGTGGGTTTTAATGGCCCATAGACAGTCTTGAGGGCACTGAAAAATTGTTTGTAGTTTTTCATATCAGCAAACCGCTGGATTTCTTCTGCCTTTTTTTCCCACCATCGGTCTTGCATCTTCCTGATCTCACGCTGCGCCGTGGCTTGGAGAGACTTGAATCTGTCCTTTTTAGGAGCAGAGTTTGGGTTATTTTGCTACTCCATAAAGGCTTTGTTCTTCTTGCTCAATAGGTCTTTTAGGTAGGGTTTGCATGGGAAGATGCTAGCATGATGGCAGCCTGAAGCATACTTGGGACAATCCTCACAGACTAGGGAATGGGAATATAGGACATAAATGCTTCAGAATGGACAGAAGAGTTACCTAGAACCCTGATTCTTCCATGGGAGAAAAGTCAAGAGGAAGCATTTTGTCCTAGGTCTTAGCAAAACAGAAGGAAGCCTGAGCTCTATGTTGTCAGCAGCAAGTCGAGGGTGTGAGAATGAGATCCAAATAGCTATTGAGAAGAGGTGACTGTGTCTTGGTGGCCAAGACTGTCAGGATCCTGGAAACCAGGAGATCAAGAAGAATAAACCCAACAAGATCAGCCACAAGATGCCAAGAATATCTGATCCTAAAAAGAAGCCATTTTTTTTCCCTTTAGCCTCTAATATTTCCTGTTGACAATGGGTAGACTTGGAGACTTCTGGAAATAATTGTGACTACCTAGAGAATAGAATCGCTGTAGCTGCCCACTGTGGTCTTGATATGGTCCAAGCAGAGGTAAGAATTATTACATATTCTTGTGAGCTTTTTACAATCAACTACAGTTCTATTGATCATCTTAGTGTTTATTAGCACCTTCACCAGGCTCAGAAACTCATCTAATCCATTTTTTCCTGTTAGATTCATTTACAAAATGCTGAAAAAGGTTACACATTCCAATGAAAATTAGATTCAGAAACTATCCATGGATTTTGATTTTCCATGCTCTTCATGACCACTGTGGCTATTTCCCAAACTTAGCATCCTCTCTGCTTCCCCCATACTTTTGAACCAACTAGGTCTGAGGTGAACTCCCTCCTTCCCTCCTCCTCTCAGTACCCTCAGCTTCCTTCAAGTCTTGGCTCATGTCTCAGTCCCACTCAGTCTGAAGCATGTTTCTTGGCCCCATGCTCCAGACTATAGGAATTTTTATGGTCATTTTGCCAGCCCACCTGTCCCCAGAATCTTCCCATAGGAAGACACCAGATCCTAAGACTCTACTACATGGGGCATATCTGTACCATATTACTACTGCTTTCCAACTGGAAGAATGCAGTGGAGATTCATCTCTGGGCTCCATGCATTTGAGCAAACCCTTAGCCCTTATCATCATACAATCATAAATCTGGAGCTCAAAGACCTTAGAGGTCATCTAGTGAATTCCTTCATTTTAGAAATGAGGAAACTGAGGCCCAGGAAAAAGTGACATACCCAAGGTCACACAAACAGTAAGTACATGGCAAAGCCAGATTCAATCACTTACTTATTATCTTGTATGTATCCAAAAAAAGTCTCATCCAGATTCCACCTCAGATCTCTGGATTTCAAACACTCTTTTCCTTCCACTGTGCTGCCATCATCTCCTCCGCCTTTGAGTCTCCTTTCTTTTGCACTTCAGATCTGTTTACCAGTTATGTCCTCCAGGAGTCTGAGGAAAGGAGGAAGCTTGGTATTTTTGTCTTTGAGTCCTTAGTACCCATCACATCTCCAAGCATAAATGCTTGTTGAATCAAGTTGAATGGAAACAGAAATCCAAAGACTATGTGCACAGTAGAGCCATCTAAAATATGCAAGTCTTCAGCAAAAGACCACAGTAGAGAGCCAGCCCCAGAGGCAACTGGACTATTTGAGAATGCCTTGGGATATAAACATACCCTCTGGGGCCTCCCAGAAGCCTTGGATGGAAGCAGTACAGACCAATGTCTTCCTCAAATAAATAACACATGCAGCATCCTTTGCTTTCTCTGCCCTTTTGTTCCTAAAAGGACTCCGGAGCCCTTTAAAAACTGTAGATGTCATTTCACTCATTTCCTTTGAACTTTTAGTCTGTCTCCACATAGCCAGATCTTCACAGGCTAAACTAGCAGACCAAATCTATTCATGGAATAGAGAGAAATATAAAACCTTCCACTTGTTCCAAAAACTGGACTTCACAAGTACATGGGAAGGCACGAGGAGACACTAGACTGTCTGAAAAAAAATCCAGGAGTCTTAATGGATTACAAGCTCAATTATGACATGGCAGCCAAGAAGTTGATGGATTCTTGGGCTTCATTAAGAGAGTCATTGCTGCCAGGATCAAGGAGGTAGTAACCCTCTGACCTCTGGCCTGGTCAAACTACGTCCAGAATGCTGAGTTCAGGTTTGTGCTCCACATTTTAGTTCCAGTACAATGACTAATCACAGACTACGAGTCTAAGACCACAACAGCTAGAGCCTGTGCCAATCCTGACTCCAATTTGTCCCTTCCATTGGCCCTAGAATAGCCTGTTTCCTGCCTCTTCAGTAATGGAACTAGGATTCTAGTACTTCATCTCCATCCCCATAATAGGAATATTCCTCAGTAATAATGCTTTGGAGGACTCTTGTGTAGTCAGGGTTCTCCTTAGGGGAGAATGGAGAAGGGGGAACAGTCACAGTACAAACATGAATCAAATATGGAGTGGGAAGGCTTTCTACTCTTTTTGTGTATAAGGAAATAATCAGCAGTAAAGAATAATAGGATAATTCCAATCAATTGAGAAGCTAATATATCATCGGTACCTCTGCAACAAAATTACCCATTAGCCTTTCACCTCCACTGAGTAGGACTCCATCATTGCCAATGTGCTCTTTTCAATGGTTTCTCTAGGACTGACTCTTCTTCTCAATCAGTCTGCTCCCATCACTGTTTGGGCTACATCTGCTCCAGTAACCAATAGCCAGTGCTCTGGGTCCAAGAGAATGGAAAAATATGCCAGTTATCTTTTAAGACCCCACAAGAAACCAAATGAGCAGTGATCCCTTCCCAGAAACAGACTTGCCTAGGAAGACTTCACTCATGGGATTAGCCTGGGAGGGGGAAAGGACCTCCCCATAACTACCAACAACCACTCTGAAGCTCAAAAAAGAGTCTTTACTCCTCAAAAGTGGCATGAAGGAAAGGCAAGAACTGCAAGGATTGACCCTTTCATGAATCCATGAAGATTTGATTCAGTTGCCAATTTAAAGGCTGAAAGGAAGTAGTCAGAAGATATCTGGTCTTTCTCTAAACTAGAAAGAGGGGAAAGGTCTTTCCATCACATACCCCCAAGCATGTACTCCATAGGAAAAATTGATAAGTTCAAGAAAGCAAAGAAGGTGGTGAAGGGACTTAAATTCATGCCATTTGAAGATCAACTGAATAGACTAGGGATGTTTACCCTGGACAAGAAGAGACTAGGGAGATTGGTCTTCAGGTATTTGAAGCCCTTTTAAATGGAAGCAGGATTAGACTAATAATCTTTGGCTCCAAAGGGTCCAATTGTCCTACCTATATTTACTGATCAGCAATACCTGCATGCTCAGGATGTAGCAGTTAAAATTTAGTTTCTCTGCTAAAAGTATTATATTTTCATGAGGTTTATTAAAGATTAAAAAACAAAGAAAATACAAAATAAGAAAGCACACGCTAGGAGGGCTGAAAGGCCCATTCAGTTTCACTTACTACTCTTGGGAGATGCATGTCCCTAGAAGTGGAAGCCAAGAGACCCAAAGTAGGTAGCTTAAATACAATTTCTATTCTTGGCCCAGGTGGGAATTCAGGTGGGATTATAGTGAATTCTGGGAGCTACCAAGGACTTCTGGGAATTGAAGTCCAGGGTTCAAATCTCCATTTTTACAAGGGCATGAGGACCAGGAGGGCCAGCAGGCCACTCTTATCTACAATCATTTCTCATGTGGCCTCCCCACCTCCTTTTTGTGATACTTTTAACACCATGTAGCTATACTAGTGGCTATGGGGTCATAAATGTAGACCTGGGGAAAAAACCTTAGAAGCCATGTAGGCCAAATCCTTCCTTTTACAGACAAGAAAACTGAGGCCAAGGAGTTCAAGTCACTTACCCAAGTTTTCCCCCAGCTAGTTTCCAAAACAAGATTTGAACCCTTCCTTCACAGTTAGTGCTCCTGCTGTACCAACAAAGTCCAACAGTTGATACCGGCCAAGTATTCTACTTAAGCATTCACTTTACTGGCATCTGGACACAGCTGGGTAGCTAATCCACTCAATTACATCTTTGTTGATATTCCAACTGCCACTATTTACTTTTTACCCTAAGAAGGCCTTTGAAATCCAAACACTTAACCACCTCCAGGGAATGTTGGAGAGAGGGTAAGCCTTGAAGCAATCTGAGAAAGAACAATCTAGTCACAGTTTGGACTGGGTTTCCAGCAGGCACTTAGCAGGGGGGCAAGATGGGAAACTGGGCAGCCTTCCCTCTCCTCCTGGGCCAGGCTATCACAATATGTCTTCATCATTTGGGTTGAAGTAAATTCCTGGACCATTAGTTGTCCCCATATGGAAGGATAAGTAAACATTCTATAACCAGATAGAAATTCTTCTGGGATGGTGTCCATCTCTGCATTCCTCTAATAGCACTGCATTTGGAGTCCAAAAGATCTAGGTTCAAATCTTCAAATCTTACTAACTGATGGACCCCAAGGGACCCTTACCCTCTATGAGTCTCAGTTTCTTCATCTGTAAAATTGAGACGGTTGGCCTTAATGGTCTCTAGGATCCCTTCTAGTTCTATCTCTATGGTCCTATGATCAGATGGTGCCCATCACTTCATTTAATTTCCACAGCCAAGATAACCTTCCTTCCTCCTGGATTATTTCATGCAACTCCCTAGTCTACCTCCCTCTCCTGTAAACCCTGAGCCCTAAGGCAAAACTCAGTCTCCATGTAATAACGTGGGACATTGCTGCTGAGCAAAACAAGACAGGATGTGGAAAGCAATTACAAATGTCACTCAGCTCTTGTGGGGAACTGTGGCCTGCTTGATCCTCCCTGGACACAGTATTCACAATCTTCCATTATCCATCTCAGGATCTTGGCACAAACTGTCCAACCCCGCCCCCCCCCCATGCCTTGAATATTTTCCTTCCTCATCTCTCTCTAGCTTCCTTCAAGCCTCTTCTAACATACTATCTCCTCTATGAAACTTTTCCCCAATTCCCCCATCGTCCATGCCCTCAAGATAATATTTTGAATTTATTTTGTTTTCAGTTCATATATATATATATATATATATGTATATATTTTCTATCATATGTATCTATGCATGTGTAACTCAGTATCTTTGCCAAGAAAATCCCGTGAAGGTTGTGGATTTTGAAAGATCGTTCTATTACAAATATGAATAACATGGAAATAGGTTTTGAGTGATGAGACATGTATAAACCAGTGGAATTGCTTGTCAGCTCCAGGAGGGGGGAAGGAAGAGAGAAGGGAGACAACACAATCATGTAACCATGGGAAAATATTTTTTTACAAATTTAATTAGATAATGTGTGTGGGGGGGGGAATCCCCCCAAAAAAGTCCATGCAGTCACAGAGTCAGATACAACTGAATGACTCAACAACAATAACAAATGTATATATGTATGTGCACATGAATGTATATCTTTTCCCATCTAGTATAGACTTATAGCCTTTCACAGGTTTAATCCCACTGCTTGAAAGACTTGGAAATTTATACCTTCTCCTTCAAAACCTACTAGATGGTGGACTTCTATAAGCCTCTTAACCTCTGTAAACTCAGTTTCCTCATCTAAAAATTCCCCATCGATACATGGATTTGATGGCCTCTAGTCTCGAACCTGAGTCATGTCTTGGGCATCTTGGTGGTCCCCTCCTCCTAGGAATCCATCGTAATACTATCACCCGTAGTGATGATGATGAGACCTAAAGCAACTCAGAAGACTGGTCCACAGTCCATACCAATAAGGCATCCCAAGTAAGTGCCACCATACCTGGGTCTTTGGTTTTTGGTTATTCCTTATTCATCTGGGTGCACATTCCTCCAGCCTTCCCCACCTCAAATATATAAGCTCTGTGACAATGAGGACCATGTTCTCTTTTATCTTTGTATCTCCATCACCTAGCATGGTGGCTGCCACATAGGAGGACCTTAATAGGTGGTTATTGAAATGGACTTGATCTCAATGCAGTATTGATCCCAGTGCCGAATTCTCTAGGTACCACCAACACAAAGGCACAAGCAAATCCCTCTTTTCCTTCCAGACAGATTAACAGACTATTCACATCATCATGTGAAACACTCATGTAATTCATGGACACAGCAATAATGATTGAAATATATATGTATAGGTGTACACATCTATACATACATGTGTGTAGATGTACACATCTATACATATGTGTGTGTACAAAAATGGAAAAAGCAGAAATGGAAGACATCCCTGAGTGTAAGTAAACTGAGGGATCCTGACTCCTGGCAAATTAGTCCAATCCTCACTCAATGATAAGAAGTTTGGATATTTCCAGGCTTGTCAGCTGGAATTAAAATCAGAAGAAAGCTCATGTTATGACACTCAGATGGGGGACATGAAGAGGTAAACAAAAAATATTAGTCTACAATTCCATTTCTAATGGAATCATAAAAGGTTGCAGATATCACATGAGAGCCACAATAGAAGACAGAGCGTGATAAATCATGGACTGCAGAAACCATTCTGAAGATTAAATAATGGCAGCACACAGATGAACTTTTAGCAGTTGTCTTTAGGGATGCACATTCCTGGAGTGATTTAAATCTTAGAGGAGGGGTCCAGGAGGGAAATGAAATGAAAGTAAAGGCCAAAAAAGAAATCCTAGCTAGCAGTGAGATAATGGGAGAAGCCAAATCCAACCTTGTGAAGGAAAAAGGAGATGATGCTCTAAGAGAAGCATATGAAGGAAGGGACATCTGCTTTGAAGTTAGAGGACCCAAGCTCAGATCTCAACCTGTGTGACTTTGGGCAAGTCATTAAGCCTCTCCAAGCCTCAGTTTCCTCATCCATAAAATAAAACTCTAGAGCTACCTATGAGAAATGTATAAATGTAATATTTTCAGTCTGGTTGTTTTTTAAAAAACTGTTGAATATGATGATCTCTAAGGTGTTTTTCAACTCTAAATCTATTATCTTTTTTATTCTAATTACAATATTGAAGTTATTGTAGTAGAATATAAAAAATCCTGAATTTGATATCAAAGGATGTGAGGTTTTTGTTTTTTTTTAACACACCTTCTATCTTAGAATCTAAGTATCAGTGCCAAGGCAAAGAAAAAAAAAGAAATAAGGGCTAGGCAGTTGGGGCTAAATGGCTTTTCCAGAGACACACAGCCAGAGAGTGTCTGTGGTCAAATTAGAATCCAGGACTCCCAATTCCAGGCTTGGCTCTATCCTCTGAAGCCCCTAGTTGTGCCAAGGATGTGGGTTTAACTTTCCACTGTGCTATTGTGTTTAAATCTTGCCTCTGACTTTGCAGAGCCACAACTTCCTCAGAGCTCAGTCTCCTTATCTGTAAAATGAGAGATTTGGAGTACATAGATAGACTAGGCAAGTCATTTCAACTCTCCGGTTTTCAGTTCCTTCCTCTGTTCAGTGAAGTACATGAACTGCATGGTCCTTGAGTTTCATTCCAGCTCTAAATTCTACAAGCCTATGACCAAGATTGTCAGCTAGCTGTATATCCTACAGAACATTATACAAATCCAACATTCCAATCAATCTGAACTTTCACCAAGTTGGGGTTACTTCTATTGATGCTGATCACCACCATGCTTTGCCTCCTGTTCCTTTAGGACTCTAGTCTATGTCCTCCTATAAATGTATTCTTGAAAGGTCCACCCAAATTGCCAAGGACTTTTCAACTATTTTTTTGACATTGTATGGAAACCAGTGGAATTATGGGCTATCTCTCAGTTGTCCTTTGTTCTCATTATGTGACCCATTTTTTTTTTTTGCTAATCATCCATTTCTCTGGTGGTTTCCATTACAATATTTCTCCTGGGTAATTATGCATTTTCAATTTATTTCAGCCTATTCGTGTCTACCATGAGCCTTGCTGTTGCCTTTTGGAAGACCCCTAAAGACTGTGAGTGAGTTCCAAGGGTACAGAGCAAAGAGGCCCTTGAATAGGATGCTATTCTAATTGGTCCACAGTCATCTCCAAAAAGTTGAGCATCATCATAGACTATCCTTGGGCTTGAGCAGAAGTAGCAAACTGAAGGCCTTGCTGGCAAAACTCCCCTGTTAAAAACTGAACAAGATTAAAATGTGTTTTCAAAAATGAATTAAAATATAATTATACAGCATAGACAATGTTAATATGGGTTTTTCTAAGTCAATATGTTGCCTATAGGGATGTTTCTATTGGATTTTGGTATCACTGGTCTGGAACCTCCTATCCCAAGGGTTTGAATGTATTTAAGGTGGGAAGAAAGAGACCAAAAGGAGGCAATGAAAGGCAGCATGGCTGCCGAGGCCCATTGGGAGGTTCCAGTCAAGACAAACCAGAAAAAGACACTGAGACTATTTCTGGAATCTAGTACTGCATCTAGCAGGGTCTTAAACTCTACTAGATGTCTGAGTGGAAAGAAAAATGAATTTGGAGTTGGGATATCTGGGTACAAATCCTGCCAGAGTAATGAACTTTGTAATTTTGGACAAATAATTTAAGGTCCAAAAAGTCTTAATTTTCTCATGTATAAAATGGGAATAATAATAGCATCTACTTTGCAGTATTGTTGTGAGGATCAAAGATCACTGGGGTGGGAGGAGGATTGTTTGCAATTCTTTTGGCAAAATTCGTTCTGTTTATTGAGTTGAAAAATACTATTGCGTTGTCTTCTGCTTCTGATTCATGTTCATAGTGAATTTGGTACATGGATCCTTGAAAGTTCTTAGCACTCCTTTATTGTTCAATAGTGATTTCTTGGATATGTTGCACAGAACCCCTAATCTAATCTTTTACTGGGCTTTGCATATATTTAATGAATTTTCACCCAATTCCTAGCAGGTATACTACTTCCTTTGACAGTAACCCTTGTTCCATGGTTCATCTTTCCCCTACTCATTCACTAGAACATACATAAAAACAATCTCTGGGAGGCATTCAAATGAGATTATTGTAAAGGAGCTAGCCCATAGTAATTGCTATATAAATGTTAGCTATCATTATTATTGTTACTGAATAGTCATATTTTGCAAGAAGTTTGACTGAAAAGGAAAAGAAAGATAAAGAATGATAATTAGGAGTAAAAGAGTGAGTTGTTTTTTTTTTAAGGAAGGGAGATATCTGCCATGTTTTCATATCTCCAAAGTAGACCAGATTCACATGGTCTTTCTTATTTCCAGTCATGCATTCCTAAGGCAAGACCTAGAATCAATTCAATCTAGAATGATTTGAAAGGGGTGACTCCACCAAATCTTGGGAGGTGCTAGAACAAACATTTTCCACTTCTCACAGAGGTCTTGGCTTAGGTAGCAATCTCATACATGTTTAAGGTAAACAATAATGTATGAAAATCTCAAGAGCAAGTGACAAATCTGGGACATAAATACCATCAGAATGTTGATAAAGCTTAGATGCTTCTGTCCTTTTCAAGCCCCAGGAAGATTTTTTTCAGCTCTCTCATAACCCAACCAACATGGAAGAATGGGAATGGCAAATGGTGAACTCTTTAGATCTTAAAACTGAAGTACGTAAAAAGCATTTGTACAAACAAAACCACTGCAACCAAAATTAGAAGGGAAGCAACAAATTGGGGGGGGGGAATCTTTATAACAAAAATCTCTGACAAAGGTCTAATTACTCAAATTTATAAAGAGCTAAATCAGTTGTACAAAAATATAAAGCCATTCCCCAGTTGATAAATGGGCAAGGGACATGAATAAGCAATGTTCAGATAAAGAAATCAAAACTATCAATAACTACATGAAAAAGTGTTCTAAATCTCTTATAATTTGAGAAATGGAAATCAAAAGAACTCTGAGGTACCCCCTCACATCTAGCAGATTTGCTAAAATGACAGCAAAGGAAAGTAACAAATGTTGGAGGGGATGTGGCAAAATTGGGACACTGATGCATTGCTGATGGAGTTGTGAATTGATCCAAACATTCTGGATGTCAATTTGGAATTATGCCCAAAGGGCTTTAAAAGACTGCCTGACATTTGATCCAGCCATATCACTGTTGAGTTTGTAGCCCAAAGTGATAATAAGGAAAAAGACTTAAACAAAAATATTCATAGCTGCACTCTTTGTGGTGGCAAAAAATTGGAAAATGAGAGGATGCCCTTCAATTGGAGAATGGCTGAACAAATTGCGGTATATGTTGGTGATGGAATATTATTCTGCTCAAAGGTATAATAAACTGGAGGAATTCCATATTAAATGGAACTACTTCCACAGTTCTTCTTCTGAATGTGGATGGTGTTCTGAGGGAATTATGAGAAAGAACACTCTTTACATCCAGAGAAAGATCTATGGGAGCAGAATCAGAAGAAAAACATTTGCTTGATCATATGGTTCTCTGGGGGTGTGATTGGGGATATAGACTCTAAATGATCACTCTATTGCAGATATTAATAACATGGAAATAGGTCTTGATCAATGATCCATGTAAAGCCCAGTGGAATTGCTTGTTGGCTATAGGAAGAGAGAGGGAGGAGAGGAGGGAAAGAACAGAATCATATAACTATGGAAAAATATTCTAAATTAATCAATTAAACAAATCAATTTTTAAAAATAAATAGAAACACCAATTTAAAGGGAAGTACACACATTCCAAACAAGAGACTAGCTAGTCTCTATAACACTTGTCACAAGACATAAGCATGAACATGGAATGAGGCTATCAGGGAAGAAAAATGGTCTTCTCTGGAATAAATGCAAATAGGTCCTTCTTGCTTCAAGGTCAGCCTTAAATATCTACTAGGTTATAGGGCAGAGATATAGCAGTCTGGATATCTCCGCTGACAGGTCTATAAAGCCCAGTGGTGCTCAGGGCAAGTAACATGAAGTGCTCCTTCAATCATATTTCTATTTCATGATGTGAAAATAAAATAAAAGGTAATTAAAGGAAATTTAAAGAAGTATTAGTTATTTCAGTGCCTTTACTCAGCCAAAAGTATAAATGTGTTCAATTTTAGCACCCTTTAAGTTACAGTGCCCTGGGGAAAAGCCCTGCTTGTCCCCATCCTAGTTATAACTCTGACTCCCCAGTTTATCATATCTACAACTTCCAAAAGTATTCTCTTTTCCTTGCTCCGCATCAAAGGTCATAGGCACTAGTTGCTACTTTTATGTGAAATGTTTCTTTTAAGCAGTGAACAATAGCCTCACTGGTAAAGATTCCATTGTGAAACTTTGGGAACTTTGGCCCAGTCCTTTGCCCTGGAGGTTCAAAATTTGGAGTTTCTGTATTTCAAGAGCACCACTGGTTAGATAATGAGCTATTGGTAAAGCCATGAAAAGAGTATCAAGCATGGAAGTGAGGTGCAGTAAAAAAAACACCTGCCTAGAGAGGAAATATGCAAAGAAGTAGGGGAAAATAAGTTTAGATAAGTAGGATGAGGTTAAATAATATAGGTTGCCATTATCATATTATGAACCCAAGTAAATAGCTGCAGGCCATAAAAAATGTTATGAAAACTTGGGGATCTCTTCATTTAATTTCTGGGCTCCCAGTGAGCTCTTATTTGATGAGATCAGTTGGCAAACACTTTTTGTTAAACCAGGAGATTTATTTCTGCTGTCTACAGCAGTCAAGAAGCATGGGAAAAAACATTCATGCTCATTATTCCCATATATTTCCCCCTAAATCTAAACATGAAAACAAGACCATGATGGGTTATTTTTTATGTTAGAATTGCCTTTTCCTAGGGAGTGCTTCAGGGCTCTAATCTCTTTTGTCCTATTTAATCCTTCAATGGGACCTCTTAGACAGATGACTGAGAGATATTGGTTTCTGAGGCAGAGGAGTCCAAGTTCTTCTGCTCCTTTTCACCCAACAACAATTGTTTGATAATTTCTTCTAATCATCAAATCAAGGATCTTATGACACTGTTCTGGTAAGCCCCACTGGGGGATGTCATACTCAGCAATACTCTTTTGGTAAGGAAAAACAAAATGTTAGAGCAAGGCAGCACCATGGAGAGCGTGCATTTAAAATGGTAAAAATTACACCCAGGAGAAGTGAAAGAGTCTACTCCATCTAGTGGAACTGATACTAGAATCCCTATCTCCTGACTCCTGGTCATTCCAGTGCAATTCAGCCTTTTACCATGTGCTTGGGTAAGCTCTCAGGGGCTATTTTCTATGTATCCTGAATCATAACACTTCTTCTATAGCATTAGGGGATATAGCTAGCAAATGTTCCCCCAATGACCAACTTACTACTAGTAAGGTAGCCTGGTATAATAGAGTTCTGGACATAGAATGAAGAAAATCTAGATTAAAATTCTGCCTTAAACACTGCATAAGTGGGTGACTCAGGGCATTTACTTAACCACTGTCAGCCCCAGTTTATCCATTTATAAAGTAAGAATGATAATAGCCCTTGCCTCACAGCCTTAGCTCACCTATCAAGTGAACTAATATATGTAAAGTATCTTACACATCTTGAGGTGTTATGTAAACACTGGTTGTTATTTTCATTGAGGCTTAGAAAGTTAACCAAAAATGAAGCTATAATTTGATTCAGCCACTTTGGAATTAATTTAGATTTTATGCAAGAGAAGTCACTGAATTGTTAATGCCCTTTGTCCATGAAGCTAGATGGTGCCTCAATGGTTAAAGTATTCATTCTGAAGTCAGAAAGATGAGTTCAAATCCAGCCTTAGCCTGTGTAACCTGGGTCAGTCATTAACCTCTCTCTCAATTTCTTAATCTATAAAATGAAATGAATAATACCACTAACCTCACAGAGTTATTGTAAGAATCAACTGAGATAAAATTTGTAAAGTACCTGGTACAAAGTAGAAGCTTAATAAATGCATGTTTCCTTCCTTCTATTGATGCACAGATAACACTACTGGGCATATACTCCCCCCAAAAGGACAGAAGTAAAGAATAGTCATATTCAACAGCACTTTTGTAGCAACAAAGAACTGGAAATAAATCTGGATCCTAATTAACAGGAAACAGATGAACAAAATGAGACCATGAAAGTAATGGAATGCAATTGCACTGTAAAGAACAGCAAGTATTGAGAGGGACTGGGGAAACAATTTTTTTTTTATTCATGCGGAGTGAAAACTAAAATAAGGAAAACAATTTAAACAATGACTATACCAACAAAAATAAAAAACAATACTGAAAGGCTGCTGAACTCTGCTTAATTATCATAACTAAACTCAATCCCAGAAAAGATATAATGAAATGCACCTCCCCTTCATTATTATTAGAGAAGTGGGGTGGAACACTATGTGTGTAGAGTGTTATGTATACATTCTGATCTGGTCTCTATGTTGTTTGGTTTTGCTTAACTACATTTCTTTGTGACAAAGTAATTAATCATATTCAAAAAAGGAATCAACAAAACAAGGAAAGGAAGGAAGGGAAAAGGGGAAGGAGAATGGAAGGAAGGAAGGAAGGAAGGAAGGAAGGAAGGAAGGAAGGAAGGAAGGAAGGAAGGAAGGAAGGAAAGAAGGAAGGAAATTATCTAATGGTGGTATAATGGTGCTAATTTTTTTTTTTTAAGTCTAAGTCAAGTAACCTGCAGTTTTGTGACAATTCATCCAAGGAAGAGAGTAAGTTTTAAGCAAAAAATTAATTGATGTAATGAAATCTAAAAGGCCCATAAAGATCCAAACACCAACACTGTGACTAATAAGCAGATGTAACTGCAGTAATTGATATACAAGTTCTGAATATCTAAACTCTCCGCCAATATTTTTTTTAAATTTAGCTGTGCATCCATAACTTGGAACTGAAAGGAGTCAATAGCTCTGAGTCCTAACACAGAAGTTTACCCCAGTATCCAAAATTTACAATAGAAAGAGATCATTTCCATTAAGTTCAACAAACTATTATTAAACACCTGCATTGTCTTTACTGAGCAGCTAGTTGACACACCAGAGTGCTGGGCCTGCAGTCAAGGAGGACTCATCTTCAAGAGTTCAAATCTGGCCTCAGACACTTACTAGATGTGTGATCCTATGCATATCCTTTAACCCTGTTTGCCTTAGTTTCTTCATCTGTAAAATGAGCTGGAAAAGGAAATGGCAATCCATTCCAATATCATTGCCAAGAAAACTTCAAATAGGGTCTTGAAGAATCAGACATGACTGAAAATAACTGAATAATAACAAACTGTCTTTCCTAAGGGCTTAGGGAGATAAAGTTTCAGTAAGGCTCAGCCTCTGCCTTCATGAAGCTTATAACCTAATGGGACATAGTACACACAGAGGCAGCTATAAGATATATTACATGAGAAGTCCTTGGAGAGGTACAAAAAAAAGCAGAATGTGAATTCTGATTGAAAAATTCATTGTGGAAAAGTATATCAGGAAAGATTTCCTAGAAGTGGGGGTATCTTAGTTGGGCTTCAAAAGATGGGTAGAAATTCAGGAGGCAAATAGGGGAGAAGAAGATACTTCAGGCCTAAGGAACACCATCATCAAAGACACAGAGATGGGAAACTAGACAGACATTATTTTCAGGGGACAAGAACACAGCCAGGTTGACTATAGCATAAAGTCTACAAAGGGCAATAGTATGAGGTAATATTGGAAAGGAAAGATGGTGTCAGATTCTAGATGTCCTCAAATGCCAAGAAGAGACTTAGCTAGATTCACCAGACAATAGGGCACCACTGACAATTTTTGAGTAGAGGGGAGACACAATCAGATTAGTGCCTAAGGAAGATTCTTTAGTCTGGCTTTTTGATGAAAAATGAATTGGAAAGGATAAAAAGCAGAAACTGTAACTGTTAGGAAAAGACAGTCACTAAGTAGGTAGTAATGAGAGCCTGCCCATATCTAACCTAAGATGGCAGAGGGGGCAGAAAAGAGAATGGATTCATTGCAAGGAGCCTATGTATGGATCATCAGGATTATTAACATCAACCTCAATGTCATGCTCCATTCTTGAGGTCAGCCATGATGGAGGGTCAGCAATGTGGCAGCCTTGGGGTCAGAGGCTGGACAAGATGGGCTCTTTGCCATATTTAATCCCAGCTATGATGGAAAGAACACAGGCTTTGGAATCAAAAAACTCAAATTCAAATCCAAGTTCTGCCACTAAGAAACTGTGCAACTTTTGCAAGTCTAGTCACCATTATGCAAGGAAGAGAAAGAGAGAGAGAGAGAGAGAGAGAGAGAGAGAGAGAGAGAGAGACTCTTGATAGCTGTATTGCTTGAAGTGATTAGAAATAACCTACAGCAAACAGAAATTGCAGAATGAATGAGTTCAACTAGCTGACATCACACCCCATAAAAGTGCCATAGCTAAGTTGAATATATTGTAATAATTTGTGCAAAGATACTGAGGATTTCTTTGGCAGACAAATGGTGTGAAGAAACTGACCCCTAGAAAATAAAAGCAATAACGGAATTGACAAGAGAGCTAGCTCTGGCCAAGCCTACATATGAAAAAGTGAACTAAGAGAATTTTCCAAGAAATATGAGCCCAAACATACAATTTCCCCTTAATATCAGCCTACTACCCCTAGGGATACTGACAAACAAGAACAAAAGGATTGGATATTTTCTAGTTTTCAATCAGCTAGGACAGATGAATGGTAACAAAAAGGGAAGGGAAATAAAGGGAAGGCAGTGGAAGAGGAGAAAAGGGAAGGGGAGGGAGGAGAGTGGAGGGAATGACTAGAAACCAGGACACCAATTAGAAGACTATTGCAATAACCCAAGAGGTGATGGGGGACTGAATTAGGATGGTGACCTGTGAGTGATCAAAAGGGGACAGATGCAAAATTGTTGTGAAGGTAAAATCCATAAGCCTTGGAAATGAATGTAGGATGAGGAATATGAGAACCAAATCCATGAAAAGGAATTCAATTTCAACCACACCAAAATACCATGTTTCGTACATGTCACATCTTACACCACCACTAGAAATGATCAGGAAGGAGTCCCACATAAGCACAAATAGCCTCCTTAGGGGTATTTTGATCTTTTTTTCACCACTGACACTCAGTTCCACTTAGTCCCACTTTTAATTTTGACAACCCCTTAAAAATGTATTTTCATGTTTGCCTTGCACAGGAAGCTTCCCCACAAGGGACAATAAACTTGTCAGGACATAAACTTTAGAAAATGTTAGTTACAGTAATGGGACCATTAGCATGCTTTTATAGCAGTAAAAACATAATAACTAAACACATAGCCAATCACTAAAGGGAAGGGCTGCTCAGCACGGCACTGGGGAGTTTGTGAGAGACGGAAGACCTGAATTCTAGTCTTTGCTCTGCCCCAAATTACCTGGGTGATTTCATGCAAGTCTCTTTCTGGTTCTCAAATTTATCATCTATAAAAGTAGAGAGTTGAACTAGATGATGTATAAATCTCCCTCCATGCCCCCAAAAACCCCTAAACCCTTTGGATTCAAATTTGGATTCAAAGTTCCACAGCTTGGATTCAAAATAAGGAAGCATTAGAATTGTGAAGTCGAAATACAAAGGCAGGGAAAATTATAGGTCTAGAGAGTCTGATTCTCATCTTCAGTTTAATTTGGAAGGCTGGATAATTTCTTCATTTCCTCATAAAGCCACATCCTCACAAAGACAAAAAGTAAGAAAATGGCATTAACTTGCTTTGGGAAAACTGGTAATATCTGACATTTACATAATTTTTTACAGTTTACAGAGGATTCTACATTTCTCATCTCTTTTGATATTCACAACAACCCATGTTGGTAAGTGAGCATAGACCTCAAGTTAGCAAGAAGGAAACCAAGATGCTAAATAACTCACCCAGGAATTCACAAGTTCTAAATATCAAAATCGGATATGGAACAGGAGGGCCTTGGTTCAAATCCCAGCTACACGAATTAATGGACAACTAGGGAATATAGTTAATGGAGTCCCAGACCTGGCATCAAGAAGAGTCATTTTCCTGAGTTCAAATCTGGTCTCAAACTCTAGCTATGTGACTTTGGGCAGGTCACGTCACCCTGTTTGTCTCAGTTTTCTTTTCTGTTAAATGAACTGGAGAAAAAAATAGCAAAGCACTTTAGTAATCTCTACCAGGAAAACCCCAAATGGGAATATAAAGAGTCAGACACAACTAAAAAAATATGACCAAATAACAATGCTGATTAATTCCTGAGCGACTTGTAATATTTAATATCTGGGTAACAAGTTAACTTTCCTGTATTTCAATTTATTTCCACATAAAATAAGAGAGGAGGACTAGATGACTTAGAAGGTTCTTGCCAATCCTAAAAATCTCTGATCCTATGACTTCTTAGAAATCCAAACTATAGCTTAGGATTCTTTGACCATACTTCCAGAACCCAAGAGAATACATCATTGGATGATTCTGATCTTATTTGCCCCATATCACCTGTAAAGCTAACAGAAGTTTATATCAGTGGGATATATAATGTCTGAGTACAGTCAAAAAGAAT
The DNA here is from genome assembly GCF_027887165.1 of Monodelphis domestica. Taxonomy (NCBI): domain Eukaryota; kingdom Metazoa; phylum Chordata; class Mammalia; order Didelphimorphia; family Didelphidae; genus Monodelphis; species Monodelphis domestica. The sequence goes on along the minus strand of NC_077231.1, from coordinate 298,767,907 downwards.
CACAGGGAACTGGAATCTAAACCTGGCTCCCAATTTAATCTTTGAATCAGAGGGCCTGATATGTTCCAATTCTAGCTGTCAATCAGCACTTTGAAAATTTGGGCAAATCACATTAGCTCTTGACTCCTCAGTTTCTTTATCTCTAAAAAGATAAAGTTGGATTAGATGACCTCCAACATTTCTTCTTGCTCCTAATTCTATCTTCTATGAAGGTCTATGGTCCATAGAATAATGATGAAAATAATAATTAGAACCCAAAACATTTAAAAGACTTTGCCTTTCTTCCTCAGGTTTTTCTTCTTACAAAATGGCAATAGTATCATGTAACCAAGGGAAAATATTCTAAATTAATTAATTAAATAGATAAATAAAAATTAAAAAAAACAAATTTAAAAAGCAAAAAATGGCAATAGTAAGATCCTATTTTTGTAGCATCACAGATTTAAGAACTAATCATCATACTTTATAGATGAGAGAAGTGAAGCTCAAAGAAGGAAATGAAGTCATCAATTAAGATTGAAAAGAGACAAGTCCAAACTGGACTTTTTCAGTTCCTTTGTAAGAAATGGAGACTGTACAGGGCAGGGAAACTAGATATCTCTGTGCCCTTCAAAATCTAACTCATCTCCAAAGTAGAAACACAAACTTCTACAATCAAAGGGAAACTTGTTGTGTTTAAAGATTTAAAACCCTGTGGAAATGCAAATACCAATTCTCGTAACCAAGGAAAATTTTCTAAATTGACTAATTAAATAAAATTTTCAAAAAAAAAAAGAAAATTCAAATACTCTTGGGATGGGTAACATCTTTATTCACACATTCGTGCTGGAACTCTTAATCTTTTTTGAGTTGTAGACCCCTCTGGAAGTCTAATGAAGCCCATAGACCCATTCTAAGAATAATGTTTTTAAAATGCATAAAATAAAACATATTAAAATTTCAAAGGAAATAAATTATATTAAAGTAATTATCAAATATATATATATATATATATATTTAAAGGTCACTGATGATTCCAAGAACCAGAAAGAATCTAAAATTTAAGAACTGGTTTTGGTAGGAGGTAGAGGGAGGAAGGAAAACATCCTTGGGGTGGGAGTTGGGCTAAATTGGGAATCTCTGAATAGGCAGAGATCAATTTTAGCTACTTCACAGTTTTGTTGAGGTTCTATTTGGCATCATCTCCCCCCAAATCAAATGAAATCAAAGTATTAGAGGAGCTACCATGATATCTTATAACAATAAGAATTTTAATTGATGAATCCCTGCTAAGATAATTAGGAAATTATACAGAATATTAAAATGTAACAATAAATAAACAATTCAGATGTGACAAAAACATGCAAGAAAAGGAAGATTATGAAAAAAGCAATTTGATTAGAAAAATAAGGAAACACCATTCAAAATGTATAGATTTTCATTGAATCGTCTTTTCTCAGCATTTTCAGAGAAATAGTCACGAAATTGCCTTTTTTCTTCCCTTACTGGTATTTCTCTAACTTACTTGGACATTATGAAAGTTCTCATAGAATTATTATTTTAAATAGAGCCTGGTGACTCAAAGAAGTTTCATTTGCAGCCTTAAAAACAACTAGAAAAAATTTTTACATAGGTTATTGGTGAATCAGTAAAATTCTTTTAAAATTTGATGTGTGGTAAGAAATTACATTTGTACTGTGGAACACAGAAGAAGAGAACTCCAACAAATATGCTTTGCATAATCAAGAAGAGGTAGCCAAGGACCCAGTGGATGGAGTAGGAAGCTAGGAGTCAGGCAGTTGTTCAGTTCTTTCAATTCAGTCCAATTTGGTCCAATTCCCCATTTGAGGTTTTCTTGGGAAAGATACTGTAGTGGTTTACCATTTTCTTCTCAGATGAGGAAACTGAGGCCAACAGGGGAAAGTAACTTGCCCAGGGTCATATAACTAGTAGCTGAGTTTGAATTTGAACTCAGCTTTCCCTGACTCCCAGCCCAGTTCTCTATTCACTGCTCCATCTAGCTGCCAGTAGTCAGAATGACTTGAGTCCAAATTTAGCCCAAGACATTTACTGTGTGAACCTGGGCACTATAAAAGGCACTAGCCAACCTCCTTCCTTGGTTTTGTGAAGAAAAAGGTACTACTGTGTTCAAAGGGTAGAGGGAACTGGGGAAAAAATTTTAGAAAAAAAAGAAAAGAATACACATCAAAACACCCAACAAGTGATGATCCAGGCTCTGTTTGAAGCTCTCCACTGAGAGAGCATTCACTCTTTCTTGAAGTTGCCCATTCTATTTTGAGATATCTCTAATAATTAAGAAGTTTTTCTGCCATAAAGTCTACATGGAAAACTAACTAAATAAAATTTTCTCAAAATAAAAAAATATCAATAATATGGAAACAGATCTTGATCAATGACATATGTAAAACCCAGTGGAATTGCTCATTGGCTATGGGAGGGAGGTGGGAGGAGGGGAGAGAAAGACCATGAATCTTGTAACCATGGAAAAATATTCTTAATTAATTAATTAAATAAAATTTTCTCAGGTCTACTTTGCAAAAGCCACCTATTTGACTTGATTCTAAGGTTTCTGGAATCAAGCAAGACAACTCTAATCCCTTCTCCACGTGACTACCCTGTAGATACCTAAAAGACCACTATCCTGTCTATACTGAATCTTCTCCCTAGGCTAAACAACCCCATTGGCTTCAATCAAACTTCATAGCACATGGACTCGGAGTCTTTCCCCATCTTGCTTGCCCTCCTCTGCATACTCTCCAACTTATCGAAATTCTTCTTAACTCTGGTGCCCAGAACAGAATGCAGTATGGTACATGCTGACTAGGGCAGAGTACAATGATCCGATTAGCCTAATATTCCTAGAAATTGTTCCCCTTTTAGGGTAGCCAAGATAGCATTAGCTTTCTTCATTCTATCAAGGCCAATTGGGTTGTTTGCTTTGTCTAACCTGTTGTGACCTGTGTAAATGCAGCTCTGAGCTTACATGAACCAAATCCAATCTTAAAGACAATTCAATAATTATACTCCCTGATTCGAGATCCACTCGGGGTTTTCCCTAGAAACAGAGAAAATTGGTATTAACTGAAAGATCTGGGAAGCATGGGGGGAAGAAGAAAATTGGAGAGGGACAGGAGAGTTGTAGGAAGAATTGCCTACATATACCAGACTCGACTCCATGGAGGGTAGATGGGAAGTTGTAAAAAACTGCATTAGACCACACACACACACACACACACACACACACACACACACACAGACAAAATCCAAGGAAGAATGTAAGTAAACATTCTTCTAAACAATGAGCAACATATGACTACATCTCCATAACATACCATGTTATTCGACTGCCTTTTTAACTCTTCTGCTTCTTTTAAATAAGATAAGCCCACGGAGGGAAATAAAGTGAGTATTGTAACCAAAAAAATTAAATTAAATCAAATAAATAAATGAATGAAGAAATGAATGAAGGAAGAAAGAAAGAAAGAAAGAAAGAAAGAAAGAAAGAAAGAAAGAAAGAAAGAAAGAAAGAAAGAAAGAAAGAAAGAAAGGAAGGAAGGAAGGAAGGAAGGAAGGAAGGAAGGAAGGAAGGAAGGAAGGAAGGAAGGAAGGAAGGAAGGAAGGAAGGAAGAAAGAAAGAAAGGAAGGAAGGAAGGAAGGAAGGAAGGAAGGAAGGAAGGAAGGAAGGAAGGAAGGAAGGAAGGAAGGAAGGAAGGAAGGAAGGAAGGAAGGAAGCCCGTCCAGAGCCGAATTTCAATTATGATTTCCACCCCATGAAGTGAATGAAGTTAGTTATGCTCCTTTGCTTTAGCACCTCTAATTCACCCTTGTTAATTAGAGATTCATAGGGCCTTTGAAGATAGACAGCCAAAGCTATGGGTTTATGTGTTGGCTTTCTTTCTTAGTATGGTCGTCTATGACATCCAGGTCCTATCTTCAATTATCCTTCTTATGTTACATCTAGCACTTAGCACAGTGCCTGGCACATAGTAGGCACTTAATAACCATTAATTGATTCATTTGGGTATCTGTTTTGACAGAGATGTGAACAGTCTTCTTTCTCCTCTTCCATTTTTAGTTTAAAGCTTTCTTGATCTGAATCAGAAAAATCCTGGGAAAATGTATTCTTGCCATCCTTTTAGAGGTATCCACCATCCCTGTCTTCAGATCCATCATTCTTATATTTTAAGAACATGATTCCCTTATTTTAAATATCCGTTGAATAAATAAGCATTGCTTCTTTTACTTACTGTACTATGCCTGGTAAAAACAATCAGATAATCCAGTAGCCAAGAATGACATTCCATGAGTAGCCAAACCCTCCTGTCTCCTAGCACAAGGCTCTCTCCAAAGCAAATTAAATGCCTTCCCTTTTCTCTATCTTTATTATAAATGGGTGTTTATGTTTCTCTCCCTGGGGTCTAACAACATGTAAATTAACAAAGATCAAAGGATTTCACCTGTAATATCATTCTTGGCATTTTTTTCAGTCTATCTTATTACTTTAAAGAGAAGAAAAATTGACAGAAGAGCTGTAGGCCTCCATAAATATATGGCATATTATTTAAATGATTCTGTTTCAGAAGAGCTGAGAGATAAGTGGCAGGTCTATAATTATCCCTCTACCATCAATAAGCCTCAAATTGCTATCTACTCTCAGGGGTAGTGGAATTTGAAGATGTTTTTTGATGAAATTTCAAAAGTTGCATATTCATTAAGCTGCTACAGTATAGAATACTAGAGGTGGATGGGACCTTGAGATTCTGTTTACTTAGAAGGAACATTTTGGAAAAATTCTTAACTAAGATTCAAGAAGAATCATTTCTCCACCAAACCCCAAACACAACCTAGTTGTGTAGTTACAGACACCATTAGCATCAAAGATCTAGAGGCTGAAGTAGCCTTAGAGGCCATTTAGTCCAATTGACTCATTTTACAAATGAAGAAACCAAGACTCAGAATGATCAAAGGACTTAACCAAGGTCACACAGGCAGTAAGATTCATAGGTGAAATTTGAACCCAACTTCATTAAAGCTCAGCCCTTTTCCCCAACACCTTCCACCATTTTTCATTTGTCTCTCTTCCTACTTCTTCCCTATTCAACTTTCTATCTTGGGTTTATATTGCAACCCCAAATCTCCCAAGTGGACCAGAATCAAATTAAAATGTAATTGAAAACTGTTAACAAAATAAATAAAAGTATAATAAAGCATAGATAATGTTAATTTGTGATTTTCTAAGTCAATATGTAGAGTTATAGGACTTCTAATGCATAGTTTGTTGTTGTTCAGTTATGTCCAGCTCTGTATAACCCCTTCTGGAGATTCCTTGGTGAAGATACTGGACTGGTTTGCCATTTTCTTCTCCAGTTTATTTTACATTTAAGGAAACTGAGGCAAGCAGGGGTTAAATGACTCACTCAGGTTACACAACTAGTGAGTGTCTGAGGCTGAATTTGAGCTCAGATTTCCCTGACTCTAACCACTAAGCCACCTAGCTGCCTCCATGTGTGATTTAGTAACCCCCATTTCTATTTGACTTCAACATCACTGCTTTAAAAGAAAGCAAGGCAAGGCAAGGTACAAGTACTGAGTTGAGATTAGACCTTGTATACTATCTGAATGGCAAACCCTAGTTTCCCTTTTCTTTATCATACAAGTTGAGTCAAATAGTCTCTTTTCCAGGCAGTAACATAAAGCTAAACAAAGAAAAGATTAGCTTCAAAGAGACTACAAAGGGAGGAGAATTACTTGTCTGAAAGGCTTTTGAAATAATGTTGTTGAGAAACAGAGCTATGTTATTAAAAACCTTTTTTAAATCCCACAAGCTCTAAATGAATGCAAGCACAGGGTACATCTGGGGACACATACTCTTCCTTTACAGCCTGGCATCCCAGTCCATCCAAAGGACTTTTTGATCAAAAATGCTTCCTGAGGAGCCAATGATGCCCATATTCACTGCAATATGAAAGCTAAGGTAGGTTTTTCTGAACATTTAGTACCCCAAAGTAGCAAAAACTCAACTGATCCCAGAGTCAGAGATGGTCTAAGAGAAATAAAAATTGCTCAAATAAAACCAAAGGGAAAAGGAACCACCATTTTGAAATAAACATGTGCATCCGCAATCCCATGAGGGCAAGTACAAGACCCAATGAAGCTGGCTTGCCCAGATGGAATAAAGCTAAAAGCATGGGATCATAGATTTAGCACTGAAAGAGACCCAAAGACATCCTCTAACACAACCGCCTCATTCTGCAGATGGGCACACTAATGCCCAAGAAAGTGAGGAGACACGCCTCGATTCATCTTTGGGACAGAGCTGAGGATTAAATCTAAGTCTTCTGACCTCAGATGAAGAGTCTTTTTACCATACTCTACTGCCAAGTGCATCTTCATGTGACAATGGGTGAAAAATACGAAAATTTTGTATTATTGTTGTCATTGTTGTTATTTAGTATACAGTGAGTAGCGACAGGGAACTGAAGCTATTTAAGGATCAAGAAAATGTAGCACAGGCATCAGATCACCAGAAGCCTGAGACTGATCTCTAAATTGATCATCTCCTCAGAAAGTAGGGTCATTGGGATCTTCTGCAAGAAGTCACTCCAGTGGCTTCTGTTGACTCTTCTTAATTATCCTAGGAAAATAAAATCTTTTTAAAAATATCATAAGGGGTATTAATGAGGGGTTGGCCAAATTAGGACTCTGTTTTTCAAGTTTTATTAGATATGTCCTAACTGGTTTTAGTCCATAAAGCATGTATATTATGGAAGAGAGAAATTCGGAAAGCCTGCAACAAGACAGGAATAACGGGGACTGATGTCCTGTCATTCAAACGAGAGCATTCTGTTTGGAATGTGACCAGGAGAAGTGGTTGGAGGACGGGGATCAGACCAACTGAAGTCAGACCTCTTGGTTTGGGAGACAGAAAGGTGTGTGTGGTCCCTTTTGGCTTGAAAGACAGAAGAGGTCTGATGTCTCTTGGCTTTTGGGGACTGAAACCTGAAGATGGTCTCTGGGCTTTTGAAGACAGAAAAAAGAAGGACAAAGTCCAGCTCTCTCTCTGATTTGCTCGGTTGTGATAATGACTGAACTTCCAGACCTATCAGCCCATTTCTCCAAATTGAACTATATTCCACCATCCTTCAAACTAAGACTCATTCTAGTATTAGGGAAATCCCAAACCCTCTTTCCCTCCATTTCTTACATTTCCTTCTTTCCCAATAAACCCTTTACTTAATGTAGAGAAGAAAAAGAGTATTTTATTTGAAACATCATACATTCATCCTGAATTGTTTTAAGAGACTAATAGAAGATCAACAGAAAGGGGGAGGGAAGAGGGGAGACTGAAGGAAGAGGGGAGGAAGGGAAAAGATTTATAAACCTGATCTTAGTTATCATTTACTATACAAATAGTCCCTTATTACAAATGTGATGTGGCGGGGGGGGGGTATTTTTTCTGCCTGTTTCCTATCCAAAAATGACATGTTACTGAGTATATACAGAAGAAATAATGCACTTTTCTGTGGTCCTTTGAAGCTAGTGAGAAAGCATTTCTATGGCAAATATGGGAATATGTGTTGCTTGATTTAAAAAAAAAAAAGGGATTTCTAGATCACAACCAAATTGCATTACCCCATGTGTCCAAGAGCGCATGGCACCTTTGTTTCCTTTGTGTTTGTTCCTCTGTGATCTTAGACAACTGAGTATCCAGAAATGGAAGTAATCAGGTTACAGCTTGTAAACTTTGAAATGTCAAAAAAAAATCTATCAGAAGACTCAGTAGCAAGATGAGGAGGTAGGAGCAGCACCTCCTTCAGGCAAACATCTGGAGATAGATGTCACCTGAGAGTGATGTCTTCTCAGGAAAGATGGTAAAGACCTAGCGGTAAGACCTTTGAAGATCACAAACACAAAAGAAACAAATTTTCCAAGTGTCCATGGCATGTGGATAGGCAAAGACTATAAAAAGGAACCGATTCTCAGAGCACAACAGAGAGCTCTAAGAGGAGCTTCAGAGGGATTCAGGAAATGACAAATGGTTTCATGGGGCCAGGAAGCATCTTGACTTGTGTACCTGAATACTTGGGACCTAGCATATAAAAGTACCTCAGAGTTTGGAGAAATTTATTGTTCTTGCTACATTTTCTGAGTAAATCCTATGGATAAACAGTTGGTTGACTAATAATGGTGATCACACAGAAAGGGAGCTAAAGAGTTTCAGTGTTAAAAACTCTAATCTATTAGGGTTACTCTTAGAAATCTAAAAGGAGAAGCATTCAGCCACCATTCTAAGACCCCCATCCACCTGTGTAAATTTTATTGGGGAAAATGGTTCCAGAGGGAATCCTCTATATGTATGGCAAGGTTTTTTACCTCCTCTTGGTGGCTGCTGCATTTTTTTAACAGATTTGTTCATCTTAAGAAAGAACCAGTGTTCATGGAACTGAATTTTTCATTGATTTAAAAGGCTATTCGAAACATCTTATCTTTTTCAGATTTATTGCTGACCATACTACAGAACTAACTAGTTATCAATACCTTAAAGTCATAGTGATCTCTCTCTCTCTCTCTCTCTCTCTGTCTCTCTCTCTCTCAGATTTAATTTTCATGGAAATGAGGCAAAGAACATACAAATTGTGACTATAAAGCAGTTGCTGATTTTTAAAAATTCATCATAGTCCATATCAGTGTCAAGGGGGCATTAAACATTTCCATGGCAGAAGCAGATGTGCTAATAAATGCTAAACATTTGAACTCACAAAAATGAAGATATGGTTTACTTTAATACTAAGCTTGAAGTCAGAGTTCAAATCCTTCCCCAGACACATAACCAACTATGTGTCCCAGGACAAATCTTTGAATCTCTCTGGTCCTCCGCTCCCTTATCTGTGAAAAGGGGATAATAATAGTGCCTATACCACAGAGTGATTGTGAGACTCAAATGAGGTAATGAAACATAAACAAAAGCTATTATTATTATGAGGTGGGTGGCAGGGGAAGAATGAAAGGTTAGATGTATTTGAATCATAGGTACCAACGAGACAGAAATGCAAGTGGCTTTAAAGAGAAGCAGGGTACACCCATCAGCAGAGAAACATCCAGGAAACAGGAGAAGTGATCTTCATCATTGATCAGGAAGAGGAAGGGGATGAATGACCAATTGAGAAGCAGCCCTCCAGACTTATCCCATGTTCTGGTCCATCCGAGTGCAGCAATATAAGGATCATCCCACATAATAAGGATGCTTAAGGATACAGATGAGGAGCAGGGCATTCGTCTCTTTCAGGTGTTTCTGATTGGTTTCCAAACCTAATATCACAGATGGGGAAGTGAATTAATGAGGCTGGAAGGTTAGTGTAAGAAAGTTCCTAGATAGTTAAGAGTGACAGAAAAGGGGTGAGGCTAGTGAGAAAGTACCAGGCAGCAAAATGAAGGACATATTGAACAGAAATTCCAGGGTCAAGAAACCAATGAGATATGTCAAACTACCATGCCATTAAAATATAAAACTTGTAACAATTGTTATCTTTCAAAGACATCACCATAGGCAATGATCCACAGGTTCCAAGAATAAAACCATGACCAGGAGCATTGCAGAAATCATTTTAGCATCATGAAATCTCAAGGTTAGAAGGATCACAGGAGGCAAACCTAGAAGGAACTTTGGGGATGGGTTCATCCAATGCCTTTATTTCACAGATGTGGAAACTGAAGTTCAGAGTTGGGTTGTGGACTCTCCAAAGAGATTCAATTAGTACAAAGTGATAGAAGAGAAATCACAACCCAGTTCTCTTAACTCTGAGCCTATGCTCCATACCACAAATTTTATACACATTCTTTGGCATATGGTTTTAAAAGAGGATACATGCCTTAATCTGACTATCAGTTATTGATAATCCAGTATTTTTTAAACTCTATATTCTGTCTTAAAATTAAAACCATGTATTGGTTCCAAGGCAGAAAAGCAGTAAGGGCTAGAAAATGAGATTCAAGTGACTTGCCCAGGGTCACACAGCTTGGAGATGTCTAAAGTCAAATTTGAACCTAGGACCTCCCATCTCCAGATCTGGCTCTCTATACACTGAGCAACCTAGCTGCCCCAATAATCAAGTATTGATTAAGTACCTACTATGTGCTGGACCTTGTACCAATCAGGCTTTAGAGATATGAAAACAAAAATGAAATAGTCCTTACCCTCAAGGAGCTTTTACTCAGTTGAGAGAAATTATATGTACATATACAAATATAAACAATCAAAAAAGAAAACATAACAGTGGGAAGCCTAGACATGTTAAGGTTGTTCTGATCAAGGCATTGAACATAACTGCAATCTCATAAGAATTATTATGTCAGCCAATGCAGACCATAACCCACTGACTTGTACTTGATTTCCATGAATGATTCTTGTGTATATCCTCATAGAAATCCTGTACAGATCTACTTACTCAGTGTGCTGGAAAGAGGCTTCCCTCACTTCTATCCTAATTCATTACTTTGGTTTTCCATCCATCATCTTTCATTCTCACTATTTACCTAATCCATCTTTTTGGTTCATCATCTATTTCCTGGATAATACCTTTTAAATGACTTCCTGTGTACGAGACATCATTGGTAATAAACTTCACCTTACCCACATCCACTGTGGATCTGAACACATTTGGTTGGATAATCTGTGGCTTCATTTTCTTCCCTACTATTTCTGCTTCTTTTCTTTCTGCTTTGGAGAATATAGAGATGTTGAAGTACAGATGTGATAAGTTCACCCTTGATGAGAATGAGAATACATAGTTGTGTTAACACTGGCCAGTCTGTTTCATTTCATACTTATTTGTTGTTTCTTTGTTTTTCCTTTTTTAAACCTCTTGCCATTTTCATCTCCACTGCTCTTTGTCATTCTAGGATTCTGGATCATATACAATCTCCTTTTATCTTATTCCACAATGTTTTGCAAATAAATGTGTATTCTAGCTGCCATGTTCACTGAAATATTTATTGTAACATTTTTTGTTATAGAAAATAACTAGAAATAAGGTAGATGCACATTGATTAGGAAGTAGGTAAACAAACTGTGGTTCATGAAAATTATGGAATGTAACTACCCATAAGAAATAATTATTATGGGGAAGCAAGTTTGCTAAGTCGTTAGAAAGCCAGGCCTGGAGATGAGAGGTCCTGAGTTCAAATATGTCCTCAGATACTTCCTATCTATGTGACTCTGGGCAAGTTAGTTAATCGCGATTGCTTAGTCTTTTCAACACTTCTGCTATGGAACCAATACTTGCATGGGTTCTAAGACAGAAGATAAGGAAGAAAGAGAGAAAGAGAAAGAGAGGAAGGAAGAAAGGAAGGAAGGAAAGAACAAAGGAAGGAAGGAAGGAAGGAAGGAAGGAAGGAAGGAAGGAAGGAAGGAAGGAAGGAAGGAAGGAAGGAAGGAAGGAAGGAAGGAAGGAAGGAAGGAAGGAAGGAAGGAAGGAAGAAGGAAGGAAAAGAAAGAAAGAAAGAGAGAGAGAGAGAGAGAGAGAGAGAGAGAGAGAAAGAGAGAGAAAAAGAGAAAAAGGAGGGAGGGAGAGAGAGAGAGAGAGAATTATTACAAAGAATTTAGAAAAACATGGAAATTTTTATTTGAACTGATGTTGAGTATAGTGAGCAGAACCAGGAAAAGAATACACACAATGATGACAATGAAAGAACAAAAACATTAAATGTGATGCTTTGTAATTATAATGGTCAAGCTTGGTCTCAGAGAAAGGATGAAAAAACGTGTCTCTATATTTTCTTTTTTTCTTTTTTAAACCTTCTGCCTTTAGAATCAATACTGTGTATTGGTTCCAAGGAAGAAAAGTAGTAAGGTCTAGGCAATGGGGGTTAAATGACTTACACAGCTGGGAAATGTCTGAGTCCAGATTTGAACTTAGGACCACCCATCTTTAGACCTGGTTCTCAATCCACTGAGCAACCCAGATTCCCCCATCTCTATACTTTTTAAGCTTGGTGGGGAGTGGGGGGCAAGGTGCTATGGGAATGAAATATTGCACTTACCATCAGACTCAATAGAATGGACATTGATTAATTCCTCTGAAATGATTTTTTATTTATTATAAAATAAAACCTTTTGAGTAGAGTGGGATAAATTCTAAAACTAATAAAAATATGGTAACAAAACATAATATAGTGACAAAAATAAATATAGCAACAAAAAAACTTCAACGATAATATTTATTCTAAACTGGTGTGCTCTAAGATACCATATAACTCTACTTGGGAAAAAGATAGTGTTTGTTATATTTAGGGCATTTCTGGCCTCTTTTGGCCTCCTCAATGTGATGGTTGTTTTATATTGGTTAAATGCTTCTGAGAAATGCTAATAATTTATATCTTCACTTTTAGCAATTTCCTTTTTTCAGACACAATAACTTATTTTAAAAACTCAGGTTGGGGGCAGCTGGGTAGCTCAGTGGATTAAGAGCCAGGCCTAGAGATGGGAGGTCCTAGGTTCAAATATGACCTCAGACACTTCCCAGCTATGTGACCCTGGGCAAATCACTTGACCCCCATTGCCTAGCCCTTACCCCTCTTCTACCTTGGAGATTGACTCCAAGATGGAAGGTAAGGGTTTTAAAAAAAAACTCAGGTTTGTAATATTATAATTATACATGGTAGCTTTTTATCTTTTCTTATAATATGGGTTGAATTTTTATCTTTCCTTTAACAAGTCAGTGGTATGATTCTACCAGCTTCTGATTGTGTATTGACCAAAATTGATAATCAATTGCTTCCTGTCTGTTAAAATATGGTCATCCTCATTTTTTGTAGTTTGTCATTTCCCTTGTGTAAAAAAAGAGTTGGAATTCGAAAGGGTTATGACAATTTGGAACAATGGGTTGAATACAATAAGAAGAAATTTAATATAGATATGAAATTTTATATTCAGGTATAAAATCAACTTTACATGTAAAAGATAACAATATAATTATTCATGTTTGTCAGAAAAATATCTTGGCCTTTTAGTGGACTGAAAATTCAATATAAGTCACCAGTGTAATAGGGAAGCCAGAAAAGCTAATGAATTTTTTGTTGCTGTTGTTCAGTTATTTCAGTCATATCTGACTCTTCATGATACCACTTGGGATTTTATTACCAAACTTACTGAAGATTCCTACTGTAGCTAATTTTACAGATGAGGAAACTGAGGCAAAGAGGATTAAGTTGCTTGCCCAGAGTCACATAGCTAGTAAGTTAAAGGTCAAATTTAAACTCAGGAAGACAAATCTTCCTGACTCTAAGACACCATATGATGTATCTGCTGCTTTATCTAGCTGCCCATTAATTAGCTAAGATTTAGTTTCTTTTATCTTTAATAATTATATTATTTTAATTTATTAAAATTGTATCAATTTATTAATTTTAATTTATATAATTAAACATGAATGTAGCTGAGATTTAGTTTCTTTTAAAATTCATAAAGAATTATTTTTAAAATATGCTCATAAATTAAAAACATATTTATTAGTAACTAACAATAACTGTTATATATATATATAAGATATAAACACACAAGTATTAGCTTTATTACAAACAGATCTAAATGCATGAACATTCCTACAAGTAGGAGGGAATTAAGTTACAAACCAATAAATCTCCCATGCTATAGAGACTGAGCCTTAGTGAGGGTGCTGCCCCTTTTGCCAAGACAAGTCACTTTAAAAATATATATATTTGTTCAATAAGATAAAATACCCAATTAACTCCTTTCCTCCCCTCCTCTCATTAGAGAAGGCATCCTTTGACCAAAAAAAAATGTACATATGAAACTGCCTTGCTTATATCTACTTATCTATACTTTCTCTGGAGGTGAACATAGACAAGTCACTCTTCAAATATTTTTTTCAGTTGCTGTAATTAATGTTCTCTTGGTTCTGTTCATTTCACTCTTTCATGTAGACCTTTGCATGTTTTTTTTAATTAACCTGGTTATCATATCTTACAGTGCAGTAGTATTCCATCACAACCATATGGCACAATTTGTTTATCCATTACCCAAAAGATGGGCATCCCCTCAATTTCCAATCCTTTCCCAAAGCAAAGAGAGCTGCTATAAATACTTTAGAACACATAAATTCTTTTCCTTGTTCCCCGATCATCTTAGATATTAAACCTAATCATGGTATTGGTAGGCAGAAAACATACAGAGTTTTATAACTCTGGGCATAATTCCAAATTGCTTTCCAAAATGATTGGATCAGTTCATAGTTCCCCCAACAGTGCATTTGTGTCCCCATTTTTCTACATCCCCTCCAACATTTTGTCATTTTGCCCTTTTTATCAATTTAGCCAATCTGATAGGTACAAGTTGATATCTCAGAGCTGTTTTGATTTGTATTTTTCTAGTCAATAATGATTTAAAACATTTTAGTATCTGATGCAGAGTGAAAGGAGCAGAACCAGGAGAACATTGTACACAGAGACTGATATATTGTAGCACAATCAAATATAACTGACTAGCAGCAATGCAACGACCCAGAACAATCCAGAGGAAGTTAGAAGAAAAAACACTATCCACATCCAGAGAAAGAACTGTGGGAGCAGAAACAGAAGAAAACATAGGATTGGTCACATATTTCGATGAGGATATGACTAAGGTTTTGATGTTAAAAGATCGCTCTACTGCAGATATGAATAACACAGAAATAGATTTTGAACATGATATACATATAACCCTGTGGAACTGCTTGCTGTCTTTGGGAGGGGGTAGGAAAGAGTGGGGGAGGGCAGGGTGATCATAAATCATGTAACCACAGAAAAATATTCTAAATTTAAAAAGGAAAAAATTTTAATATAATTATACATAGTTTTTATTTCTTCATCCAAAAACTGTCTATTTATATCTTTTGACCATTTATCATTTGTGGAATGGTTCATATTCTTATAAATTTAACAAACTTCTCTATATACTTTAGACATGTGGCCTCTCTCTGAGAAATTTTATAAAATTTTTCCCAACTTACTGCTTTCATTCTAATCTTGGCTGCATTACTTTTATTTGTACAAAAACCTTTTAAAGTGTTCAAAATTATCCACTATGCTCTTTTCTTGTGTTTATTCAAAAATTCTTCTCCTATCCACAAATCTGATAGGTAATATGTTTCTTATCTCCTAATTTGTTTATTATAGCTCCCTTTATGCCTATATCATATATCCATTTTGAACTTATCTTAGTAAATGGTATAAGATATTGATCTATATTTTCTGCCAGACTGCTTTCTAATTTAGTAAATATTGTTTAGAATTGATCATTTACTGGGGGGGGGTGCTAGTATAGCTCTGACTGTTATATAATCATTTTATGAATATGAATTCCCTTGGGATATTACTAAATACTATTTTTCCCAGAAGATATATCATTATTTTTTAAATAACTTAAAACTATGCTAAGACATTTGGGATACCCTGTGTGCAGGTGTGTGTATTTCTATAGGTATTATATATTGTCTCTCCAACCTCTTTAGAATATTAGCTCTCTGAGGGCAGAGATTTTTTGTATCACTAGCCCTCCTGGCACATAGTGAGCATTTAATAAATGTCTGCTAATTGGATAATTGATTAATACTGAATTCTCTCTCAATTAAGATCTTCAGATAATAGATGGGCAGTTGCTACACATGTTGTAGAGAATATTATTATTTATATCTTAGTTAGAGTCAATGTTTGCTAAGGTCCCTTCCACTTCTGAGATTCTGTGATTCTCTAAATTCTCTTTTTCTTCTTTTCTCAAGGAAAAAAAAAACAGATCCTTTCATCTTTCCTTCTGTGCCTTGTAATCACTTCATACAATCATTTCTTCTCTTAAGGAGAAGAAATCAACTATTAACTAGTTAATTATTAACAAGAAACCTACAAGTAGTTTGTCCATTTATTTATTTATTTAGCAGACGTTAACTGTGGTCAAGACTCTAAGACACAACTAGTTAGTTCTTTCCAATTTTATTGCTATGAACATCTCCAGTTAAATGGTGGTTGAGAGTCTTTTCCAAAAAATGTCCACAAGTACAATCGAACATAATGGACTTCTTTACTAGCAGCAATGCAATGACCCAGGACAATTCTGAGGGACTTATGAGAAAGATGCTATCCACATCAGAGAAAGAACTGTGGGAGCAGAAACACAAAAGGAAAACATTTGATTGATCATGTGGTTCGATGGGGGCATGATCAAGGATGTAGACTCTAAGTGATCACCCTAATGTAAATATCAATAATATGGAAACAGGTCTTGATCAATGACACCTGTATAACCCAGTGGACTTGCATGTCAGCTACGGGAAGTGGGGTTGGAAGAGGGGAGGGAAAGAAATGAATCTTATAACCATGGAAATTTTTTCTAAATTAACTAATTAAATAAAATTTTCCAAAAATGTCCTCAAGGATCCTTTGTAGTGAATTAATGAATGAGATAACTCCGATATCCTAAGGGAATGTGAAGTACCTGCTCCACCACCAAACACAATTTGTACTTTGAGCAATTAGTAAGTGAATTCATCTTCTACCCCAGCATAAAGGAAGAATGGGGTCCCTCGTGTTTGCTTTATGCTAGATTGAAATTCTAAGATTGAAAGAATGGCCTAGCCATTGTCCAGTAACCTGAGAATGAAATTAGAAAGTGAGAACACTGAGTTCCATGTCTATCATAGAGCATCTGCTCTACCTCAGTTTTTCTAGGTGTAAAATGAGAATAGGGCAGTGGATAGAGTGCCATACCTAGAGTCAGGAAGACTCCTCTTCTTGAGTTCAGTCTTGACTCACATTTAACTAGCTGGGTGACCCTGGGCAAGTCACTTAACCCTGTTTGCCTCAGTTTCCTCCTCTGTTAACTGAGAAGGAGGCAGCAAATCATCCTAGTGTCTTTGCCAAGAAAACCCTAAATGGAGTCACAAAGAATTAGACACAACTAAAAGCATCTGAAAAACAACAAAATGAGAATAATGATATTGTCTCCCAAGCTTGAGACATGAATGATGATGAATTATTCTGAAAACCCAGTTACAGGATACATACTCAAGATTCTTTACCCTTATCAAAGCTGTAGCTTTTCTCAAGGAAGGTTGGAATTTAAAGACAACCAGACAAGTCAACTACTGAGGGTTTGGCACCATCGTGTGGCCATTTCTATTTTCTCCATTGAAAGCTAAAGGGAAAAACAATTTGTATTTTCTACAGGGTCCTAAGATTTCAAGCTGCCACACAAGGTAGGATGCATATTGCAAACAGGACCATCAGAAGATCAAAAATTAGGGCCAGATGGGAACTTAGAGGTCATCTAGGCCAAACCTTTCATTTTACAGATGAGGAAGCTTCCTGTGTGCCTCTCACCCAAATCTAGAGGCAGCTGGGTAAATAGGGGATAGAACTGGAATGTTGGGCTTAGGGGCAGAAATCCTTGAGTTTCCACCCTACCTTAGGCATGTGAACAGGGTCTCAGTTGTCTTAGCTGTAAAATAGGTGAGTTAGATTCAGTAGCCCCTCAAATCCCTTCCAGCTCTAAATCTATGATCCCTCAGAAACCATGGATTCATGCTACTTACAATCTGTGAGGTCTTAGGTAAATAATTGTATTTCTCTAAATATCAGTTTCTTCATCAGCAGAGTGAACGAATTGAACCAGATGATCTCTAAGGGCATAGCTTTCATTCCAATTATATGGGGCATCTAGGCATCATGATGAAAGGAGTACTAGACTTGGAGTTGGAACAGACCTGAGTTCAAATTCAGCCTCAGATACTTACTAGCTCTGTGACCTTGGAGCAAGTCACTTAAACCCTACTAACCTGAATTTTCTTAACTGTAAAATGGGTAAAATAATAGCATCTACCTTCATACCCTCATGTGTCAAATGGGAATATAATAGAATCCATATCCAAGAGTTGAGATAATATGAAAAGTGCTTTGCAAAACTGTTCAGAACTGCTATAAAAATTCTAGCTATTACCATGATCCCCTTCCTTGTTGGCTCAGAAATAAGAAAACAGATCTTCTATAGTTTCTGGAAGGTTTTATTAATAGTATCTGCAGAGAAACACATAGGAGTTTAAGATAATAAACTCCCCAAAAAAGTCATCAAGTGATAAGAAATCCTTCCATTTAACTCTGATCTCCAATTAAAACATAAATGGAGTTCAGCCAGGACTTTCTTAGCTTCTCACTTTGCTCTCAACTCTCTCCTTTAATTCTCTTTTGAAAGGGAAGAAAAATGTCAGAGATTCCCATTAAGTTCAGGACCTCATCTCTAGAGGAATAGAGTTCAAATTTTACCTGGGACACTTGCTACCTCTGAGACGCTGGACAACTTATTAAATTTCCCTGGACCTCAGCTGCTTCGTCTGTCAAAGAGGACTAGATGAGCTCAATGGTTCCTTCCAGTTTGCCGATCCTAGGATTTGGACATCTCCTCAGGGTTACACAGGCTGGCTGCTTATTGAAGGTCTTGGGCTCCCAGCTGGAAGGAGTCTAAGTTCATTGTCTTCTAAATAATAAGAACCATTTGCCTAGATATATCTATATAATATGTGTGTATGCATATACATGCATGTGTACACCTTTATACATACAAAATACATATATGAACATATATACATGTGTATCTGTGATATATGTATAATACATCTCATGTGGATATTTATCCTTCTATATGTACACATGTAAACTCTGTGTCTGTATATTTTATGTATGTATACACATTTGTTATATTATGTGTAAATGTGTGTATATATCCATCCCTAGAAACATATGTATACATGTGTATGCATGCACAGTGAATATGTTATGCATGTTTGTATAAATATATGTATATGGACACAAATTTGTATTTAAATGCATATGTGTATATTTACATGTATGTGTGTTATTTATCCATTATTTATAAAATACGTAGTAGTGGAGTATCAAACTGAAATAAAAATGCTCCCCTGGAAGTCACATCATTATTTAGAAAACCACAAATTAACATTATCTATGTTTTATTGTAGTTTTGTTTTTTGGCTAAACATTTCCCAGGTACATTTTTAAACTCGGGTATTTGGGGCCCCTCTGTGGGGGCCCTGCATATTTGTGCCTTATAAAATATACACAAAGTAGAAATATCAATAGTTGAGATAGAGTTGAAAGAAACAATATTTTCAAAATCCTTTTAATTTCACGTAACTATTTTTAAACCGTGTCTGTCTTCCTTATTGGTTGAACATGCTTCAAAAGTTGAAAAGTTTGGCGTGACGTGTTGGGATATGTCAATTCCTTTCAATTTGGAGGAGGTGAAGAAGGAAATGGGCACCACTGCCAACTCCTCTACAATGTGAAAGTCCCATTTTTTCCTTGGAATACCTCATTTAACATAGGTAAAATGTGGATACCAATGTCAATGACCATATCTCAGTATTAATAAAACCTAGTTTCTTCTCTTTAGCCCTGTTGAGTGGGATGGACCTCTATAAAAATTCTATGCATGCTCTGCCTTCTTTTAGCCAGTTTCGAGGAAAATGATTACATATTTACATGTAATTATATTTAAATTTTTAACAGAATTCTCTCGTGAATCCATTTGGTCCTGAATTTTTTTTTCTTTGAAAGTTTATTTATGACTTTGTTCTTTTTCTCCCTCTCTAATTGGACTGTTCAAGTTCTCTTTCCTGTTCTGTTCATTTGGGTATTTTATATTTTTGTAAATATGCATTTATGTCAAGTTTGAAGCCAACATCACACCTAGCAGCCACATGGAGGCATGCAATTAAGATCACATCATAGACTGACAGATGGAGTTTCATGTAAAAAAAAATGCCCAGAAAATATGTGAGCTGGGCTAGAAACACTCTAACTTGAAAGGCCCAGCTGCCTAATTGTGTCTCCCTCTCCAGGCTCCCTCTGAGAGGCTAGCCATTCACGGAAGGGGAATTTATGGAATTCCTGGGGCCCACAGACAGAAGGACTCCAGGTGAAAGAAGGACGTGGCTCGGGGAAGCCGAGAGAGAGCCTGGGCTGTTTTCAATAACCCATTTCTCCAACTCTTTGGATTCTGTTTTATTTCATTTGCTTGATTTATACAACTGCTGCCTTTCTGCTCGGGCCCTCAGGGTCTACTTACCGAGCAGGACCTTTATTAAATCTGCACCATTTGTAAGGCCAGGAAAGCGGCAGAACCATAGTAATCACCCTCTTGGGGATGGCAGATGGAAAGTACCTTTGGAAGGTCAGCAGAGTGGAATTCTGGGAAACTGAGGCAGGGAAGGATCCTCAGGAAGCCAAAGTATGTGGGTCTGCCAGGTCAAGTCAATAACATTTATTAAGCTCTTACCATGGGCCTGGCCCTATACTAAGCACCAGAGAAAGAGAGAAAAGTAAAACTCAGCCCCTGCTCTTGAGAAGCTCCCAAGTACAATGGAGGGAGGACAACTTTGTAATATATATAATACTACCTATATATCATACAATACATATTATATTAATTGCAAAATAGTATATAGTTGTAATGTAATATGTCATATAATATATACATTACAACCATATACTACTTTGCATATATTCTATAATACCTAATTTGCATATATTATAAATATATAGTACAACTATATATTATATGGCATGTATCCTATAATATACATTATTTTATAATTATATATTATATAATATATGGCATACTAAAACTATATATTATATAATATATAGCATATGACAACTATATATTTATTAAATATATAGTTGTCATAACAACTATATATTTAATAAATATATAGTTGTCATATGCTATGTATTAAATATATATAAACTATTATATGGTGACTATATATTGAATATATTATATGATATATATTACATAATATATGTTCTGTTGCATTTATTATATAATATATATTACATAATAAAATGTTATATTACATCTATTATATAATACATGTTATATTACAGTTATATATTATATAAGCTTATTTATATCCCACTACTAAAAACAATGGTGATAGGAGGTGGACAACAACATGGATATCTGTTGATAGATGGCCAAGAAACAAGGGTGACAAACCCTTTGCAATGGGGAAGAAGGAATGCCTGTCAGAAGTACCAAGCTAGGTCAAATCAGGAGCATCTGAAAGATCTATCGTCACACCATAGCCAGCTGCGTGTAGGATTTAAATTAATGTCCAATACTCCAAGTACTAATTTTTATAAAGTTTATTAATAATCACTTGAAGTAGAAGGAATAAAAATCTAATTATCTAACAAAATTAAGACCATGTGATTAATATTCTCACCTCACACCCCCTCCACCAAACATGATCACAGGAAGAGAGAGAAAGGCGGGGCTACACAAAACTTATATCCTCCTATATCAGCATGTAATGTGAGAAGGAAAGTGGGCTGCTGGGAATTGTAGTTCTAGGGTTCAAATTTAATTATACATGCAAAAGTTAGAAAACAAAGACTGAGTTTGAGCAGAATGGGTAGATAGAGGCAGGGCAGAAATGAACAAAAGAGTCAACAAAAGCCTATCAGAAGAGTTAACAAAAAAAAGGGAATTCAGCCCTGAGAACTCAGCCTGTCCCACTAATGACAGTTTTTGGTTTCCAAAGTGGGTCCTTTGAATAGTGAAGCAGCACCTGCTTGGTAAGGGGACACCTTTCATCACCTGGAGTCCAGACTCTTTCCTCCCCACTCCTTAGGTTCATTCATGCATAACAAGTTGAAGAACTTTGAAAAGGTAATCAGTGAATCTAACTATGACAGAGTTGGGAAGACTCATCTTCCCAAGTTCAAATCTGGTGTCCAGACACTAACTAGCCGTGCAACCCTGGGTAAGTCACTTAACTGTTCACCTCAGTTTCCTCATCTATAAAATGAGGTGATGAAGCAAAAGGCAAAGCACTCCAGAATCTTTGCCAAGAAAACCCCAAATAGGGCCATGAAGAGTTGGATACAACTAAAAGACAATTCAACAAAGTGGCAGAAATAGTACATGAAAGTATGTCTGCTTAGGGATAGTCTCACAGAGATTTTCTAATTTGGTGAATTGTAACAAACAAAAGCAATTATAAGTGGTATATGCAATGTGGAGATATGTTTTGCACAATCACACATTATAACCTAGATCAAGTTGCTTGATATATGAAGGAAAGAGGAGGAGAGGGAAAGAGGGGGAGAATTTGGAATTCCTGGGAAACAAATATAAAAAATTATTACACATAATTTGAAAAAAATAAATTATTAGTTTTTAAATAAAATGGTACATGTTGATTGGGTGAAAACCAAATATTTGTGGGGAAGTTTCATCATGAAGATGTCTAAGGAGGAAAAATTCTAGAATTAAAATATTCAAGCGTCAATCCTACTTGTGTGAACATTGAGTGAGTCACTCCCACCACCACCTCCTTTCAAAGGGAGGAAGTTGAACTAGATGGTCTCTGAGTGTTCTTTCAGAGCATTCTATGATCCTTTAAGAGCTAAAATATATCAGATGGATAAATAATCTACCCTGATTACTTAGAAACTCTAGTTAAACAAAAGAATTCGACTTCAAGACCTTTATAGGAAGAATTAGATGAGGACAAATTGAATGGTGAGAAAAAGAGAACAAACATGTTATGATGGAAACAGTATTGGATCTGCTGTTGGAAGACCTGAGTTCAAATCCTAACTTTGTCACTTACTACCTGTGTGACATGGACAAATCATTTCCTTTCTCTAGACCTCAGTTTCCTTATCTGAAAAATGAAATGTGATATTTCTACATTTAACTGAAAAAGAAAATAATTGTCAAAAATTGTTTCTACATGTAATTGAATAACATGTGTAAAACCCAGTGGAATTGCTCGTTGGCTATGGGAGGGAGATGGGAGGAGAGGAGGGAAAGAACATGAATCAGGCAACCATGGAAAAATATTCTATATTAATTAATGAAATAAAAGTTTTCAAATAAAAACTACTAAACACTAAAAAAATAAAATTAAAAACTATATGTAATTGAAAAATGGAAATGTTAATAAAATAAAGAATAAATAAAATGAAGGGGTGGGACTAGATGGTCTCTTGAGAATATTACAATTCTAAATCTAGGGTTCTAAGTTGGAGAAAAGAATGGGAGAGTAGCTGTATGTGTTTGGGAAGATTTCACCCACATCCACCATCCAAGGATTCAGTCTCTGCGGATGCTACAGCTATGGCCCCCAATGCCATAGTCCAGGTAGCTATCAAATGGCTCAGCATCCAAAATGAATATCCTTCTATCAATGGGAACAACGAAAGAAAATGCATTGTCATCTGCCCCCAGAGGACCACTTTTAGCATTAGATAGAAACCTCCAATGTGCATCTTCTCCATAAGAATATGAGACTCTCTAAAAGTAGGGACCATCTTCCATTTCTTTTTTTTTTTAAACCCTTACCTTCCGTCTTGGAGTCAATACTGTGTATTGGTTCCAAGGCTGAAGAGTGGTAGGGGCTAGGCAATGGGGGTGAAGTGACTTGCCCAGGGTCACACAGTCAGGACGTTCCTGAGGCCAGATTTGAACCCAGACCTCCCATCTCTGGGCCTGACTCTCAATCCATTGAGCTACCCAGCTGCCCCCCATCTTCCATTTCTTTTTTTTTTTAAACCCTTACCTTCTGTCTTGGAGTCAATATTATGTATTGGCTCCAAGGCAGAAGAGTGGTAAGGGCTAGGCAATGGGGATCAAGTGACTTGCCCAGGGTCACACAACTGGGAAGTGTCTGAGGCTAGATTTGAACCTAGGACCTCCCATCTCTAGGCCTAGCTCTCAATCCACTGAGCTACCCAGCTGCCCCCCATCTTCCATTTCTAAGTGCAGAGTTTAGCAGGAAACTCAGTGCACAATAAGCACTCAATAAATTATTTTTCATCATCATAATAATAAAAACAACAATGTGAAATTTTATGTGTGTTAAATATATTTTATATACTTACTTGCTATTTATATTTTTATTATATTATTCAAGTATATAAATAATTAAATTTGAACTTTACAGCAACCCTCTGAGATGGGTGCTGTTATTATCCTCTTTCTTCAAATAAGGAAACTGAGGCTAAGAGAAATTATGGGACTTGCTAAGAGTCACACAACAAATAGCTGTCTGAGGAATGATGGAACTCCAGTCTCCCTCCACTACACCCCTTCAAGAGTCAACAGAACTCAGCTGACTTCACTCCCTGGGAGGAACTTGAATTCCCTTGATGAGTTCACTCCTTCAAGGAGCTACAAATTGTTGGGTCAAGCTGGACTGAATGTTTACGTATGGAAGTGCCCAAAGGGCCCAAGAAAAAGCTAAATGCTGAGAGTTCGAGGTCTGTTTCAAAGCCCTCTTGTCTCTGGTGTATCACAGCAACCTCTGCTGCCCCAAACTGACCTGCCTTGAACCCCCCAATGAGAACTTCCTAGTCATGCTTCATTAAAGTGTACATCTCACAATTATCAGCAGAGGCTGGTCTTAATTCAATTCTAAAATGCTACTTTGGTACCTCTGGGAGTTTTCTGATGTAGAAATTCACTGCAGTGATGCGAATTGTGGTCCATCCATGCCAAAGCAGCCTGGAGAGCTCCTGCCATGATCTCCCATCAGTCTTCACCAGGGGCTCCACCCCAGCTACCCAGGCCTTTTCTCTAGCTTTCTTGATGTTGTGTGGATGCCAATAAAATAGGTAGATGCTATCCACTGGACTAACCTTCCCTCTCACAGTAATAAAAAAGGAAACAAAATGTAAAACTACTCATTGGAAATACCATGATGGAGGATACAGTACCCAAATTCAAAACCTGGAGGAGTCCTCTTCTTTCCATAACTTTGTCCTCTGTTTCTTCTGAATTCTATGCACAGGACACTTTATCAAGCCGAAGAAAAAAGAGAAGGAATTCAAGTCTGCCCATTGTGTTCTCTCTATAACAGCTCTGGGTACAAATGTTTCATAGAGGGAAAGACATAAAACTGATCACTAAAATGAGTTTTGCAGATTAGCTGTGGATTTTCTGGATAATTTTTCCAAATATTCAATGAGATATGATTCTCCTTACCTTATGGGAGCTAATTATTTCATTTCATGGCCTGAAGTGAGAAAGAAAGGCGTAGAAATTTTCCATTAGCACAGTCATGAAAATTAATGTGGGCCCATGAGCCTCAGGCCAGAAAAAAAAGAGGCTGAACCCAAAAGAGAAAATTGGCAGCAGACAAATAATAATTTTATTAAATATTTTTAAATAGGACCAAAAGCCCAACATTCATTTCTTCAACTGAGTACACATTGCCATCAGATGTAAAATCACCCCAGCATTTATAATGTGGGAGGGACTGATAAAGAATTGAAACAGAAAGACACATTCTTGTGCAGCCTCCCTTTAAGGCTGAAGGATTAATGGCACTGGGATGGAGGGAAAACACATGTCCTTAATTTACTTTCACATTGATTCTTCATTTCAGACATGGAGTTCTAATCCTCATTAGCAGACTACAAGAATTAACCCCCAGTTTCAAAAAAAAATTAGAAAAATGATCTATGTCTTTAACGAATAATGCTTGGAAATGATCAAATAAAATATATTTTAAAAAATAAAAAAAATTAGAAACTAAAATCATAATAGAAAAACTACATTTCATGAACCAATATGTTTATGAATGCAACAACAGAAAAGTAAGCAAGGAGGGGCAATTGGAGGTTCGTTCCCAGGTTCTAAAATTTCAGGGTGCTATCGAACTTATTATATTCCTGTAGTATTATATTCCTGTAGTAAGGAGAAAGAACTAAACTGAAAATAGAATTTCTTAAGTAGATCAGCCAGAGCTGAAAGAAGCCAAAAAAAATAGGGTTAGAATATTCCCTTTCCCTTCTCCTTGACCCCATCCCAAGTAGTGGCCTTCCCAGCAGCTGCCTCATGACTTGAACCTCAGAATGCAAACTTTTCATCAAGGGGAAACCCCCAGGATCTTATCCAACAAGGGTTTCCCCTTGATGAAAAGTTTGCATTCTGAGGTCCAATCTTTCTCTCCAGAATGACAAAATTACAGAATTTGAGTTCTAAGGAACTACGGGGACATTAATCCAACCTATACCTGAAAAACGATTCCTGCTAAAATAAATCAAACCAATAAAGGGGACCTTCCCGAAATGTCTCATTCCATTTAAAGGTAGCTCAAGTTGTCAAGCAATTCTGCGTGACATCACATTTCATTCGATCTTTTTACAGCTCTGCCCCCAAACCAATGATCCTCATTTTGACTTCTAAGGCCAAAGAGAACAGGTCTAATCCTTCTGAAGAAAGCAATCGTATGCCCCCCTGAGCCTTCTTTGTCCAGGCTGAACATTCCTAATTCTTTCCACGGCCCCATTGCCCTCCTGGCTGCTTTCCTCCAAATCCTCTCCAATGTCATTCCTAAACCAGGACCCCCCAGAAGTGAAGTCCATGCTCCAGGAGAAGCCTGACCAGGGCAGGCAGGGAACTTGGGATTCCTCCTAAGGCAGCCCAAGAGCACATTAGCCTTCTGGACTACATCATTCCTGATTCATTTGAGATTGTGTCTAACCCGGTTCCTTTTCAGACAAAGTGTGATCTATCTAACTGTAATTTCTCTATCTTCTACTTGGGCAGTTAATATAAGATGGGAACTCAGGAGAGAGACTAGGGAGAAAATAGCGAGATGTGGGAGTCGCAGGATCACTGATGGGAACTCCAGAGAAGATCAACAACCTGACGCTACAGATAGAGAAATCTGGCTACAGGGAGGATGTCACTTATCCAAGATAGCACAGCAAGCAAGCATCAGGAGCAAGATTTGAATCAGTGACTTTTGACTATGATGCCAGTGCTATTCCTACTGTACTCCCAAAAGGAAGTTTTGTTAATGAGAAATATATGTGGAGATTTTGTTGTATTGGGACACCTTAAAAATATAAGAATCTTGGAGGAATAAAGCTGAGGTGTCCACAGATTCCCCAATGTTCTACTGGTCTTAACAACAATTTTCTATCATTTGGTATACAACAAGCAAAGGACAGTAGCTCCATGAGCACTCCTAGGGCCATCTTTGTTTCCCTGAAGGAGATTCAGTTGGCTAGACATCTCCAATACACTCCCCAGCCCCAGAGCAGAATATCTCCTTTCTGGAAGTTCACTGTAAACCCTTCTGCTACTAGCATGACCCACATGCCCAAATCATCTCCTCCCTGGCATGGCATCCCTCTGATGTTTTCTGATCTTCCTACAGGAAGCTGAGTGCCCAAGGTACAGTGCTTAGATTATTAAGCTGGGAATTGAAAGGTCTGAATTCTAGTTGCAATTCACCCAATGCATGATTGCATGACTTCCCCTTCCCTGGATCTCCTTTTTTCTTTTTCTGTGAAATAAGGAGGTTAAACTGGGCCATGATACGTAAGGTCCCTCCTAGCTTTGGGGACTTAATCTGCCCATAACCCTCCCTAGTTTTGGTTTGGTCCCCTCTTCCCTGTCTCTGCTGGCATGGCTGTTTGCATTCAATTCTATGGATGGGGAGCTTCCTGCCTCCCAAGCCCTCTCTTGATCTGGTCAAGGATGAGAGCAGCACATCTCTCTGGACTGCTCTGGCTAGATTTGAGGTCATCCCTCTCTTGAGGTCCTCCTCACTTGTGGCTTATCCACCTCGACATACCCCTGGTCTTCCCCAACAGCAGACCCATGACATTTCCTTACAGAGTGGCCCCTTCCACCACCTTTTAAGCTTCATTTCCAATTACAGTCCTAATCCTGGGACTAAAGAAGAAAGAGGAGAAAGTAGGTTTGCTTGATGCAGTCTTATAAGGCAGTCTGGATCCATAGAACACAGAACTTCCTAAAAACTGCAGTGATCCAACGCCATCTTGGAGATAATGCAATGGGCTCTGTTATGTGGTTGTAGACTACAAGTCACTGGGGTTATTAAAGCAGAGGACAAGAATAACTCCTGCACTGTGGGAAAGCTTGAAGAAGATGATGTCTAAAGTTCATCTCCCCAAGCATCTCACACTTTCTCACCTCTGGGACTGTGCATTCCATTCTCTCCTCCTCAAATGCCCTCCCAATGCCCATTCCCCTCTTCCTGTGAAAGTCTCAGCTATCATTCACGGTGCAGCTCACATATTTTGTTCTTCATAAAATCCTTCCAGATGGCCAGAGCCAAAGAGAATCTTTATCTCCTCCAAACTCCTAGAATACCATGAAAGCAATCAGGTATCATGCCCTGCCTTTTATTATTATAACTATTTGCATCTATCTCTCTAGTTTTACTGATAATATTAATGGGCATTTGTAAGGCATTTTCAAGTTTGCAAGGCACCTGGAATTGATTATCTTTTGAGCTTACAACAACTCTGTGAGGTAAGTACGAGTGTTGCTATCTCCATTCTACAGATGAGGAAATTGGAGCTCAGAGAGCAGAAATGACTTGTCCAGGGAAACACAACTAGTAGGTGTCAAGGCCAGGGTTTGAAACAAGTCTTCCTGATGCCAGACCCAGTGCTTTTACCACCAAGGTAGGCTGCCTTCCCTCTTAAGGGAAAGGGGTACAACTTTTGTAGTTCCCCATAGCACCTAGCAGAAGGTCTTCAGCACTTCAAAATATTTAATAGGCATGGGCTGAATTCATTAATCACCAATGAATAAAGCCAAAAATGTTATCATTTTTTAAGTAATAAATGAAAGAATGAAATGAAAAGCATTTATTAAGCATTTACTATATGCAAAGCATTATGCTGAATTATGGATATTAAAAAAAAAAGGAACATAGACCCTGCAAGACAATGGTCCTTAGGGTGTAAATGTCACTATATGATCTTTAATGTGATTTCCCTTGATAAACCTTTGTCAGTTTCTGATTTGGACCACTGGCAATGCCAAGGATGTAGGGGTCAATAATTTTCTTTTCTGGGTCGTCAGTAGCTATGGCAGCAGCACCCACAAAGGCAGTGGCCAGGCTGCATGTCTGTGATGATGCTGGGAGAGAAGTGGTTTCCCAAGATGATAGCTTTGAAGGTTAAAAGCAGAACCATTGGTTGGGGTGGATGCTGTCATTCCTACAGATCTTGGGCTTATCCGTTGGTCAGAAGTTGTTTTTGGTGTTGGCAAGGAAGGTGGTCTCCTTGTCTACAATAATTTTTCTCCCAATTAGTGACTTCAGAGCCCAGGTTGGACACAGGACCAGGAATCTAAAGAGCACTGCTATTCCCAAGGCTCTTGGATCAGGGTCCTGCGCTGCTTCCATCCAAATCTCTTGGGAGGTGGTAGTCAAGGTGATGGCACTGGTTAGACTCACCTGGCACATGTCACTTCCTGCCTTTCCCTTGGGGGGCGCCTGGCTGCCTCAGCAAAATGCCTGCCAAAACTCAGATCTCTGAGAACCTAGAAAACACTACCCCTTGTTTCCAAAACCTCTTGTCTGGATTTTGAAATCTCCTAAGCCCAGCTCACATTTCAGAAGGCTGAGACAAAGCCATGTGAAAACAAAATCATGTATTCTGCCGAAAAACAGAAACCCCCAAGTTTCATTTAGCTCTATTATTATCTTTCTTGCACACTGAACTCCCAGAACCCTCCTTGACTCGGCTCTTAGCCTAGCTTCTTGCCCATAGAGAGCTGCACCCTAGTTTTAAGTTACACCACCCTTACGCTTATTAAAGTCTGTTTAATATCACATCTCCCAAAAGATATCTCCCTGGGGTGTAACAATAGTACCTACAGCCTAATTACAGGATAAATTCAGAGCGCTTTTTTTCCTCTAGCAGGTTGCATAGTAACTTACCTTGGGAAATCCCTAAGTCATTTGCAGAAGCCTATAATTACTTGGCATTTACAGTTGAGAGGATTCTGTATGTTTGCCAAATGAAACCCATGTAGATACTGTAGGCTATCCCTTTAGGTGTGGAAAGTTATTAGGGCAAGACCATATTGCTTTATTTTCACTCGGTGTGGTCTGAGTGCCCGCCGTTTGGGCCTCCTAATTCTCTATGTTTGCTTGAGTAGCCCTACGTGTCTGTGGCCACCAGGACACAGGGAGACACACTCATGGAAGAGAAAACTGCAGGCATCACCTTACCTTTCATATAGAACACGGTCCTGAAAGATGCCAGACGTTTGAGGGATAGAGCTACGGCATGACTCCAATGTCTACTCATGGACAGTCATCCCTATCTATAGGTCCATTAGTAAAGCAATTAGCACATATTAAGTACCTACTGTGTGCCAGGCTCTGTGCTAAGCTCCAGAAATCCAAAAAAAGGGCAAAAGACAACCCCTGCTCTCAAGGAGTCCACTGGAGGAGATGACATTCAACCACTGCATAAAAACAAGATATTTGCCCAATAAATTGAAGGGCAGGGGTTGGGGTCATCTTAGAGAGAAGGCACAAAGATTAAAGAGGACTGGGAGGACATGTTTACATGTTCACATGTAAATATATTCAGAATAAATAGAAGGGAGTTAAGAAATCAAGTATTTAGAGAGCCCTAATGACTGGGTGAATTGGAAGAGATCTCATATAGAAGGCAATACCTGAGCTGTGTCTTGAAGGAAGAGAAGGAAGAGCACGTGTGGTCCAGGCACATGAGATGGCAAAGATGGGTGAAGGAATATCATGCTTCAGAATTAGAGAAAAGGCCAATTTGTCTGAATCACAGACATAGGTGAGTAATGTCCAATGAGGCTGGAAAGATGGGTTGGGACAAGGTTTTAAAGGAGACTAAACGCTAAAGAAAGGTTTACATTTGACCATAGAGGCAAAAGGGAGGCGTTCAAGTTAACTGAGTGGATGGTCAGCTCTGAACTTAATAAAAATCACTGATATACGGGAGGTCCTAGGTTCAAATCTGGCCTCAGACACCTCCCAGTTGTGTGACCCTGGGCAAGTCACTTGACCCCCATTGCCTAGCCCTTACCATTCTTCTGCCTGATTCCAAGATGGAAGGTAAGGGTTTAAAAAAATCACTGACAGCTGAGTGGAGAATGAATTGTAGTGGGGATAGCCTTGAGAGAGAAAGACCAGTTAGGAAGTCATATTAGAGACCACCTCTATGAGAGACTCAATGACAACCTGATCTAAGATGGTGGTTGTAAGAGCAGAAAGGAGTCAGCTATGAGAAATGTTATGACATTAGAAATGAGAAGATCTGGCAAACAGGTGAATATGTGGAATGAGAAGTCAAACCCACAAAAATATTTATAGCACCACTTTTTGTAGTAGCAAATAATTGGTAACAAAGCAGACGCCCACTGATAAGGGAATTATTAAACAAGTTGTGGCATATTTGTGTAAACTAATATTGTTTTGCTACAAAAATGATGAATATGAAAAATATACTGTCATTAGAAGATATACAAATCAAAGCAAAGTAAGCCAAACCAGAGGAATAATATGCACAAGACCTGATACTGAAGGGGAGGAACCAAGATGGCAGAGAAGGTACCCATACCCATCTGATTACTACCAAATTATTCTCAAAAAGCTAGGATGTAATACCTCAAAACAAATTCTGGAGAGCATAACACCCAAAAAGACAAGGTGAAGTAATTTTTTAGCCCAAAACATCTTGGAAGGCCAGCACAAAAGATTTAGTGCACCAGGGTGAAGGTGGAACATAGCATGCCAGGGCAGACCCCATTGGGCAATAGGTCTTGGCTAATGTTGAGCAGCAGCCAAGGCTTCTCAATCTCTCAGCCACATATGGTCAGGAGTGGGATAGGGTTGAACAACTGCTCAGAAGGAGATTTCAGGGTCCCTTTACAGTCTTTGGGTATAAGACCCTAGTTGTATCACCCATTACACAGAACCAAGTCACAGCAGAGAGGCATGATCTCAGGGTGAGAAAGAACACTAGCACACACTAGCATTTGTGGCCACAGTGGAGCATAGGACCCTGGTTCCAAGGGGTAAAAGAGTGCTTGGGGGGACTCACAGACCAGAGCACTGTGAAGATTGGATTTGGCTATCTCCTGATTGTAACAATGAAGGTACTTAGCTCTTCCTTGATAGTGAAGATAAAATTGTAATCCCCGGTCTATTCTTAGATTTTAATCCCAAAAATGGTGTGAACCTCCCAGAAAGGCCTATAGTCTTTCCCCTGGCTGGGGCTTAGAATTTCTACCTGGCTCTGAGGAAGCCATAGCTTTCTCTCTCTCTTCCCTTTTCTCTCTTCCTTAATATCTTCCCTCTATTATAAATAAACTACCATAAATTACATTTTATTTTAATAATTAATTTGGGATTTAGAAATTAAATCCTTGGTGACCAACAATCAAATATTAAGTCCAACCAACCATAAAAATTTAACAGCACAGACTGGGAGAGTATTAAACATACTTTTCTTTACATCATGCCACCTGAAAGCAGGTAGATCTCCAGAGCCAGATCTGAAAGCAACTGCACAAAGAACCTGAAGCTTGGAATAGTGCTCTCTTCACCACAATTAGAGCCCAACTATAACAGTTTTTAAACTGTTAAAATGAGAGGGGGGAAAAGCCAGGAAAATGAGAAAATAAGAAAAAAGGAAACAACATAGAAAATTATTCTGAGGACAGGGGAGACTCAAGTTCATAAGACAATAAATTACATGCTTCTACATCCAAAGCCTTCAAGAAAACTATTCATTGCTCTCAAGCCCAGAAAGAATTAATGGACAAACTCAAAAAGGATTTTGAAGAATCAAACAAGAGAGGTAGAATAAAAATTTGGAAAAGAAATGAGCGTAATACAGGAAAAATCATACTGAAGCAATTATTACTTTAAAAAATAAAATAGACCAATTGGTAAAAGAGGCACAAAACTCCCAGGAAGAAAAGAACTTGTTAAAAAGCAGAATTGGCCTAGTGGGAAAAGATATACAAAAATGCATTGAAGAGGAAAAAATTATTAAAAGACAAAATTAGCCCTTTCGGGGAAAAAGGTACAAAAATTCACTGAGAAAAATAATTTTTTAAAAAGTAGAATTGGCCAAATGGAAAAGGAGGTACAAAGGCTCACTCAAGAAAATCATGTCTTGAAAATTAGAATTGAGAAAGTAGAAGTTAATGACTTCATGAATTTATGTTAATGTTAATTAAATTAAATTAATTAATTTAAAAAATTTAAAAATTTTTATATATTTTATTATATTATATTTTTATTTTTATATTATATATTATATATTTTATATAATATATTTTATATTTATAATTATATATTATAAATATATAATATGTAATAATAAAATTAAAAATTAAAATTTTTTTAAAAATTAATTAATTTTAAAAAATGTTAATGACATCAAGAAATAATCAACCTGTAAGAATTTAAATGTAACTTTTTATGCTACATATGAAAATTCTAAAGTAACATTGTAGTCAATGATTTAAAAAATTAACTGTTAAGTTACGAGTCTGTTAGCCAGTCTTAACAATTTATTTTAATAGAAATATAGTAAAAGAGAGAAATGTAGAAAGGACGTGGAAAGTATTGCCGAGCTAGATACCCTATAATTTCTGTCCAAAGAAGTCCAGCTTAACCCCCAGGAAGGGCTCTCAAGTCCCAATCTCCATGTGGAGTTTGGCAGTGTACTCTTAAGCCAGGAGTCCTAGTGGTATCTTCAGCAAGGGTTCTACCAACACAGCCTCCTCCAGGAAAGGAAGGCCTCTCCAGAACCAATCTCTCCAGAAACCAGGAAAGGAAGGCCAACTACTCAACTAGCAAGCTGATGCAGGATCCAGGGGGAAAGTCTCCTCCTCCAGTCTGGCTAACCAATGCAGAGACTCCAAAGACAAACTCCAAAGGAGCAGAAGTTCAAAGAAGAAATCCCTTGGACTGGAAGTCCAGGACTTTTTATAGTCCTTTTTTCATGTCACTTCCTTTCCCTTCCTCACTTTACGGGAATCTCAGTCTTTCAATTTGCCTAGCATTGTCCAGGGGCAGAGCAGTGACCTCTGGAGTTGTCATCCACTCTAACAAGTGGCTTGCAAACTCTCTTACTTAGTGTCAAGTAGGGGTACTTTAAGTTATTGATTTGATTAGCTAAAAATAGCCAAGAGGAGAGTTAATCCTATCTTCACAATCCAAAGTCAAAAGAATGAAAAAAAAAGGAAGAAAATTGCAATGTCGCATTGGAAAAAACAACTGATATTGTAAATAAATCCAGGAAAGATCACTTAAGAATTATTGAACTATCTGAAAGTCATGTTCAAATAAAAAAGAACTTAGATGTTATCTTTCAAGAAACTATCAAGGAAAATTGCCCTGATATTCTAGAACCAATGGATAAAATAAAAATGAAAAGAATCCACTAATCACCTCTTGAAAGAGATTGCAAAAGGATATCTCCCAGGAATACTAGAGTCTAATTCCAAAACTCCAAGGACAATGAGAAAATACTGCAAACAGACAAAAAGAAATAATTTAAGTATCATGGAGGCATAGTCGGGATAACACAAGACTAAGCAGCTCCTACATTAAAGGATAAAAGGGCCTAGAATATGATTTTTCCAGGGGGCAAAGGAGCTAGGACTTCAACCAAGAACCACTTACCCAGCAAAACTGAACATAATCCTTCAGCAGAAAAAAAAAATGGGTATTCAATGAAATAGAGGACTTTTAAATATTCTTGATGAAAAGACCAGACCTGAATAGCAAATTTGACTCTCAAATTCAAGACTCAAAAGATGCATAAAAAGGTAATCAGGAAAAAGAAATATAAAGACCTTCACCTTAAATGATGTACATCCTACATGGAGAGACGATTCTTGTAATGCCAAAGAACTTTGTCATTATTAGGGCAGTGAGAAGGACTATAAAGAGACAAAGAGGGTGGGTATGAGTCGAATATGATGAGATGATGATAAAAAATAAAATTAAAGCATGAGAAAGAGGAATACATTGAGAAGAGAGGGAAAGGGAAAATAGGGGTAAGTTACCACACAAAAAATGTGCATGAAAGAATATTTATAGTGGAGTAGAAGGTGGAGGATATGGGAAGAGAGCATGTAAACCTTATTTTCATCAGAATTGATTAAATGAGGGTAAACATACACAATCAGATGGGTATAGG
The DNA here is from genome assembly GCF_027887165.1 of Monodelphis domestica. Classification (NCBI taxonomy): domain Eukaryota; kingdom Metazoa; phylum Chordata; class Mammalia; order Didelphimorphia; family Didelphidae; genus Monodelphis; species Monodelphis domestica. Next base: position 298,732,855 of record NC_077231.1, on the reverse strand, counting down.
AATTTATCTTACCCTACAGGAAACCAGAAGGGCAAGGAGATAAGGGAAGGGGGTGGGGCTGATAGAAAAGAAGGAAAATTGAGGGAGGTGGAGGTCAAAAACTAAACAGGTAGAAATAGGATGGAGAGTAATACACAGTAATCATAAGGGCACAAAGAATTTTTTACAACTCTCCCTAATAAAGGCCTCATTTCTCAAATACATACAGAAATGAGTTGACTATATAAGAATATAAGTCATTTCCCAACTGATAAGTGGTCAAAGGACATGAACAGGCAGTTCTCAGACAAAGTAATTAAAACTCTCTAATGTCAATCAAAAAATGCTCCAATTCACTCTTATTTAGAGAAATTAAAATTAAAACAATTCTGAGGTACCACCCCATACTTCTCAGACTGACTATTATGACAAAAAAGAAAAATGGTGAAATTTGGAGAGGATGGAGGAAAGCTGAGACATGAATGCATTATTGGGGGAGTTGTCAACTGATTCAGTCGTTCAGGAGAGCAATTTGGACCTGTGCTCAAAGGGCTATGAAACAGTACATAGATCTTGATTCAGCAATCCCATTTTAGGTTTGTATCTAAGAGATAAAAAAAACAAAAAGGGGAAGAACCTATATATACAAAAATATTTAAAGCAGCTATTTTGAGGAGGGCAAAGATTTGGAAAGCAAGGAGAGATTAGCCATCAATTGGGGAATGGCTGCGTAAGTTATAGTATATGATTGTAATGGAATGCTACTGTGCTATAAGAAATGACCATCAGAAGGAGCTCAGAAAAACACAGAAAGACTTGCATGAACTTAAACAGAGTGAAATAAGCAGAGCCAGAAGAACATTGTAAATAGGGACAGGAACACTATACACTGAATCACTGTAAATAGCAGCTATTCTCAGCAATACAATGATCCAAAATTATCCTAAAGGACTCATGATAAAAAAAAAAAGTACTATCAGCTTCCATAGAAAAAGAACTGCCTGAATCCAGACCAGACTAAGCTTTTTTTGATTTCTTAACTTTTTTTCTATTTGACAAAAAGTATAATCTGGGGGGAAATGTTTTACATGATTACTCATGCAAAATCTCTATGAAATTACTTACCGTCTCAAAAGAGGTGAGGGAGTGTGGGGGTGAGAAGAAAAGAATTTGAGACGTATTATTCTTTGGAAAATGTTGGAAACCATTTTTACATGTAATTGGAGAAAAATAAAATAAAATTTACAAGGACTATAGGAATGTAGAAGGAAAGGCAACGACAGCAAAAATTAAACCAAATGCTGTAGTTATAATGACCAAACTTAGCACTGAAGAAGAGATGTGGGGATGCATCTCCCTCAATCTATAATCAATAATTGATATTTATAAAGCTCCTGTTTTATTGCCAGGCACCACACTGGGTGCTGAGAAAAAAATATATATTTATAATGAATGAAACATTCCCTACTCATAAGAAGCTTGTGTTCCTTGGAGAAATAGAGGATTATAAAGTGGAAACAGCATATAATAACATATTTAATTAATAAGTTAATTAATAGAGCTAGACTACTTTTTTCCTTTCTTTTTATGCTTTATTATAAGGAATTGTTCTCAGGGGTGATAAAGACAGTGAAAAATTGAAGGTAATATAAGAACAAAAGATATTAATAATTTTTAAGTTCATGGATTCTCAGAGTTGGAAGAGACTTCCAAGACTAATTTAAACCAAATTCAACCAAGACCTCTTTCTAAAACATTCCTCCCAAATGGCCCTCCATCCTTCTATTCAAAGACCTCCTTTGAACAATGGTCTCTCATCTCCCAGATGTTTCAAGTGGTCATTATAATTACAGAAGTGGGAGGGAGGAAGGGGGCACTGATGCCAGGAAGACTTGGGATTGGACTGCTGAACCGATTTATGAGTTCTTAAAATTCAGAATGGCATTGCATTAGGCATGGTGGATAGACAGAGGCTTCTTTCACTCCCCTCCAGTTTCCAGGACACACACGACCTTGGACAAAGGCCAGAAGAGTGGGACCCTTGGGTCACTCTCCTGCCCATGCAGGCTGTACCTTTGGTAAAGCTTCCCCCACCTCAGGGACAGCCTCAGCACCTGGGGCTGGGGGCACTCATCTGAATTTTGAAAGATCCTAAACCCAACTCTCACTCCAAAGGCTGAGGCAAACCCACATGAAATCAAAATCATGTACTCAACAGAAACCACCAAGTTTCCTTTTGCTCTATTATCTTTCCATTTAATTTTCTAACTATTGTATGAATCGAGCTGATTGGAATTTTATTTGATGTCACCCATTATACTGTGGTGTCTATATAGTCTATAAAGTCTATATAGGCTTTATAATATTCTGCATGTATCCAAATTGGGCTGTTTTTTCCTTAAAAGGTATTGAAGCCACCCTCAATGCTTGGCTGACTTAGGGGATAATAGACTTAAGCTTTTAATACTCCATTCCTTGTCACCTGAGTGTAAAAGAACCCTGAGAAGTTCCAGGCTCCCTGATGTCTTTTGGTGGAAAATAGGGGTCAGTGCAGACACTACCTGAGATGTCCTCCATGTCTATTCTGGTAGAATATTTTTGTCCTACAACTAGCCAAGTAAATTACCTTTTATTAACTGCTGACTTGTTGTGGAGTCATTTTTCAATTGTGTCTGATTCTCTAGGACCTCCTCTGCTGCTTTCTTGGCAAAAATACTGGAGTGGTTTGCCATTTCCTTCTTCAGCTCATTTTATAGGCAAGAAACTGAGACAAACAAAGTGACTTGCCCAGGGTCACGTAACTAATAATTATCTAAAGTTGGATTTGAACTTTTGAAAACAATCTTTCTGATTCCAAACCCAGTTCTCCATCCTCTGCACCCAGGAAGGTCTTATTTTATTCCAATACCAAACCTAACCTTCCAGACCTGTGAGGATTAAATTTAACTCTCCCCCATTGTGAGAATTAAATTGTAACTCTGCCTATTTTTAGATTTAATCACCAAAGGTGTAAACACCCCATTCACATTTGAGTGGGGGAGGTCTGTGACCCACGTGTGCAATAGTGGGTGACGAATCAGAATTGACTGACTGCCTCCTGGGCAGTCCTAGAGCAGGACTTCAACTGTGATTGGTAGATGTAGAATTAGGGGAAGGCACAGGAAGTGATGCAAGAGAAAGTGTCTTTAAAAGGGGGTGACAATTTCCTGAATGCCGTTCTACTGGAAGTTCTTCATTCTTTGGAGTAGAAGCTGGTGGAGAATCTGCTGCCTGGATCCAAGACCCTGTTCTATTCTAAAATTTCTTCCTTTCTACTGAAACATGGTGAGTGAAAAGCTGACTCTTAACTGCTGGATTTTCTGAAAAAAACTAACCTCAGGAGAGATGCAAAGGCCTAAGGACTAACTCTCCCTGCCCAGATTAAGCCAGGGGCTGGCAGTAAATTACTTATGCCTAAGCTAGATATCCTCTATCTATCCTCTCTGATTGTCTTACTTCACTCTTTCTATATTTTGTAAATAAATTGTAAATAAATCTCTTTGGAATGAATATAAATTTGTGATGACCGTATTTTAAATATAGCCCAGTCCAACCTTTTTATATAAATAACTCCTTTTCCTCCTTACAAGACCTAGACAGAACAAAGGTAAAGGGAGTGACTTTTAAAAACAGACTTGTTATGGATTTAGAGACAAAAGGGTCAACAGATGTACAGAGGAGAGAAACTTCAGCAAGAAATGGGAAGGGTCATGAGTGAATGATCTTGAATTTGAAAAGAAGACATTGATAGATAATTAAACTGAAACTCATTGAGGTTCACACATTGCTCATTTTTTTAAACATAGGTGAAAGTATCAACCCAATAAGTAATTAAGGGGATGCCAATGGAAATTGATTGACTTATCATAGGAAAAATTTCCTTTTCCTTGTCAAGTATCAGAATCTTGTATAAAGTAGGTTCCAGAAGAACTTGGTAGCCAATTCAGATAACTTAAATAGCAAAATGAACATTTTTCAAGAAACCAAATTAGTGTGAAATGTTGTTGAAGTAAGGAGGGAAATGATCAAAGACACAGCCAAGAATTTTAGGGCCAAGGAAATATTTTCAAGCTGAGAACTGTATAAGCCAACCCTCTGAAGACTTCTTTCAGCCATGAATAAAATATTTATGGAGGGCTTTAAATCTTAAAATTTTACAATGGAGATGTGAGCTAACAGCTAGAGTAGTCACCCAGAAAACATTTTTTTGAAGTTCTGCTTTCTTGTAGTCCAGAAACTGGCTCAATATTAAAACTGTATAACATCACTGCTGACCTTCTCGATACTCTGTTAATGAAAGACTCTTTTTAAAATAAGTCATTAGATGATGTTTAAAATTTGGACTATAAATCACCTCTCTCTCTTTAACCTCTAGTATCTTTGTACCTCTAGAGAATATCTCTTGCTGCTCAGTCCTTTGGCCATTCTGGTCTTCAGTCCTTTTATTATATATTTTCAGGAATCTTGTTTATTGACAGCTTTCTTATGGCACCTTATAGCTTTCTTATATATGAGCTGCCATCATGAAATGATGGCACCTCATATCCAGAATTAAATCAATCCTTCTAAAAAAAGTATTAAACATTTCTTACAGGAACATCTAAATTTTAATTTTTTAAAATATGACATGCTCCAGGGCATCAATGAAGAAATGGTAAAGAAAGATGGGGTAAAGTGGTAAAGAAAAATGACTAGATCATAATTTTCATATATACTGATAGTTTTTTCTGATTGGTTTCATATGACAAAATTTATGATAATCATAAAGGCAGTAGGGAAAAAATGAAAATCCATTGAAAAATGTGAAAACAAACTTGCATATTCAATGAATTGAAGGCTACGTATATTTATAACCTTTTAGTGTTAATTCTTTAGCTTTTTTTGTAAATGAGGTGATATGAAAGCATAACATCCCATTTATATGAATGCACAGTTTTGATAAGAATGAAAAATGCCCCGATGTTTATGATGCTTATGAGATTCTATTTATATAAAGTAGCCGGTAACAAACCCTCCCTTTAAACAGGGGCAGATACCCCAATATTGGCAGAACCAGTACTTAGTTTCAATTCTAAATCAGAAGGTAAGAATTTTTTTTAAAAGTACAATCAGGTCTCCAGCCATGGTTGGAGGTGGAAAGGAATGGACAAATCATCCAAAGCTTCCCTTAGATATTGTATGTCAGGACTTCATCCTTTTGGTGAGAGAGCACACCTGGGACAATCCTCTCCCAGAACTAAAGGATGCTGAAAAGTACCAGTTGTGTTATAGGTACTAGGAGGTTGTGGGTGATGGGAAATGTCTCCCTCTAACACATATCAAAAGTAAGGAATTAATCATTGTGAAGATGGAAGAGATGGAAATTTCTAGCATGGGAGAGATTTCAGGTACAGAAGATTCCAGAAAAGAGAAAAAGATGCTGGGGGGAGGATGAGCATCTCTCTACCAGCCACGGTGTTATAAGAATAACTCATACAATAAAATAGAGTCCTTTCCGACTATCATAATTTGGTGAGATATAACATTTAATGATATTTATTATGTATCCCCAATGAGACAATATAGACAACGTGCTCTAGAGGAAGGGCTAGACGTAATCAGGATAATTTGGCATCAAATTGTCCCCCGGATACCGACCCGCTGTGTGAGCCTGGACAGGTTCCTTCATCTCTTAAGATCTTTGCTTGCTCAGCTGAGGATGATGGATGGGTTTGAGAGTGCTCGTGTCCTTTCCAGCTCTGAATAGATGATCTCCAGGTAATTAAAGCCCTAAAAATGACTGGATATCCTTATTATTATTAATTCTGTGTACTGGATAGTGAAAGAAACTAGACTTGTGATTTCATTGGTACTGGGAACTCCCAAGTAAGGAAACTCCCTCTGTGAATTCAGGTCAGCATCCTACATAGTCTTAAAGCCCTTGGAGTTTAAAGTGGCTTGTCCAGGTTCAAATTGCCAGGATATAGGAATAGAGCAGAATATTCTCAGCCCAGACCGAGTGAAGAGAATGTTCTTAAAAGGTGGAAAGAATAAGTGAATATATTCGACTCCACTATTTTATTGCAGATTGGATAAATTTCTAGTGTAATACCTCTGATCTGGAGTAAGACATGATGTCTGGCTGAAAAATGCTTCCCACAAGGAGCCTGTATGGAACTGCTCACTAGAAGATATTTTTGCATATTGAAGAGACTCCAAATTCCATTTTAATGCTTCACCTCATTTGTGACAGTGATAGGATATCTATCGTATAGGAATTCTTGGATTGTGAAATGATTGGTACCTGAAGCCTTTACCACCCTGGTTAGAGTAAAGAGATTTTTCTTCAGTCTGGGTTCTCTTCTAAAAAAGCTAGGAGTGGCAACTAAAAGCTCAACCTCATTTTAAACAGTCATGAATATAGCATAATCCCTGCCCATAGAGTCAGAATACAGAATACTAGAGTTGAAAAGAAACTTAAACATTATCTAAAGCAACACTCCCATTTTGCAGATCACAGAATGGAGGTGAAAATCAAATAAAAGCATTATCTATCTATCTACCTATCTGTCTGTCTATCCACCCATGTATTTTTCTATCCACCCATCCATCTATCTATCCATTTGTCTGTCTGTCTATCCACCCATGAATCTTTCTATTCATCCATCTATCTGCCTGTCTATCTATCCATCCATCTTTCTATCCATATATCCATTCATCCATCCATCCATCTATCTATCTATCTATCTATCTATCTATCTATCTATCTATCTATCTATCTGTCTGTCTGTCTGTCTGTCTGTCTATCCACCCATGTATCTTTCTATTCATCCATCTATCTGTCTGTCTCTCTGTCTATCCATCCATCTTTCTATCCATCCGTCTATCCATCCATCCATCTACCCATTTATCTATCTATCTATCTATCTATCTATCTATCTATCTATCTATCTATCTCTCTGTCTGTATGTCTGTCTGTCTATCCACCCATGTAGCTTTCTATTCATCCATCTATCTGTCTTTCTATCCATCCATCTACCCATTTATTTATCTGTCTGTCTGTCTCTCTCCATATATATATATTAATATATATATATATATGAACTAAGAACAACGGTAGCTGGCATCTTTAGAGTGCTTTAAGTTTTGCAAAGATGTTTTACATACTCATGATCTCATTCAATCCACCTCTTGGCCAAGCAGAGAATTCTAAGCCCTTATTGTGCAGGAAAGGCCTTTAAATACTTGGATGGACAACTGATGGATCTTCTCCATCTCCTAAGCCTTGTCTCCTTCTAACTCAACTTTTCCAATTCTCTCAGCTGATCTAGGTGCTTCTCAATCTTGAATTTTTGAATGGGGGGCAGGAGTAAAAGGGAAACTACGTGGTGCAGTGGACAGAGGGCAAAGCTTGGAGTCAAGAAGACCCAAGTTCAAGTTTTGCCTCAGATACTCAGTAGCTGTGTGACTCTGGGCAAGTCACTTCATCCTGTTTGCCTTAGTTTTCTCATCTGTAAAATGAGCTGAAAAAGGAAATAGTGACCCACTCCAGTGTCTTTGCCAAGAAAACCCCAAATGGGGTCATGAAGAGTCATACACAACACAACAACAGCAACAACAACAACAAACAGAAATAAAAAGACTGGAGAAGTAAAAGAAGAATCATAAGGGAGAAACAAAGCTAAATGTGTTTTTAAGGGATTCCAAGGAAGAAAATAAAGAGTCTGAGGATAGTAAATGGGTCCCAATGCCAGAATAGGTCTTTTTTTTTTTTTTTTGGTATGTGTATGAAACATGTAGACTCAGCAGAGTGAAGACATGGCTGGTGCCCCCATCATTCAGATGTGTTGAAATGGATGAGTATAATATGAGAGATGTGGCCTTGGGGAGGGCGGGGGTCCCAGTTGGAGGAAGTGCTACATTATTGTTAACACAACATGCTACTCGGGTGTTTACATAAGGATCACCCTGCTTTTCCCATGTGTGAAATAGAGATTAAAGTGTTTTGAAAACCCTCTGAGGTAGTTCAAAGAATAATGAGCAAAAAATAATTGGAATCTAAAAAAAAGAAAAGAAAAACACCAAGTGCTAGATAAACACTAAATAATAATTACTTCTGAAAATGGAAATGGGAATTACTCTGCCAAGCTCCTTTGATTAGATTATAACCCAATTATTTATAAATAATAGTTAATAAGATCCCTCATTAAAATTTGTAATTTTCTACCTGCTCTTTACCAAATCAAAATTATTGGTAAACCTAGACCAACTCTTGCTGAGATTGCCCTAAATGTCATTCAACTCAGGTTTAATTAGTTCCATTTCCTCTTAGGAACAGGTGATCAGAGCCACTGAAGGACACCGTATTAAAACAGAGGGACACAGCAAGTAAGAAAATGGGAATCATCTTCTGAAGCCTCAGAAAGTTTAAAGATATGCCACAGGGGCAACTAGGTGTCTCAGTGGACTGAAAGCCAGGCATAGGAGATGGGAGGTCCTGGGTTCAAATATGATCTCAGATACTTCCTCGATGGGTGACCCTGAGCAAGTCACTTAACCTGCATCACCTAGCCCTCACTGCTCTTCTGTGTGGGAACCAAAACAGAGGATTGATTCCAAGATAAGGGTTTGGTTTTTCTTTTTAAAGATATGCCAGGTCTGGTATTTTGAGCACAGATCTGCCTCTTAACTCATGTATGATCTCAGGTGAGGCATCTCCCTGGAACACAATTTCCTCATCTCTAAAGTGAAATGCCATCTCTGAAATTTCTCCCAGCTGTGGAATCTGTGACTGAGATAAGAGACAAATAATCATGACTATCTCATCACTGTAAATCAGCTAAAGAAGAACACACACACACACACACACACACACACACACACACACAGAGAACAGAACTTGATTCTCCTTTCTGGGTCAAAATGATTCTCCACCCTCTATGGTGGAAGGGAAAATCCCAGAGTCTTTGGCCTCAGAGTCTAGATAACAACAATAAGCCTGTGGAAGAATAAATTGGGGCTGTCGAGAGCCCTAATGGGGACCCCAGCAAGTTGGAGACCCCCAGCTTCAGCCCCTCGTTGGCCATGCCAATGACAGCATCCGTGTGTTCCTTCTCTGCAGGGCATCCCTAGCACTCTTGCCCTGGCCAGACAGAAAGCAAGAATAAAGTTCATTTCCAGGGTTTCAGCACCGATTGCATGGGTTCCCCTGGATTCCAGCCTGCAGAGGACTCCAAGATCTATATGGCCAGACCCAGGTTCTCCCCAAGCTTCAGCCCACTCTGGCTGTTCCAGCCTGGAGAGCTCAGAGGCTTCTCAAACTCAACGTGCCCCAAGTAGGACTTACCTTCTAGCCCCAAATGCTCCCCTCTTCCAAATGGCCATTTTTTTCTGTTGTAAAACTATGTGCCTTTATAGAAAGTATTTTAAGGTGTTGTTCATGTTCCCCCTGAATGTTGCACAGAAGAAGCTGAGAACTTGAGACCTAGCTTTGGACAAGTTACTAACTAAATCCTATTAATGAAGGAGAGATATTACAGAGGGAGAGAAAGAAAGACTATTAATCACTAATTTATAGAGTGCTGGAAGGCTTGCAAAGCACCTTACAAATATTGTCTCACTTGATCCTTACAGCAAGCCTGAAGATGGGAGCTATTAGGAAAGAGCCCATGAGAGATTCAGTGACTTGTTCAGGGCCACACAGCTAATAAGTAGTTCATTCAGCATCCCAAAACATGAGATTTGTGAAGGGAAGAAGAGTGAAAGGGAGAGAAAAGAATATGAGAAGATGGGATGATGTGGGGCCACTGGGGCCAAGAAGACAGCAATATGGAGAGCAGATGCCTGCCTGGACCCTATCTCCATCTTCCTAAAGCCTTTCTAGTATTACACATCTCTTCCCAGCTGCCCCAGCTGCCTCACTTTGGACAGCAGAGGTGATCTCTGTGCATCTAAAGCTAAAATTCGAGGGTCTAGTTTTGCATTAACAAATTCTCAGCATAATGCCAAAGGAGCATTTTATTCTTTTATTATCTGACATGGTGATTTCAGAAGGGCTAAAGCCATGTTCATACTGGGGGTCTCTGGCTCCTTATGAACACTTCCAAGGGAGTAACTTGGGCCCCTTTCACTTTAGGCTCTAAGTTCATAGCTTGGTTGACATGTAGACTATTCTCGTGCCGTTGACAAACCACTGAGGCTCCTCGCCCCTAGTCCTAGTCAAAGAATTCCAGTTGGAAAGAGCCTTGGAGAGCCATCTTGTTTGTTGAAATGGATGAGAAAGTTGGGTCTCTGAGAGGGCAACTTACCCAAAGCCACACTGATCATAGGTAAAAACTGACTCCAGGTACAATATTCTTTCCACATCCCCAGGGCTATTCTGGAGCCAGCTCCTATAGGGAGCCCATTGTTAAATTTTCAGTGTGAGCATTGACACCTAGGAAACCAAACAGCTAATGCCACAAGAAGGGTCTTGATGTGTTGTTCTGTTAATGGTCTAGCTTTAACAGAGTGGAGGAAATGATGATCATTTGGATTAAACATGTGTCAAGTGTGAGGATAAACTGAGATCATATTTCTAATGTGTTTTGAAGCTTAAAGTGCTCTATAAATGCCAGGTGTTGTTCCTACTAATCCTTAAGCCTTCATTGGAAGAACCAGATGTGTCCCTCTCTCCAATAATCTCTAAATTGTCCACTGGGTGGCATTTCCCCAGAGCCTTGAGCTCAGGCCCTCCTGGACATGTTTTCAGGTCACTGAGCTATAATAGAATGTACAGATAATGGGGGATGGTAAGAAGGGTGGAAATCATGCCATATGAAAATCTTTTAGAAGAAATAGGGAAGAGGCTGCCAGATAGCTCAGTGGATTGAGAGCCAGGCTTAGAGATGGGAGGTCCTGGGTCCTCTTCTGGCCTCAGACCTGTGAATTTTAAAAGTCTCCATCTTGGTCTAGCACCCAAAAATTGTGCACACCCACCTACACGGGCATGCGCTAGTCAATGACTAATCAGAAATAACTAACTGCCCACCTGGGCTGTCCTAAGCCAAGCTAGAGCCAACCATTGGATTTGTGAGACACAGGAAGAGAGGTAGGGAACAGCCTCTGAGATTGGCGGAACTTCCTGTGGAGAGAGCTAGGGGGGTTGGTGTTAGGAGCTTGGAGAGAGAGGACGCCCGCAGACAGCTTTCCTTCAGATCGGTCACGTGAGTTAAGGACGGGTTCTTTCCACCTGGGCCTTTAGGCCTAAACTCCCTCTGCCTTGGTCAGAGGTTGAGTAGCCTCTTTCCCTTTTCTCTTCTCTCCTTCTCTCCCTAACCTTTTCCCTACTCCCAGTGTGATTAAACCTCCATAAACCTCATTCTGACTTGAGTGTTTCATTTTAGGAATTTCATAAGTAAATTCCTTGGCGGCCATTGTTAATATTATATAAATCTTGTAGCCACATTTGTAACCATTACTATATTATAACCTTCTCCCAGAAGCCTTAAATTTCCCCATTACAGTTTGGCTAACCACTACGGGAAAAAAGAACCTTATCAGTCTTCTGATCTCCTTACTATCACCTGGGAGAAATCCCACCCCGGCTACCCCCCCCTGGCTCTTGGCCCTGCCTTAGTGCTTGGAAGGTTTCTAGAACCTCAATAAATTTCCTGAATTTTCTTGCCTTTTCAACCCACTTATTGCTCACTCCCTCAGTCCTGTTACCAAATACCTTGGCTTAAAGACACAGCTGCCAGAACAGGTGAGTATAAAACACCTTTTCTCTTTTCCCTTTACCCCTTAAGTTAAATTGGGGTCAACAGGATTTTTTTTTCCTTCTCCTCTTTGTCTCTCATTTCTGTCTCCTTTTACTTTAAGGAGGTGGCTCAGTAGAGAGAGGCAGGCCAGGCTTACCTAATCAACTAAGCAAGGAGGAACCTCAGGAGAAGGAGCTCTTAGGAGCTCCTAGCCCGCAAAAAACAGCTGAATACAGCTAGGGAGCTAACTTAAAACCAATTTTTTTTTCTGTTTCCTGGCCTTTCTAGTCTTAAAAATTTAAGTGGGCTTTGCTCAAGGAAGATAGCACATGGTCATAGGGGCTTTAGCCTGAGGGCCAAAGAAGATTGCTGGGACCCACCCACATACACTTTGTAAAGAAGGAGAATTTACAATACAATAGGCCCTTAGCCTGTATAGGGTTGTAGACTCAGAGCCACCTATTGTAAAAAGAAAAAGCCTGTGGAAAGTTTGCTGCTTTGCCCTGCTCCCCACTTGCTTTGTGAAATTACAAAATATACATATAAAAATGAGTACTATATCCTTTGACAATTATAAGGCAGCTGAAGAAGTAGGGGCATTGAGGAATGAAGGATACCTCCAAATTTTTATATTAATAGGTACTGTCATTTTTGTACTCCTCAATACTATATTTAGAGATGAAAAAATAAAACAAATTGAGGATAAAATAAAACAAAATGAGGAGAAAATAAAACAAAATGAGGAGAAAATAAAACAAAATGAGGAGGAAATAAAGCAAAATGAGGATAAAATAGAAAATATTGAGGATAAAATAGAAAATGTTGAGGATAAAATAGAAAAAATTGAGGATACAATAGAAAAAATTGAGGATAAAATAGGAAATATTGAGAATAAAATAGAAAAAATTGAGGATAAAATAGGAAATATTGAGAATAAAATAGGAAATATTGAGGATAAAATGGGAAATATGGAAGATAAAATAGGAAAAATTGAGGATAAAATGCAAGCCCAATTAGAAGATCTAAAAAGTTTCTTACAGGATCAATTGACAAACAACCACTCTACCAGAAATAGACCTGTTTCTGAACCTTTGAATGAGGAAATTTCCTTCCCTGAAATAGAGATGGAAAATACCTTTCCTATAGCCAAGTTAACAGACTGCTTCTCTCGTGTAGTGCAAATCTTGTCTGAATTTAATCCCCAAAACCCTTCCCCGGCAATCCCAGATTCTCATGTTCCTTCTCCTACAGAAAACCAAATTCCAATGCAAGAGAGATCTTGTCCCCCTAGAAAAACTTGTCCTTGTCAAACTGACCCACAGGTGCAAAATCCAACTAGAGGCCTGTTTCCTCTAAGAGAAGTACCTGAAATAGGACGAAATGGGGATGTGGTGACTTTAAGACATAGGATACCGTTTACTCCCCAAGAAATAAATGAATTTACACGAAATATTCCCACATATGAACAAGATCCTTTTCTAGTAACAAAAAAGATGGGAGACATATTTTTTCAGTATAATCCGTCTTACAAGGACGTTGAGAGCTTACTCCAGGCTTTTTTAAGTGAACGTGAAAAAAATAAAATAATTGCTCATGTCAACAAAACCAGGGGGCGTAATGCAGCACATTGGCCATCTCAGGATCCCGAATGGGACTATAACAATCCTGAGGATTATCTACAACTATACCGTTGTAGAGAGGCCATCCTCACGTCCATGAAGGAATGTGCGGACAGTACAGATAAGTGGATGGAACTGGAAAAAATTAAGCAAAAGGAAAATGAAACACCCTCCAGATTTATGGACAGAATTATCGAGTTTGGGGACAGATACTTAGATTGGGACTTAACTAAAGAGAGTAGTATAAGACAAGCTAGAAGAATCTTTGTAAACAATTCTTGCAAAGCAATTAAAAATTATTTCAAAACACAATGCCCAAGATGGTCAGATATGGACCTTGAAGAATTGCGAAAAACAGCTATATATGTTTTAAAGGGAAACGAAGAAAAGGAGAAAGAAAATGATGATGACATAGAGGAAATGAAGAAAAAAATGAGATATTTAATAGATAGGATAACTAAATTAGAAAGTGGGCAGGGTAATGAACCAACGACAATTGCCCCTCTCCAGAAATCCAATTATCAATCCATTACTTGCCACTTCTGTGAGAAGAAGGGCCACAAAATGATGGAATGTAGAACCTTTCTTAAGATGTTTGGAAGGAATACACAGTTTAATAATAGTTTTAGAAATAATAACTATAATGAATATAGAAATAAGAACTTTAGAAACCAGAATTATAGAAATAGGAATTGGGAAATTAATGACAATGCTCAAATTGAAGAAAATTTTAATGATAATACTCAACAATATATGAGAAATGGCGCTCGTCCAAAAATTACTCGAGGTACTAATGACTCTCAGAGAGGTGCCCTTCAGGGGGGTGCCCAAGGAATATCCCAAACACAATGATGGTGCCCGGGGGGGGCTAGGGCACAGGAATCAGAGGATACAACCTTTGATTTCCCGGACCCTGATGTCCTACTACCCGTTGTCCCTATCCACTGCCCTCCCCATACTAATGAACCCCATGTTACCTTAAAGGTGGGTAACACCTATTATGATTGTCTATTAGACACCGGAGCTTCCTGGTCTGTATTGAAGAGAAAACCTGATTTACAATGTTATTCTATTGGCTCAGAGAATGTAATGGGAGTATCAGGAATAACCCAAAGAGTTAAAAGACTTCCTCCTAGAATGGTGTCTGTAGGACCCCTAGAGGTACAACACTCTTTCCTTTTGATGCCTGACTCCCCTTTAAATTTGCTGGGGAGGGACCTTCTATGCAAACTCAGAGCCACAATAACCTGCTCCCCAGATGGCTCATTATCATTAGAAGTACCAGAGGAATCTTTAAAATTACTCCCTGTACTTCTCTCGGAAAACCAGGACGCAAAAGAGCCTTCCATTTTCGAAATACCTAAAGATATACCTGAGTCTCTTTGGGCCACATCTTCTTCTGATGTAGGCTTGCTTAAATCTGCTGTTCCTGTGCAGATAAAAACTAAATCTAGCCCACCTCCTTCTATCCCTCAGTATCCCCTCTCAAAGGAGGCAATTGAGGGTATTACACCAGTTATTAACTCATTAATAGAACAGGGAATAATAATCCCTTGCAAATCTGAATACAATACGCCCATCCTACCAATTAAAAAACCAAAAAAAGGGCCCGATGGCAAGCACATCTATAGATTTATACAGGATCTAAGGGCAGTAAATAATCACGTTATAAAGAGACACTCCGTAGTTTCTAACATACATACTATTATTTCATCTATTCCTAGCACAGCTACATACTTTACAGTAGTAGACTTGTGTTCAGCCTTTTTTTCAATACCAATACATGAAAACTCCAGACATATTTTTGCTTTCACCTGGAAGGGCTCACAATATACCTGGTGTCGGCTGCCACAGGGTTATGTCGAAAGTCCGAGCTTATTTGAGCAAATTTTGAGCCAAGACACAGACAATATAACATTTAAAAATAGCAAATTAATCAAATATGTAGATGATCTACTCTTGGCTTCAACAGATGCAAAAACATGTCAAGAAGATAGCAAACACCTTCTTTTGGAATTGCACAAAAGAGGTCATAAGATCTCGAAGGACAAAGTTCAGTGGTGTCTCCCCAAAGTAGAATATTTGGGGTTCATTCTGACAGCTGGTGCCCGCTCTATTTCTCCCAAGCGAATTGAGAATATTCAAAAATTGAGTGCTCCTACTACTAAAAAACAGTTAAGAGCAATTCTGGGAGCAACAGGGTTTTGCAGACAATGGATTCCTTGTTATGGGGAAATTACTAAACCTCTTATAGCACTAACAAGGGATGTAGTCCCTGAACCCCTCAAATTAGAGCCTGAACACCTGTCAGCTCTATCAGAGCTAAAAAAGGCTATCTTATCTGCCCCTGCTCTAGGCATCCCAAATTACAACAAGCCATTTACTTTATATGTACATGAGCGAAGAGGAGTAGCCTCAGGCGTTTTAACTCAGACTTTGGGACCTTCTCAGCGCCCAATTGCCTATTATTCTGCCCAACTAGACCCAGTAGCAGCAGGAGCACCACCATGCCTTAGAGGAGTAGCTGCTACAGCCTTACTAGTAACAAAAACCGTTGATTTAGTATTGGGATGTCCATTAACAATAATGTGCCCACATGAGATTGAAGCATTATTGGTAAAACATAGAACACAGGCATTCTCGGATCAGAGAATTACAAGGTATGAAATAACCTTATTAAATAGTGAAAATATTACCTTGAAACGCTGTTCAACTCTTAACCCTGCCACCTTGCTTCCAGATTTACCTACTTCAGGAGAACCACTACATAACTGTGAAACATTAGTGTCCATGGCAGAAAAGCCTCGAGATAATCTCTTGGACACTCCCTTAGACAATGCAGATCTGATTTTATTTACCGATGGTTCCTCTTTTATGAGGGATGGCATACGTTACACTGGAGCTGCCGTAGTCTCAGAATTTGCCACTGAATGGTCAGCTTCACTACCTTCTAACATTAGCGCTCAAGGAGCAGAGCTCATAGCTCTGAAACATGCCTGTATAATTGCCAAGGATAAAAAGGCAACAATTTATACGGATTCTAGATATGCTTTTGGCATTTGTCACTCAGTCGGGATGCTATGGCTCCAGAGAGGATTTTTAACCTCAGCTGGAAAATCCATAGCTAATGCAGAAATTATTAATGAAGTTCTTTCTGCTCTCAAACTGCCTGAAGCCTTAGCTGTAGTTCATTGCTCTGCCCATACAGGTGGCTCTGACCCTGTCTCTAGAGGAAATGACCGAGCAGATGCTGCTGCAAAACTAGCAGCCATAGAAGGACCTGGATTAATTTTAACATTAACAACCACTGATAATTTAAATTTATCACTCTCCTATAATGAAAAGGAAGTGGAAAAATGGAAACAAAAATTTAAAGCAAAACAAATTAATGGAGTATGGGTGTCATCTGAAGGAAAACCCCTGCTCCCTAGAAGTTTCTATAACCAAATTTGCCAATCTATTCATAAAAATGGTCATTTTGGTACCCAGGGCATCGTGGACTCTGTTAAGAGAGTATGGATAGCCCCTGGTATAACTACCATAGCCTCTAAAGTGTGTTCATCCTGCCCTACCTGCCAGGCATATAACCAACATGCCTTTCGTGGTAAAGCCTTTGGTGGACGTCCTCTGGCTTACACACCTTTTGAGCACCTGCAGATAGATTTTATAACGATGCCAAAGGCTGGACAATATAAATTTTGTTTGGTCATAGTAGACCAACTGACCAGATGGCCAGAAGCATTTCCTACAGCCCGAGCCACAGCAGCTTTTGTTGCTAAGGTGCTTTTAAAAGAAATTATTCCTCGCTTTGGCCTACCAGCACGTATTGACTCCGATAGAGGGAGTCATTTTACCGATTCTGTCTTAAACCAGATATATTCTTGCTTGGGGATAACTCCCAAATTCCATGTTCCATATCATCCCCAGAGTTCAGGCCAAGTTGAGAGGATGAACAAAGAACTTAAAACTATGATTGGAAAATTATGCACTGAGACCCATTTAAAATGGCCTGAAATTCTCCCTCTGGCCCTATTTTATCTTAGAAGCAGGCCTAGAGGAGACTTACATATTTCACCATTTGAGATGCTTTTTGGACATCCGCCTATACAGGCTAAGCCTTTCTCCCCGGCTTATACATCGCTATTAGGGGGAGATATTACTATTGCTTCCTATATACAGGAATTACAGCACAAACTGCGTGAGCTACATGAATCCGGAGCTGCAGTACAAGCTGGACCACTAGACTTCTCACTTCACGACCTGAACCCAGGAGACAACGTGTATATAAAGAATTTCAAGCGTACTGGAGCAACTGAACCTTCATGGGAAGGACCATTCCAAATATTGTTAACTACTCCAACATCTATAAAGGTTGGAGAAAAGGACTCTTGGATTCACTGTTCTCATGTAAAGAGAGCATCTTCTGTTGAGACTGATTGACTGTATCCTATACATGCATTGGAGATAACTATACATTGACAAGTGGAACTGTTTTATTCTGCTTTTGACACATTGAATTCCTAAATTTAATTTTTTTCCTTTTTTCCTTTTTTTTTCTCTTTTCCTTATTTTATTATTATTATTATTTTTACATTATTTTATTTTTTTTCCCTTTTTCTCATTTCTATGTACTTTAGGTACATATGATCAATATTAATTTTTATTCTACAATATTAGTTTAAAAATATATATACTTGTTGTTATTATTAATACGCACCCAAACAGCTTTAGACTATGGGAACCTGCCATTTATTGATAATTGTTGTGGGACTATGATTAATGTTTGTGTCTGATTCTAGATATGAGATCAAACAAGGAGCACAGATATAACCTGGATAATGCCAAAAGAGCTCACAGGTCTAAAAATCAAAAGACCAATCCAGGTAGGATTAATACATTTCTAAGCCAATACTAAGGACTTGAACCTAGTGTGAGACTCGGGGTTGCGACACTTGACAGACGTTAAGATGTAGGCCTTCCCTGTATCCACACTCTTCGTGAAAATACCTACAGACAAGTACCTAAGGTTGGCTACCATCCTGGCTCCATCCATCCCTGAGAACGAAGGTAAAAATCAGACAAGGGGATAACACTTCCCTAGATATAAAATAAAAATCTGGTCCTCTTTTTTCTCTCCTATAGTATGGCAACTTCCTGTAGCCTGGGCTGCAAATGGGGAAGTAAAATATACTGCATTCTGTCCTACAGACTTGTGGGATTAGAAATTACTTAACTGGACCCTAATACAGAGGCCTGTAAAAAAAAAAAAAAATTTTTTTTTTTATTCTTGCTTTCTCAAATTTTGTATACATAGATTTTTTGATTTTGATACTGATTTTGAATTCTTTAATGTAAATATGCATATATAAAGGGTTATATTTTTTTCCCTTAATTTTTTCCCTTTTTCTTCTTTTGATTTTGATTTTATTTTGATATTGTTTTGTTTTTCTTTTGAATTAACTCACACACCCCCACAACTAAAACTTGAATCCTCAGCTGGACTCAGTGTTTTTTCAACACGTTCTTCAGGGGGGATTGTATTTCATCAAATCCAAGATTTAAATTTTGTTCGAGAGAGAAATCTTCAGAGAAGCTTGCTAACTAACTGAATCCAGAGAATGAACTGTTTGCAGAAAGATATCTAAACCTTTTCACTACAGGAAGATCCAGAATGAACCTTGGGGTGTGGTTGATTGAACATTTTTTTGAATGTACACTCTTATGCCAAAGGGGACTGCCCCCTAATTGGCTTTTGTCAATGCGCCCAGCAAAACATTGGTTTGCTGTCTTTCTCTCTCCTCTATTTCCCCATATTTACAACTATTATAATTTTCCTCTTAGTGGGTAGAAAAAATTTTTGTATACACTTATAGTTAGAAATTTTTGGGGTGCAGTATGCTTATGTTTAGTGATCAATTGGGGAGACTAGTCTCCCAATCATCATCAGGGGGGATTGTGAATTTTAAAAGTCTCCATCTTGGTCTAGCACCCAAAAATTGTGCACACCCACCTACACGGGCATGCGCTAGTCAATGACTAATCAGAAATAACTAACTGCCCACCTGGGCTGTCCTAAGCCAAGCTAGAGCCAACCATTGGATTTGTGAGACACAGGAAGAGAGGTAGGGAACAGCCTCTGAGATTGGCGGAACTTCCTGTGGAGAGAGCTAGGGGGGTTGGTGTTAGGAGCTTGGAGAGAGAGGACGCCCGCAGACAGCTTTCCTTCAGATCGGTCACGTGAGTTAAGGACGGGTTCTTTCCACCTGGGCCTTTAGGCCTAAACTCCCTCTGCCTTGGTCAGAGGTTGAGTAGCCTCTTTCCCTTTTCTCTTCTCTCCTTCTCTCCCTAACCTTTTCCCTACTCCCAGTGTGATTAAACCTCCATAAACCTCATTCTGACTTGAGTGTTTCATTTTAGGAATTTCATAAGTAAATTCCTTGGCGGCCATTGTTAATATTATATAAATCTTGTAGCCACATTTGTAACCATTACTATATTATAACCTTCTCCCAGAAGCCTTAAATTTCCCCATTACAGACCTCCTAGCTGGGGGCCCCGGGACAAGTTCCTTCACCCCCATTGCTTAGTCCTTTCCCATTTGTCTGCTAACATGAAAGGTGAGTTTTTAAAAAAGAAAATGGGATATTCAGCCTGTAGAAGAGAGGACATAGGGACTGAGTGGGGGCACAGAGCATGATAGTTATCTCCAAATATCTCAAAGGGCTGTTGTGTGGACTTTTTTGGTTGCCCCCAAAAGAGAGGTTGCTGAAACAATGGGCAGCAGTTACAGAGGCTAATGCTTTAGGCTTGGTTACTGTAAGGGAAAATTTCTCAACAATGAGAGCTTCCTACAGTGGAACAGGCTGCCTTGGGAGAACACCTGAAGTAGAGGGCAGATGGACCACTCATCAGGAAGGGTTCTTGGTCAATGACCCATTGGAAGAGAAAGCTTTTCTTTGACCTCCTGGATTCTGGGATCACTCACTTCCACAATTCCCAATCATCTGATCTCGTCTGAGCCAAATTTGACTCATAAACTTCCAACTATAACGGCTACTTAAACAAATTTGCTCAATAGTGGCATAAATGATGTCTAATTTTCTAGCAAAACACATTATGAAGATTGTGCTTTTTTAAAAGAATTAAAACTCTTACCTTCTATCTTGGAATCAATACTAAGTATCAGTTTCAAGACAGAAGAGTCTTAAGGGCTAGATAATGGGGATTACATGACTTGCCTAGGGCACAAAGCTAGAAAGTATCTGAGATCCAATTTGAACTCAGAACCTCCCATGTCTAGGCCTGGTTCTTGATCCACTAAACCACTTAGTTCTACCCCATAGCATGCTCTTTCGAGATTTATTTGATATTATGGCTTTGTTTTCAGAAGAATTCAGTTGCCTACCATTCTGTTTAATTTGATGTTATCTTTCAAGGAGTAAATTTAGGGTTGAAGATTGTATTTTTAATTTAACAGAGAACATGAAATGGTTGTAGTAGAATAAAGAAAATCTAAGATCAAGTTGGTTGTCTTGAAATATTTGCACAGTTATTCTATGGAGAAAGGCTGAGTCTTCTGTTGGGGGCTTCAAAAAATAGAATTAAGGTCAATGGGTAGAAGTTGGACAGATGCAGATTTCAGCTCAATGTAAGGAAAAACAAGATGGAATACAAAATATGAAGAAGAAATCTGCACTAGAAACATGGTACTAGAAAGTCCCCAATCAAAGATGAAGGCAAGACTCAGTATGTTAATCTACTTATATATTTCTTTATCTGTCTGATCCTCATTGGTGCCATGCAAACATCAGTGTTCATGTACACACAAAGTACACGTGCTATATGCCACAAATACACAGGGTTGCGTTCGTTCCTCCAAACCCAAAGGAGTTGCTCAGACCAATGCGTTTATCTGCCACTTTCCATTCCTGGGCTGTCAGTGGAACATAATTGAGGTCAAACTCGGGTTCTAAGCAGTCCAAATTGAGAGTGGGTGGCAGCGTTCGATGGTAACAAGCCAGGGCAGTAAAAGCAGCTTCCACTGCTCCGGCTGCTCCTAACAGATGTCCTGTGGCTCCCTTGGTGGAAGACACTGCAAGGGAATGAGCGTGCTCTTTAAAAAGCTGTTTGATGGCTTTGTTCTCCGCGGAATCTCCTAGAGGTGTGGAAGTCGCATGGGCGTTGATGTAGGACACGTCTTTGGGAGCGATCCCTGCGTCTTTGATCGCAGCAGACATACATCTAGTGAGGTCAAGAAAGACATTCATTTGGTAAGTTATCAAGTCAATGTGCCCTGTCTAGACCATACTTTTATTAGCCATACAAAATGTATGTCTGCATCTGAGAATGGAGAAAAGGACACTCTTCTTTAGTAATCGGGGTCTTTAGGATACTCAGCAAGATTCCTTCATAGTGATTCACTAAGATCTTTCCCCACGTATACTCAGAGAATTAGACTGAACAATTCTTAACAAAAACTGAGTGACAAGTACCATAAGAGACAGAGAGCTGGCCTTGGGGTCAAGCCTGACTCTGACTGGCTGTGACTGGGCAATTCACTTACCCTCCAGTTTCCCCAGGAAACTCTCCAAGGCTGTGTGTTGAAAAGTATTTCCTTATTTGCACTGGCAGAGGAAATATACACACCAGGAAGTCACTACTATTCATCCATGAAATCATAGATCTAGTCCAAAATTGTATATGCACATACATGTATAACCCATGTTTGACCTTAAGCAAATTAGTTCTCTGTTCTCAGTGGAAAGACTGCACTCAATGACCTTTGAGGCCTCTTCTGTTTCTATGAAACTACTCATTTGAATGTATATTTTTTCCTGGGGAGAAAAAAAAACGATATGGCCTCAGATCTAGGAGCAAGGTAGAGAAGGAAAGAAGGAAAATGCATTATACATGCCCAGGATGTGCCAGGCACTGTGCTCAGTGCTAGCTTGTTGCCATCTATAAATATGATGAGCAGAGTACCATCTTTGCTTTTATCCAAGTCACTGATAAAATGGTTAAAACAGGTCAAGGCCAAGCACACATCTCTGGGGTCCTCCACTGGGGACTTCCTGCCCTACTGATCCTGCGATTAAGAACTACTCATTGAATCCTACGGGGCAAAATCTTCATGAATGGAGGGAACACCCACAGTGAGGAGATCACTGGGGACTTCAAAGCCTTAATTTTGGTCACTGAATAATCTTACACATAGATCGCCAGGGTCTCCAGTAACTTTTGGGAAATAACTTCATTAAAGACAGGAAGGTAATCCTCAAAAGCTGAAAAGTGAATATAACCAAAGCTATGCTAAAATGTTTTCAATGTCTCTAATGCAAAGAATATAATTAATCTGTAGCTTTCCCTAAATAATCCAGGTATGTTTTCTTTTTCTTTTAAACAAATAAACAGCCTCTCTGGTCAATGACTTTACTGCTTCTTGAGTACTTTCTGATTTGGAGGCTGCCTGTACCCTGGCGTACAAGACTGATGACAACATGTGAGGAATGATTTGAGCCATACTGAAATTCCTTCATATTTCTACCCAACCAGTCAAAAACATCTTGTGCACCAGCCTGCTTCCATATATGAAATTCTAAGCCCTAAAATTTACTACTTCCAAATCCCCAAGTATATTATTTTTCTTGAATTACAGAATATTATGTGAGAGTTAATCAACTATTAAAGATTCATTTACCTCACTAACATATTACCTATCTACGCTCACAAAGAAAAGAGCTGAGACCTACAAGTAAGGGGCATAAAACAAATCCATTTTGGTGGAATGGGAAGGTAAGAGCATGAGGTCCTCCCTGGGGTATGGACACTGAAGAATGACGTGGTCTTGGCTGAGGAACAAATGTGAAAAGCTCTACCTTACTGCCCCTTCTCCTTCTGGATCAGGTGCTGTTATGTGGCCAGCATCCCCTGAAAGTCCATAGCCCAGAATTTCCGCATAGATCCTGGCTCCTCTCTGCACAGCATGTTCGTATTCTTCCAGCACCAGGACAGCGGCTCCCTCTCCCATGACAAAGCCATCTCTATTTGGATGGAACGGGCGACATGCCAGCTTGGGATCAGAGTTTGTGCTCAGAGCCCGAGCTCTGGAAAATCCAGCCAGAGACAAGGAGCTGATGCAAGCATCGGTGCCTCCAGCCACCATTATATTTGCATCACCATGTGCTATAAATCGAAAAGAATCTCCCACAGCATGGGCTCCCGTGGTGCAGGCTGTTGACACAGCGTGATTGGGTCCCTTCAGTTTGTAACGGATGCTGACTTGACCCGCCGCCATGTTAACCAAGATCTTTGGGACAAAGAAGGGGCTGACTTTGTTGTATCCTTTGGTCTCAAACAGCACGGCTGCCTCAGAAATCACTTCCAGAGGAACCATTCCCATACCAATAGCGACCCCAGCATTCCTTTCTTCAGCTTCTGATTGAGGAAGCCACCCAGAATCTCTGATGGCGAGCTCTGCCGCTCCAATGGCCAAGATGGTGGGAAAGGACATGGATTTGGCCTCTGATCTGGACACAAAATTTTCTTCATTAAACTGACCTTCAGCAGCCCCTTTGGGCACATAGGCAGCAACTTTGCAAGGGATATTCTTAAATTTTTCAGCCTGTAGGGGAGCAATGCCAGATTGTCCCTGGATGAGGCGATCCCACACCAACTGAGTTCCCACCCCTAGAGGAGTCACCAGGCCAATCCCAGTGATCACAACTCGCCTTCGCCATTTGCTTCGCGGCACAGTACACAGATGCCTTGGCTTCCAGCTAACTAACCACGGTGGTACCCAGGAGCGCAGCAGGCCACAGCGGGTCACTTTCATCACCTCTTGAAAGCAGTTGGGCAGCATGGCAGGAACACAAGGTCACTCCTGAAACAGAACAGAACAACCCATGAAGCAGCCTCCGCTCGAGATACACAGCAATCATGCCTCTGGCCAAAAGGTGGCGCTGGGGGGGGGACCTGCTAGAGGAACCTCCCCAGCCAGGGGACCAGGAGGCTCTCCTCAAAAACCACCTCTGGCTGATTCACTTATTTATCGCATTTTTTAAAAACCCATGCATCCTCAGCTGATTGTACACGGGCAACTTCATAGTCATTTTTAGTCTTAGAAAGTTGCTTGGGGTACTCTGGAAGATTAAGTCCATGGCCACGTGTCGAAGCCAGGAATTGAACCAAAACCCATGACACCAGGCTACTCTACAGGCATATATTACTGCATTACAGTGTAGTTTATAGAGGCAACCTTAGAGTAGGAGTTCCTCACCTAGGGCCACAAACTTTTTAAAGATAGCTTCATAACAAGTTCAATTTAATTTATTTATTTTGTCATCCTATTTTATACATTTAAAAACAGTCTTCTAAGAACAAGGTACATAGGCTTCACCAAAATGTAGTGCCATCTATGACACAAAAAAGGTTATAAACATCTGCCTGTCAGAAGACGTAGGTTCAAATTCTGCTTCTGGCATATATCATCTGAGTGACCATGAGCAAGGAACCAGTCTTTTAACCTTTCCATGCCTTGGGCAAATTTCTAAAATGAACTCAAGTTCTTTCTAGCTACTGACTGAAGATCCCTAAGGTCACCAATGATTTGCTAACTTGCAAGAGTGTAGTTTCCAAACTAGGAAGTGGTTCATACCAAAAAGATCATATAGAAACTTAAAAAATATTTATTAAGAAAGTTAACTAGCCTGTATACCCCTTGAAATCTTATGCAAATATTGTATGTCTCTCAGCAACTTGCATGGTATTCTGCACCCCGAAGACACTAAAAATGATACCTAGGCCTCCATGTTAGAATCCCTGGTTTCCTTGATTGAAGAGATTACTTCTTAAATAAATGTTCTGGAGTCTACTTGGTGTTACTGATCTCCTACCCCAAATATTCTGCATTTACTCTGTGTGTGTGTGTGTGTGTGTGTGTGTGTGTGTGTGTACATATATATATAGTTTGTTTTTTTGTTTGTTCTACTTAATTTAATTTTTAAACAATCACCTTCCATCTTGGAATCAGTACAGTGTTTTGGTCCCAAGGCAGAAGAGCAGTAAGGGCTAGCAATGGGAGTTAAGTGATTTGCCTGAGGTCACACAGCTAAGAAGTGTATGAAGCCAAATTGGGACCAGGACCTACTATTCTAGGCCTGGCTTTCAATCACTCAATATGAGCCACATGGCTGCCCCCTTTGTATACATTTTACATTTATTTAAAGATGGGACCAGTTTTTTTTTTTTTTGATAAAAGGAATCTCCAAGTGAGTTAACAGCTCCTAACACAATTCAGCCACTTTTATGCAATGTATGGTCTTGAGGAAAGGTGGTTCCAAGAAATAGCACCTAAATTTTCCTGCCCTAATTCCACCAGTTTGTTCGTGCTTAATAATGCTTGTTAGATGCTAAATGAATGAACACAAAAACTATTTCATTTGATCCTCACAAACACCCTCTGGGTTCCACTAGGTACCCTAAATATCTTTATACGATTTTACATAGGAGTAAACTGAGGCGAATTTTGTTCAGATGGACTGAGCTTTCTTTCCATTATAATATAATGGAAAATTTTACACATATAAACCTCTTAATTTTATTACATACTATGTTTTATTATATATTTTAATTATACATCATTCTATGCTATTATGTTGTTATATTTTTGCCAAATAATTGTTTAAATGATATTAAAGTGGGTGGCACCCGTATGATATTCCAAAGCCATAGGTTTCCAGCCTCCCTCCCCATTTTACAGGAGGCGGTCGAATTCAGGAGCAAACCAGGCTCTTAAAATTGCGCTATTTTCATTTTACAAACAAGGGAACTGAAACTTCCTCCCTCCCGGGTGGGGAGTGATTCTCCCTGAGTCTCCTAGGTGGGAAACCTCAGAGGCCAGGCTTTCAAATTTCTCCCCAAAACAAGGGCTACGGAAAGGGTTCTCCAAAGGTTAACTACGCCCAACACAAGCAGTGCCGAAGACAAAGACTGCCACGCCTGCCTGGAAAAGAACCCCGGCTAAGGTCAAGGGGCGGGACCAAGTTGGTGACATCACGTCCCAAGGCTCCAGTCTAGCGACTGCGCGAAGAGGCGAAGTCAGCCAGCGTCTGCGCAGAGAAGTCAAACGACCCCAGAGCCTGCGCGGAGACAAAGGCCTCCGCGTCAATGTAACGGAAGTAATGGCTGCCGGAAGCTTCTGCCAGTGCCTGGACCGCCCATAAAGAGCTCTCTTTGGAGCCGAAGTGGAGGGGATTTGAGGAGCGAGGATCCTGCTTCTGCCTCTTTATGAGGCAGGAGAGGGGGAAAAAGGAAAGAGGGTCACGGCTCCCGGTACCTGGGTCCGGTTTCGTGCTGCTGCGCAGCCACCATCGGCCTCCTCTGGATGACGCGATATACAGAGCCCCTCCTCCCGGGTTGTGCGAGATGGGGGAGGGGCTTCGGTCTCCTTTCCCCTCCCCCACCTCCCGTCTCCGGGCTCTAGGTCTGAGCCCAGGAAGAGTGCAAGTCGCGTGAGCTTGTGCCGCCCCTCCCTCTGCGCCGGAGGTGCGCGTGCGCGACCAGTAGCCCAGTCTGGCGCGGCCTTCGGGGTTCGGGTAATGGGAGTGTCCTTTGCTGGAGCACCTTTTTTTTTTTAAATATATTTTAAATTCAGTGAATTACTTGTGGGCTCTGGGAGGGGTGAGGAAAGAAAATGAATCATGTAAACATGGAAAAATATCTTTTAAAAAAATAAATTCAATGTTTGTTAACTATAATCGGCCCGATTCTATTCACCAAGCATAAATTTAAAGGAACCTCAAGCCTCGGAGTCCAACCTCCTCGTTTTGCTAAAGAGGAAACTGAGGCAAAGCGGTTTAATGAATGGCCCAAAGAACAGGCAGGATGGGAACCCCTTAGGTTGCAACTTCAACCCTTCTGAGACACTGCTGTACCGTGATTTGTATTCCCAAGATGTCACCAGAACAATGTTGGCATTTTAAAGATGGGCCTTTGTTTCAGGGAGATCCTAGGAGATATTAAAAACAGTGCCATTTCCCAAATGCAGCCCAATCCATTTTCCTCACATTTGATTTTTTTAACCTTTACCTTCTGTATTAGAATCAGTATTGTGTATTGGTTTCAAGGCAGATGACCAGTTCAAGCTAGGCAGTGGTGATTAAGTGACTTGCCCAGGATCACACAGCTAAATTTGAACCTAGTCTCTAGTCTAGGCATGACTCATTCTACTGAGCCACCTAGCTGTCCTGCATTTGATTTTTGGTTCTGTTGTGTATCCACAGAGTCTGTCAAAGATACATTTAGAGAAATGAGCTCTGAGGGTCATCCAACCAACAGATGATGATATCATCTGAATAATAGACTTAAACCTATTGATTTTTCCTCTGTGGACGGTTATGCCAAACCTTTTTTTGTGATTATGGATCTCATTTAGGAGAATGAAACGTTGCTGAGCTTGATGTGATGATATCCACAAACAGGAGCACCTTGGGGTCCTTACTATAGGGAATTTCTTCTGTTTTGATTCTGTATTAAACCTCCTCCATAATAGCAAGCCTATGGCCTTGTTTTTATGATTATAAAAATAAATTAATGTTAATGCACAGAGCTGCCCAGCTCTTAATAGTACTCATTCTTGTGGATCAGTGATTCTCAGGGTGGCCCTGGGAATCAATAGGTGTCCCTGAGATCATTTCAGAGATCCACAAAGTCAAAACTATTTTCATAATAATAGAAAGATACTTTAAATTTCTAATATAGTAAATGTTAATGGATAAAAGAACATAAACAAAAGCTCTTTGGGGGCATGGGGGTAGTTCTCAATCATTTTTAAGAGTGTAAAGTGGTTCTGAGGCCAAAAAGTTTGAGAACTTTCTGTAGAATGTTTTGCCATAGAAAGAACTCTAGGGTTATTTTTTCCCAGATTTCCCAAGTGCTTCATAAACTGATTCTGAAATACTAAGAATACAAACACATAATGGTCCTTTGTCATATTACAGGTTAATATTAGTCAAGAAGCAACAAATCAACTAAGAAAAAGCAGATAATGGACAAATAGCAACTTCATCTTATTCCAGATTCTGATTCCCTTGCTTGTGGGAGAGGAAAAAAAAGTTGGAGAATTTTTGATAACTTATAAGTCTACATACTTTCTGAAAAAACAGTTCAGTGCATTTCTGTATTATAAAGGCAGCTAAATGGTACAGTAGATAGAACACTGGACTTGGAATCAGGAAGACCCAAATTCAGATATCACCCCAGGAATAGCTCTGTGTAATTCTGGGCATTTAAGCTTTCTGTACCCTAGTTTCTTCACCTGTAAAATGACAGTAGCACCTACCTCAGGATTTTTATGAAGATAAAAGGAGATTTATAAAGTGCTTTGCAAACTTTAAAGGGTTTTACAAATGTAGCTATTATTATAAGCTGATTTCTAATATTAGTGATCTGGATTTTAGTGCACAATCTGACAGTTGTGTGACCTTGGATAAATAACTTTACTTCTCTTGGTCTTGGTTTCCTTAACTCTAAGACAAGTTGGAGGGGCAGCCAGGTGGTTCAGTGGTTTGAGAGCCAGGCCTAGAGATAGGGGTCCTGGGTCCAAATCTGACCTCAGATATTTCATAACTGTGTGACCCTAGGGAAGTTACTTAACCCCCATTGCCTAGCCTTACTACTCTTCTGCCTAGGAATCAATACAGAGCTCTAAGATAGAAAGTAAAAGTTTATTTTTTTTTAAGTTGTAATAAAGGAAAATGCTCTGCTATGTTAGTGTACAATTATGCTACCTCACCTATACAAAGTTAAATGCCTGTATCTTGCACTGAATTCAGCTCATTTACAATTTATCTCCATATATTCTGTTTACTAACTTTCCATTCCAATCAAATTGGTCTACACCCTATTTCTCAGAATATATAATCCCTAACCTTTCCATACTCATTTCTCCAAACTAAATGACAACTTGTTAAATTCTTTTTTTCCAATGATGCCTTCCAATCCCACTCACTGCACTTAATTCATGGCACACACCCACTTATTTAGTAATTATATATTGCCTTGTGTTATTTCTTAAGTATGAGAAAGGACATGCCTGATCAATGCACTTCCACAATCCACTCAATTAAATTGCAGAGTATTTCATTTTGAGTGACCCATTTTCAGCTTGTAAGGGTGTTAAACTTTTGAGAAGCTTCTGCTGAGGATTGGTAGCGACAAAGAACTTGTCGCCTGTTGTGGACAGTCCTGGCGCTCTTTTTCTGCATATCCCTTGGTGTGGAAAAACAGGGGAGACAGGACTTCAGCCACCCCAGGCCAGTTCAGTGAGTCAAGAAGCCCGGCAGCCTTTGTAGATCAGTTCTAGAGGAAGGACTGAAGCCTTGAGGAGGTTCTGAGGACCATCTTGTGCCCAAATGCAGCCAAGTCACCTACAGAAGCACATGGCAATAGTTGATGCCTTTGTTCCCGGTCTGAGAATTCAAACTCCACCGTATTATGTCAAGAGAATCTACAGATTCTACAGAGAGGTCCAGCTACTTAGGAGATGGAAGGCCTCTGAGCTAAGATCTCAAAGGGCAGCTCATTGGGCCTTAAACTAGAGTTTCAGTTCTTTTTAAAGAAGCATAACACAAGGATTTCACGTGAGCGGATGCTGGAAGCACCAAAGGCTGTAGTCAGTGGGCAGATGAGCTTTTCTAGGGCAGGCCCAAGGTGTCCAGCTAACAGCCCACCCAGCCAAGAGCTCCCACCCAGCATGGAACTGTTCATGGAAACGATAAGCCTCAGAGGCATGCTGACCCACTTCACACACAATCTCCAAACTTCATCACTTTCCCCACTGAGGGCGTGTATGTTGACAAGAAAGTGCTCCTAAGAAATAAGGGGGTGGAGGGAGAAGAACATTCCATGTAAATCATCTTATTACATAGTTCTAGTAAATGCTTTTCCATTAAAATATTTGTGTCATCCATCTGATTCTCTAAAGGCCAACACGTTGTCGGGCACGTGTGAGCTATATGTTTAGGAGTACAAACCCCCCAGAGTCCCCTGAGGCTGAGTCCCCATCTTCAGAGCAAACACCTGCAATTATGAGTTAGGGGTTGCCTTGTAAATGCTACACTTAGATCCTTTTTCTTGTTATTTGATACTAGAGTTATTGCACATGGGTATTCTGAAATAATCTATTTGAAGATATTTTACAGATTGAAAATTACTATACAAATATAAGTGATTGTTATGTTTTTCTCGTGGTTTTTGTGTTTTTCCCTTACAATTTTTAAGATTGTAAACTCTTAAAGGGAAAGGAGCATGTCATATTTTTTTGCATGCCCTGTTGCATATGCCATGCTATTTTACATACAATGGATATCTGATCAACCTTATATCTTCCCTAGGGTCCCTCTTAATTTTCAAAGAATAGGATTCCATTATTTGTTGATTTTGTGATTGATTCTATATGAGTTCAGAATATCAGTTACCACTTCCATTTCCTGAAGAACTTATCATTTCCTATTATTTAGTGGTCTCAGATGCAAATTTTAAATAGTGCGGCAGTAGGCGTTCACTTAAAAGACTTGACCAAAAATTGTTTAGCCCTATGGACATAAGACAAAAGGTGGGCTTTTCTCACTAATTTAACAATAGTGCCACCATGTGACAACATGAAAAATGCTTTGTTCTCCTAATACAAATGAAATTTAAAGAAAATTTACAAAAGGAGAGCAAGAAATATACAACTACACCTTAGAAATCACAAATCAGTACTGATTCATAGTGATTTATTTTTTGGCAACTCAAAATAATAATGGTTAAAGAAAGAGTAAGAACTTAATCTTCATATTCATGAAATATGACTATTTGGAGGATAATGATCAACTTTTCTCCGTCTTTATTGAGGTCAAATGGGGCAAACATGAAAAATAGGGAAGGAAAGAGTTGATTTGACACTAAGAAAGAATGCTTTGCAGAGTGAAAAGACTGCTATATTTGGAACAGGAATGCCTTAGGTCTGTCATACTTGCCTCGGAAAAACCACCTAACCTCTGAGGCCCAATTTTCTTATTTGTAAAAAATGAGGGGCTTAGATCACATGACTTTTAAGATCCCTGGCAACTCTACAGATATGATCCCTAATATTGAAGCATCTTCTCACTTAAAACCTTAATGGATTTTCAGCTGTCTGGAATGATTCAACCTAGGTGCAATTTTATACAATGAAGAGGAATGGATGAAATAGTTTATTGGCCAATTCATAGATGAGTTGTTTCTATGGTGGCATGAATGCCATGGGATTTTCATAAGGCAGAGAACTATACAAGAAAGCATCCACCATATTGGATCCAGCCCTAGCTTCTTTTGTCATCTAGGCTCTCTCCAACTCTCTGTTGGACAAATTAAACTAAATGTTCCATAGATACTTCAAGCTTAACATGTCCAGAACTGAACTCATTCTTTTCCCCACCAAGCCCTCCTCTCTTCCTAATTACTCAATTACTGTCATGAAGAGCCCTGATATCCTCCCCATCATCCAGGCTCACAATCTAGATGCCATCTTCAACTCCTGATTCTCTCACCACCCACATCTAATCATTTACTACCACCACATGTCGATTCTACCTTCATGACATCTCTCTCTTCCTCTCCTTAGCAGGTTATCACCCCCTCATACCTAGACTATTTTAAGAGCCTAATGGTTGATCTCTTTGACTCATGCTCCTTCCCATCCTCCCCCATCCTGGTCCATCATCCACTCAACTGTCAAATTAACCTTACAAGTGCACTGATCTAACCATTCTTACTTCTTCATTCAATAAACTTCAGTGGCTCCCTATTACTTCCAAGGACAAATACAAAATTTCCCTTTCATTGTGCACAGTTCTTCACTGCCTGGCCCCTTCTTGTCTTTCTAGTCCTCATATCTTATTCCTTCCCTCTGCCCTCATTTCACCCCTTCCAAAGTACCCTGTGATCCAGGAACACTGTCTCCCTTGTGGTTTCTCATGCAAAGAATTCTATTGTTGAATTTTCTTCTTTCTTCCTTTCTTCTTTCCTCCTTTCCTCCTTTCTTTCTTTCTTTCTTTCTTTCCTTCTTTCTTTCTTTCTTTCTTTCTTTCTTTCTTTCTTTCTTTCTTTCTTTCTTTCTTTCTTTCTTTCTTTCTTTCTTTCTTTCTTTCTTTCTTTCTTTCTTTCTTTCTCTCTCTCTCTCTCTCTCTCTCTCTCTCTCTCTCTCTCTCTCTCTCTCTCTCTCTCTCTCTCTCTCTCTCTCTCTCCCTCTTCCTTGCTTCCTTTCTTCTTATCTTTGAATTAATACTCAGTATCCCTTCCAAGGCAGAAGAGTAGTAAGGGCTAGGTGACTAGGATTAAGTAACTTGCCCAAGGTCACACAGCTAGGAAGTATCCAAGGTCAGATGTGAATCCAGGCTCTCTCATCTCTAGGCCTGGTTCTATATCCACTGAGTCACTTAACTGCCCCAACTGCATGTAATTTTTAAAAAAAATTTCTTTCCCTTGCTAGAAAATGTCTTCTCCACTTGCTTTCTTCCCTGGCTTCACATCTCAGCTAAAATCTCACCTTCTGTAAGAATACTTTCTCAAACCCTCTTCATGCTGAATCCTTCCCTCTGTGGTTATTTTCAATTATCTTGTATATAGTTTGCTTATACATAGTTATTTGCATGCTGTTTCCCAAGTTAAACTGTGAGCTCTCTAGGAGGGAAGAATTGTTTTTGTCTTTCTTTGCATCCCAGCATTTAGCTCAGTTCCTGACACATCCCTAGTAAGTTCTTAGTAAATGCTTGTTGACTTGATATAACTTGGATGGATTCTGTTTAGGAGATCTGAGCAAAGGCATGAACACAGGATGAGAGGAAGGAATGCCCACAAAGCTGAGATTGTCAATAGGTCTGCTTAAGTTTGTCCTTCCACCGATACAGATCACCACCCTCCTTGACAGTATAGAGAGTTTTAAAAAATTGTTATGTCATGTTCTCCCACTGAGAGCAAAATAACTCAGCTTAACCAAGAGAGACTTCTGGAGCTCAGCCCAGGAGAAACTCCCTTAACTCTCTACTGTAGCAAGCTGGGAGTAGGGTCATGCCAAAGACCGCCATCTTCTCTTGGTCTTCTCAGAGACTTTTCCTTCAGCAATTTAAAGTGGGATTGGCCTTTTCCATCTTCTTTATGGTAGCCAAAAGTGTCTGAGGTGTCTCAAAGCTTGAAGAGTCTTGAAGGGGACTGAAGAAGGCTATAAGTTTCCACCAGTAAGGAGGGTGTTCCATACCAATAGACTTTGGAACAGGAACCACACTGAAAAAGAAATATGGTACCATGTAACCATCCTCTCAATCTGTAGCTAGCTTAGCCAAAGGAAAAGAATCATAGTTGATAATTAGGCCTTTCCATAAAGCCCATCTTTCCTGGTAGGACTTGCCATAGCTTTAAGTCTACTAGTCTAGGCTTCAAGATTCCAAGGTGGTATCTAGACTACAAGGAATCATTAGATCAGATATTTATTTAGTGAGATGAACTTTAGTGTGAGTAAACATAGCACACTTGGGAAATAACAAACTGAAAACTGGAAATAATCCAACCCTGGAAAGTTCAATCAAAAAATCTATTCACAGGGGTCAGCTAGGTGGCTCAATGGATTGAGAGCCAGATCTAGAGATGGGAGGTCCTGGGTTCTAATTTGCCCTCAGATGCTTCCTAGCTGTGTGACCCTGGGCAAGTCATTTAACACCACTCTCACCCCCACCCCGGCTAACCCTTACTATTCTTCTGCCTTGAAACCAACACTATTGATTCTAAGATAGAAGGTTAAGGTTTAAAGAAAATTATTCACTACAATTATAAAAGAAATTATTTATCTGTATATAAATGGTAGTTGAAACCATTGAGGTGATTACATGGTTCAGAGTTTTGGTAAGAGAACAAATAAAATCTTTAATAGGACTAATAAGAAATTTCAAAAGGAAATTAGAGAAGCAAACAGACTAGTATTATATCTTAGAAGGTCATGGTCAGGAAAAGGGTTCAGGATAGTAAAAAACCAGGGAAACATTTGGGAAAATCGGGGAGGTTCAATAGCCTTCAATTTGGTTTCATTTCTCCTTCCAAATGCAACTTATGCCTCAGGCAGGTCCCTATAGAGTGACATAATTCTGGATTGCCTGAGAAACCTCTGAAAGTATGATATTATCTATATCCTACATGAGAGAAACATGGCTTTGGATTGGAAGAAAGACTCGGGGAAAGCCTGAAGTTTAAAAGATATCAGGCAAGAGAAAAGGCACACATTTTTGGAATGACTAATAGAAACCCTGCAAGGCCTCAGATAGGAAGAAAGATGACTTTCCCAAATGTTTCTCCATTCTCAACACTTGACTCCTAGGGCCTGCTAAGAATCATTCTTTCCTTGGTTGAACTGAGATTTATCTTGCTTTCAAACTGAAGAGCTCATTTATTTTTGTGCTTTTTATTCTACCTTCCTCTGTATAACTTCCCAGGTTACTTCTTCCCAAGTATTACTTCTAATTTGGGTTAATATCCTTGCTCCACATCTTTGATTATCTTTGGTCTTCTGTGTATCAATCATTTGTGGAAAAAAAGCATAAGCTATTACCTTCCCCTTTAGAGCATTTGAGGAAAGTAGCTCTTCTCCTTAAGCCCTAAAGATTCATTGTAGCCCTGGAATAGAGTAGATGATAGAATTCTAATCCACCACCCTACTTGAAGATAAGGAAGGACAGAAGAGAGAACCCAGCCAGGGACTTCTTCTTGACCCACCCAAAGGTGGAATTCACAATATCCCTGGGAGATGAAGTGGGACATCCTAGATCTTATCTAAGTATAATCTCATTACATTGATAAATGGAGCTCATTAATAATTATGGTTTCATTTGGTGACATCACTGGGCAGAAAATTGGATTAAATGAGGTCAGACTAAACATTCCAGGAAAGATAAAGGGCAGGGGCACTGCTACACCATGGATCAGATAATTGTGACCCTCAAAAATGTGGTGGGAACATCCATAGGGAGAGAGAACACAGAAAGAACTAGTGCATTCATGAGAGAGGATTCTAAAAACTGTGAAGGGTTTCTATAGGCCACTTTATTCATATACTGAATACATAAAGTTATACTTCTAAGAGGCAAAGTGCATGGTACTGAGTTTTTAGCTAGCAGTGTGCAAAAGAAAAGTTGGAAGGCTTTTCTGGTGAACTAGAATTGAGTTCCAGAATATTTTACCTAACAAGTACAGGAGGAATTAAAGAAATTCCATTTTTCTGATTTTCTATCAGAACACATAAACAATAAAAATTAGAGGGGGGGGGCTGTGAGGTGGGAAAAAGGTAATAAAGTCTGCATCAGATGAAGGAGAGGTGATGATCCAAAGGCCATGAATGGATGGAAAGGAGGATTTGCTGATTTACTTGGTCCTTTTTTATGTAGTGCTGCAACCAGACCTAATTACTAAATTAAAATTCACAGTGCATTTATTCCACTCAGTCTTCATGGAGATT
This sequence comes from Monodelphis domestica, assembly GCF_027887165.1. Classification (NCBI taxonomy): domain Eukaryota; kingdom Metazoa; phylum Chordata; class Mammalia; order Didelphimorphia; family Didelphidae; genus Monodelphis; species Monodelphis domestica. The sequence goes on along the minus strand of NC_077231.1, from coordinate 298,696,982 downwards.
GTATTTTCAGATCTTTCCATAAGGAGAAGGGAAACTACCTGTCAGATCTGAAGAAAGTTGATATTTTAGATGTAGAGAATACCATGATGGATAGAATGAAGAATTGGAAAAGAGGACAGGAATAAGAGAAAAAGTCCCTCTGATCAGAGCTGGCATAGTCTAATGGAGGGACTGGCAAAAAAAATGAGAAGCTTGGTCTGTAGAAGATGATGGGAGATTCGAAACAGAAAGGTAATATCAGCAGAGGCATTGAGTACTTCCCCAAGAAAATTGGCACCAATGGCAGGGATGCTGGGAATGACAAATAGATTACAGTAATATAAAGGATAGAAAATTTGGTCTAAGACTAGGGATTTGTAGGAACGGAGATTCTTGTAATTTTGTGAAGAAAAAAATGGCAAGATTTAAAGAACTGGGTATGAGATGGAAAGAAAAGTAAAATGCCAGAGACAGTGAAATTCAGTTTGCTGAGGTATGGTGACTAGCTTTCCTCAGGGGGCCTGAGTTTGAATCTCAACTCTGCTACTCACTGCTTCTGTGATGGACAAATGCCAATGTTCACGGGATGCTTTTTCCTCATTTATAAAACAGATGATCTTCCAGTTTTCAATGCTGTAATTCATTCATTCAAGTAAAATTCAATCCAATGAATAGTATTACCTCATTAAATAGAAAATATTTATTTATAACTAAGCACTTAATATCAGGGTAAGATACTATGGACAGAAAAATAAGTTTCTGTGCTAAAGAGTTGACAAAATAAGTGGAAAGACATGTCTCCACAGAAGTATAATAAGAGTATAATATAATACACAGAAGTATAATAAGAGTATAATATAAGAGAGCCAGAATTTCATCATTATAGGTTCTTCCTCCACAGAAGGACAATAAAATCCCTTCCCACCCCAAGAGATGGCTACTAGGAGTTTCTATAAACTAATAAATAAATAATATTTGACAATATCACTTGATATTATCACATGATGATATCGCTTGATATTATCATATAATATCATCATCATAATTTGATAATAAATCAATGTCTAGCTAAGCTGGTCCTCAGATGACAGTCTCTTCCTGGCTATGTGGATTTAGCCAAGCCTGGCCTCTAGGCACACAGTTTTGGCAAACCTTTTTTCAGTTCACAGAGAAGTAGCAGAGTTAAAAACGGTGTAGATGCCACCGTTTCTGACTGGATTCCTATAAAGCCCTGCAGATAAGGAAGCTAAAGAGGTAGAACTGAAGGGGAAGATGTGGTTTAGTCATCCAATGAAGTCTCTTTTCCCAAGCTGAATTCCCATAGATGAGGAGGTGATTTGTTGGAAGAAGGGACGAGCACGAGGTCCAATGGGAGCAATCATTCTTTTTTTTCCCCCCACGCATGGGTATCAGGCCAGGATTTGGGGGTTTTGTGGGGGGGGGGTACAGAATCATGAGCCCAGAACACCCACTGGGAAAACTTTCCATCTATGCCCATCAGCAGCTGCACTGGTAGGCTGGGAATTGCCTGGAAAGCTTGGAGGTTCATTGATTTAGCCAGATTCACACAGCTGGTATGTGCTGGAGGTAAAATTTGAACCCACTGCCCTGATTCCAGGACCAACCTATCCACTTTCTGTCCTGAACCTTATAATCACTGCCCCAAAAGGCAGAAGTCAACCTCATTTTACAGGTGAAGAACTGAGGCCCTCCAAGGTTGTGACCTGCTCCAGGGTCCGAAGGAGGATTCCATCTCGGGTCCACGTGCACCCAGCTCTAGCCTCTCCCTACCACTCGCCTGTCTGTCTAAAGCAAGACCGGGCAGGGCTCGGGATAGCCCATCAGCAACAGGGAGCCCCAAGAGCTCTTTGTTGTCTGTCCGGTGGGACTTGGGCAGCAGGAGTCCTGTGCACGGAGCTGACCACTGAGCCCAGGACCCGGCAGAGAGAAGAGGGTGGGGGAAGATGCAAAATGGGCTCAGGAGCTGGCTGGACAGGACGGGATCAAATCTGGTTAGTTACGGGCATTTCCACACTAAATATGTGTGTGTTCCACATGGCTAATAGAGGTTGCTCCTACTTGGGTCTGGAAAGGCCCGAAGGCCAACCCCTCACTTTCCAGAGGAGGCCCAGGGCCCGAGAGGCCCCTCCTTGGCCAGGATCTCAGGGATGACAAGGAACAAGGCTGGAAGGAAGCTTTTCCAGGCCAGATCCAAGTCCCTTTTGTCTCTTCTGATCTGAGCTTCTGGCCAGGGCCGGAAGAAGAGCTTCTCTGGTCTCACAGCGTTGGAGATGCCCATTTTGTCAGGTCAGGAGTTCAAAATGGAAGTGGGGAAAAAAAGACAAGAAGCTCTCTAGGCCGATTAGGGGTGACACTGTGAGGTGATAGTGATGAAGAAAAATGGGAAAGGCTTCCTCCTCATGTTCTCTGGAGGAGACAACACTTGGGGGGGTGGGGGGGCTGATCCTCCTGAGCTTTGAAGAGGATCCAGGGTCCTCAGAGGCAGGGATGAGGAGGGAGGGCAGCCTGGGTTAATCGGGAAGTCACAGAATGTTGGGAGGCCCAGCGTGGCTGAACCAGAGCTGTGGGAAGGGATGTCTTAAAGCATCCTAGACAGGTCTGGGGCCAGCCTGGGAGGGATTTTAGAGGAAACTCTAAAATGCTTGAGGGCCCGAACATGGAGTCCCAAAGACAAGAGTCACAGAAGTAGAGCCCGGGGACAGCTCAGAAATCCTGTATTTCGTCCCTCGGCCCATTTACGAATGAAGAAACTGAGGCACTGGGGGGAGGGTGGGGGAGTGGCCATGACAAGGCTACTGCGGGCCGCTGAAGCCCAGGTCCTGCCCTCAAAGGGGACCTGCTGTGGAGACGGGGTAATAGCTAGGACTCCCTGGCCGGCTCTCCCACGCTGCCAGCCCCTTCCTCGCCTTCCCCCGAGGGCACAGTCAGAGGGATCAGGTCGCCCCTTCAAACCAGAAGGGGCATGGGGGGAGGGGGGTAAGGACCGCCAGCCGGGGCGGTCGCCCAGCCCAGTGAGCAGCCAGAGTTCCAGGCGGCCTGGCCCTTGGCCTTGGGAAGCCCCGGCCTGTGGAAGCTGGTGCCCAGGCCGGGGCAGCGGGCTAACGCGTGGGAGTACTAGGCCAGGGTCGCGGCGGAAAGGAAGGTCTGGCTTCAGCTGACCTCGGGCGAGTCCGGGACGCACCCTCCCCACGCGGGTCCCCACCCCGAGCCCAGCGCGCGTGGCCGCAGTTTGCTCCGTCCCTCGGCGGGCGGGGCGGACGGGGCGGGCGCCTGCTCAGTGCAGGGGGGCGGGGGCCGAGGAGGAGGAGGAGGAGGTGGGGGGAGGGGAAGAGGAAGAGGAGTACAAGTCGGAGCCCGAGCCGGAGCCAGAACCAGAGCCAGAGCCAGAGCCGGAGACGATCGGGATGGCTGCAGCAGCCGCAGCCGCGCTGGGCCCCTCGGCGCCCGCCCTCTCCAGGGCCGTGTCGGAGCTCTGCCAAAACCCCCGCGAAACGTTCCTGGAGGCGTCCAAGCTGCTGCTCACCTACGCTGACAACATCCTGCGGTGAGACCCCCGCCGCTGGGGCGTGCCCACACGTGGCCACCCGCCGGGCAGACGGGGCTGCGAGGCACGGGGCACTGCGGCAGACGTGCCCCGCCCGAGTCCTAGAGCGCCCACCGGGCAGGGAGGGAGGCTGGGCACTGGCTGTGATGGAGGGGGAGGAGGAGAATGGAAACCTACCTGACCCGCCCGCGCCCAGCTGCCCAGCTACGTCCACGTCCGGCCTCCCCCCTCCCGGCGCGAGTTCTGTGCCTCCAAGGCTCTCGGGCCAGCCGTGGCATTCCCGAAGTTGTCCCCGCGATCCGGAGGGCTCGCCCGGCAGGCTCCGTTGGGGCTTTGCTGTCCTTTCGCCGTGGGTCAGGAAAGGTGCAAAACAGTCCGGAGGACGGGCTGGGGAGCGGGCGCTTTAAGCAGGCGCTGCGGGAGGCCATCTGCCTCGTCACCTTGGAGAGGTCCCATTTGGCCCGGAAACAGCCAGGGCCACTTGAGGGGGAGGGCGCTCTCCTTTGAAGCTGCCTTCCTCCAGCTCCGGGAGGCAGTGACCTGCCCTGCGGCACGGGGAGCTCGCTCCCTGGAGCAGTCCAACCGGCCCCACTGCTGGAGGGAGAAGGGCCCGGGCTAGTGTCCGGCCACCCGAGAAAAGGATCAGTGTCCCTCTGAGAAGGCGGGTCCAACTCCCTGGACCGTGAGAGGTCCTTCTTGCAGCTCCCCTGAGGGCCCGCCTGTGCAGAGCGCCGCAGGGCACAGCAGGTCCTCCTGCCCCGGCCTGTCAGGGCCCCTGCCGTGTTGGGGCTGGCTGGTGTTCCCCGGCCTGTCTGCCCCTGAGCCCCAGCAGGCCGGCCGGGTGTGCTTTGGGGTCCGAACAGGTGCAGCCCCAGGGACCACAGATAACCCCTGCAGCTGCCCGGGCGGCCACGACTCTCTCGGGGAGGGCAGAAATGGCTACCCTGATGACCCGGGAATGGTCTAGGAAACCCCCGGCATGGAGAGATCCCTCTCCTGCTGCACTGCCTTTGAGGCTCCTGCTAGTCTGGCATACCAGGCCGCAGTCACCCCTGCTTTGTCCCTAAGGCTGGCAGAGCCGGGAAGGTCCTGCAGTAGTTGGCACTTTCTGGCCCTTAAACTGCCCCAGCCCGCCCCAGACTGGAGGTCCTCCTGGCCTCTGCCCCCTCCCCCTCCTGCAGAGGTGCCAGGCCTCTGTTACAGAGCAGGCTCTCCTCCCCTCCTCCATGCTTTACCCTCCCAGAATGCCTAGCTGGCCTTCCCAGAGAGAGCCCCACTCTTGGGATGAAGTCCTGGCGCTGAGTGGAAGCCTCTGGGGACTCCCAAAGGAAGAGTCCCTGAGCTGGAGGGAAAGGCGACCACTTGTGTGGAAACCCCCTCCATCTGTGGCCTGCCCCCTGCCAGGAGGAGGGAGCCTTTGCTGCCACTGCCTGAGCCATCCGTCCCTGCACTGCAGCTTCCTGGAGGTGCTCCGGGATCTCTTAGTGGTCCATCCATCCTCGCTTCTCCTTCCTGCGTTGCTTACCCTCCACATGCTCCCTCCTCCCTTGCCCGAGAGGGCGGGCTCTCCTCCGGGGTCTAGAAGGGCCTTCTTAGCATCTTCCTGCCCATCTCAGTTTGCTTCTCCATTTCCTCCCCTTAACCCGATGTGTCCCTCCAGCTTCTCTCCTGATTCCCCCCCTTATCGACCCGGCACCCCTTTCTGTGCCAGCTTCCCCCACTGAGATCAGACACGAACTAGCATGTTGTACCTGTATCCCGGCGGCCCACAGATAGGAGGCGTTAAATAAGCGACCTGGCCAGCTCCCTGGCTATTCCCTCTCGTGGGTCTCTGGATGACCGCCAGGCCCTCCAGAGTCACTCAGAGGACCCCAAACCTAGAATGGAAGAGTTGGCAGGGACTGTAGAAAGCGTCCAGGCCAACCCCTCCAGGCAGCTCTCCTGGTGAGGAAGTCTGTCCTGATGGGAAGCCCAGGGTGTCCATCTCCGCAGTGTCCCCGGTTCTGACCTCCGGAGCCAAACAGAAGACGACTCAGCCTTTGATCCTCCGACTTCTTTTTCAAACCAAGCCATCTCACTGCTGCCTTTTTTAAACCTTTATCTTCTGTCTCAGAAGGAAGCTCCTTCCCACTTCGGGAGGCCTGCCGGCACCCTCCACAGCGTGCTTTCTCCATCTCCCCCCCCCCCCCCCCCCCCCCCCCCGGCCTCTGGCCCTCCTTGGAATGGCCAGGCCAGCTTTCCCGTAGTGCCGCCAATATTCACCTCCTCATGAAGACTCAAAACTCTGGATTCCTCTTGGACCTTTCCCCCTCCCCCAACTTCTAGAGGGCCAGATGGGTGGGCCAAGCTGTAAAGTGTGCCTCAGCGCATCACTCCATCTGTCCTCCCCAGCTACTGGCTGCTCCCCTAGTTCAGGCCCTCATCCCCACTGTTGTCATAGCCACGTCCTAACTGGTCTTCCTACCTCCCATCGCTTTATTCACTCTCTGAATACCTTTCCAAAGACTCCCTTCTGATCATTTTATTTCCCTGTCCAAGAACGTCCAGGGACTCCCTGCCCTCCCTGGTATGATGTGCACCTTCTTTAGTCTAGCGTTCAAGGCCCTTTAAAGTCTGATTCCAATTTGCCTGTGTTTCCAGTCCTGATTCCTCTGACTGACTTCCAGCTCTGCCTCTGCATTTGGTTCTAGGAAATGTGGTCCAAACTCAGCTTCTTCGTAAATTTGTCCCTCCCTCTGACTGCAGCCCCCCTGGCTTCCATTTCACAAATTCAGGATGTCCAGGTTCCGCTTGACCTTTCCCTCTCCCTTACTTCGCCCCCTTAGCTGCCAAGTCCTCTCGATGCCATCCCTCACGCTCCCCTTTCTACCCATAACCACTGCCCCAGTTGGGGTTTCCCTTTACCAGGTGCTTCCTGACGATGCTTTGCACCTCCACTCCAGCCTTCTTACTGCTGCCACCAGCACAGCAGTGCCCTCACTAAGCAAGATCCTGACTGGTGCCAGCCTGAAATCACTTTGTATTTGCCTTGTATACACTTTATCATTTCTTGGGCACCTCTATGTTTTTTTACCCGCAAAGAATCTTCAGTTTTTGAAGCCGGGGACTGTTTGCTTCTTGTCTTTATATCCCCAGCACATCCTACAGAGGTTGACATATGGTGTTTCTTAAAAGTTTGTAAATTAATTTTATCATTTATGATAAAATTTTGGTTTATGTTATTTTTTTCTGCTTATTTCTCTGCATATTTTTCACAGGGATCTCTCCAGCTTTTGTTAAAATTTCTTTTGCTTGTCATTTATTACTGCACAATAATATTCTATTACTCTCATCTTGCCCTAGTTTTTTTTTTCAGCCATTTAGTAGGTGATGAGTCCCATTTTTTTCCTTCATTATTTCCTTCCACAGAAGCCCTTCTCTGCTGTGAATATTTGGGCTCTCTGTTGGACCTTCGTTTCTGGCTTTTATTTTCTTGGGGAATATGCTTAGGAAGAGCATCTTTGAATCAAAGGATATGAACAGTTTAATCATTTTTCTTTCATAACTCCGAATTGATGTTTAAAATGACTGGACCACTTTATATCCTGAACAACAGTCCATCAGAATGCATGGTTCCCCCCAGACTCTACAGCACTGATTGCTGCCATCTTTTGTCATCTTTGCACCATTAGCAAACATGTCATGATTCTTTTAATGCACATTCTTCTTATTAAGAAGTTTCAAGAATGTTTTCAGGGAGTCGCTTAGAAGTTTCGATTCTTATTTGAAAACTTTTCATATCCTCGAGTGCTTATTTTGTGAAGGTTGGCTCCTAGGGTTACTAAGAGGCTCCCTCTCCAACCCCACCATTCAGAATCTTTATTTGTCTCCAGGCCTCAGCCATCTCCTTTCCTGACTTCCTCAGCTGAAAGCATTCCCTCCCTCCTCAATGTTCCTAGAGCATATTGTCTGAATTTCTTCTTTGCACCCATCTCTTTTTGTCTTGTATTGTCTGTGTACATAGTGTGCCCTTCCTTGAAAGCATCTTGTCTCCAGGTACCATGTACTTGTTGAATCGAATGGGAATTTCTGTTGGGCTTGGAGGAATCTTATTTAATTCATCAAGTAATATAAAGTGAATAAATAAGTCAGTTAAATATGAACAGTTAGGGAACACACTAGCAGAGGGGTCGGGGCATGAGGAAGGGTTTCCTGTTCTTGAACTACCCCATGAAGGAAGAAAAAATGTGTAAGGCAGAGGAGAGAGACTGAGCATCTATGTGTGAGAAACAAAGGCAGTCATTGTGAGTGGACTACAGAGCAGTCGTGTACAGTGAGGCTGGAACTATAGGTTGTGAAGGGCTTGAGAAGCTTGGATTTGGACCTAGAGATGAAAGAGCCCCAGGATTTTATTGTGCTGGGAAGGAACTTGGTGGGTCAGACCTGGGCTCTTAAAATCACTTGGCCCATAGCCTGGAGTGGGAGGAGACTTTGCAGTAAGTGACCGAGTATTCTAGGTGAAGAGTGATGAAAGCCAGAACGGAGATGATGAAAAATGGCTGTGTGAGATGGGAGGGAGAAATGCAAACATTTGGCAGCGAATTGGCCATGGATGGGGAGGGTGAGGCAGGAGAGGAGAAAAATGCACAAGTTACAGACCTGGGAAATAAAAGCAATGATTGTGCCTCTGACCAGAACTGGGGAAGTTTGGAAAAAAGGGCTGGCTTTGGGGGAAAATAGATTCTGTTTTGGACCTTTTCAATTTGAGGTGCTTCTAGTACATTCAGTTTGCAATATCCTTGGGGCAACTGATGGTGTAGGGCTGAAATGCTGGGGAGAGACCTATTGAATATATAAATCTGAGGCTTTGGCTTTGAGATGGTAATTAATGATGAGGTCCCTAGGAGCAGAGAGAGAAAAGAGATGGGCTGTCAGCTAGTCCAACTCCTTCCTGTTCCAGAGGAGACTTGCCTACGAAGTCACACAGTAAGTGACCCTCACAATTCAAGGTCTGGTCCTCTGGTTCAGAATTAATTGTTCCTTCCATTGGACCACAATTGGAATGATGGTTCTGGGAGTCATCTCCATTAATACAAGATTACCAAGGGAGAGAAGGTTGAGAGAGAAAAGGAATTTTCAGAATCTCATTCAGAACCTCAAAGGACACTGCATTAAGAGGCTGAAAAGAGGATGAAAAACCAGAGGAGCAATAATGAAAAGGGATAGAAGGAAAACCAGAAGGATGTGGTGTTCAGAAATAATTTTCAGGAGCATTTGAAGGAGATGATGGTCAACGTGCCAGATAACTGCAGAAAAATCAAGGAGGTCAGAAAATTTAAATGGCCATTGAATTTGGTGATTCAGAGGTGACCTTGGAGTGACAGTTACAGAATCCTGTATGTGGAGACCCATAAGAGGTATCAGGCCTGGAAGGCTTCCTGTAGAAGATGGGATTTTAGCTGGGCTTGAAGAAAGCCAGGAGGCAGAGATGAGGAGAGGATAGTGTGGTTAGATCTATTCTTTAAGTGGATCACTTTGGCATATGGATGGAAGGTGGATTGGAGTGGGGAGAGGGTTGGGAGCCTGTTGTAATCATCCATTCCCAAGTTTTCAGCATCAGAGGAGAGGAAGGAGCCTATTCAGGGGGTGTTATAAAGGTAGTATTGATGGACTTTGGTAATAGATTTAATATGAGGAGTCAGGTTGAGTTGAGGATGAGGCCTAGGTCAGGAGCCAAGATGGCGCTAGAAATGCTTCTGAATTACAGGGTAGGAAAGTATGACCCCCTGCAACATGTTTTTCAGGTACTCATGAGAGAATAAAGTGGAAAAACCAGTTACTCCCTTGTTATATTTAATAAGTATGGAGTTGGTTATTGTTGAGTTGTTTGCAGTGGGATTTGACTCTTTTAAGACCCCATTTGGAATTTTTTTGGGAAAAAGATACTAGAGTGGTTTGACATTTCCTACTCAGCCCATTTTCCTAATGAGAAAACTGAGGAAAACAGAATTAAATGACTTATCCTGGGTTACACAGCTAATAAGTATCTGAGGCTAGATTTGAAGCCTGAAACTACTGGGCCATCTAACTGCCCTGACATATATATCTACTTTTTCTTTTTTTCTTCTTTTTTTTTAAACCCTTGCCTTCTGTCTTGGAGTTAATACAGTATATTGGCTCCAAAGCAGAAGAGTGGTAAGGGCTAGGCAATGGGAGTCTTGCCCAGAGTCACAAAGGTGGAAAGTGTCTGAGGCCAGATCTGAACCTCTAGGACCTCCGGTCTCTAGGTCTGACTCTCCATCCACTGAGCCACCCAGCTGTCCCCTATATATATATACATATATATACTTTTTAAGAACAAATTACTGTACACAACTATTTCTTATAGAAAATTCTTCTTTGTATATTGAAATGTTTGTCTTTATTAAATTATTTGTGATTAAATTTATCATGGTTAAATTCACTATAAAATAGTTTATTTTTATTACTTATTTGTATGTGGTTAAGATATTAGAATGGTGGTCACTATAGCTGCATAGATTAAGATGACTTTGGGGCCTTCTAGTCCTCCATTCTATAAGGAATGTAAATAAAGAAGGTAGAATCCAGAGGAAAGAAGCAACTTGCAAAAGGTCAAATTGGTAGTAATGCAAAGAATTCAAACCAGGCTCCTTTCTCTTACACATCCACTGTCTCTTCTTCCTTGAATATTGGTGATTCTAAGAATAGAGATGATGGAGGTAAAGAAGATCACGAGACAGAAACTATTAAGAAAGTTGGGACCCAGTTTCTTAAAAGTCAGATGATAGTAAACAAGGATGGGGAAAGAATGATATAAATGGATTATATATGTTGCTTTTTAAAAAAAAATCGTTTTTTAGTTAATTTATTTTTATATTACTATCAACTTCCAAGTGATTCAGTCCCATCCGTAGGACCCTCCTTTGTATTAGCAAGTATGGTAAAACTAAACAAATTCTCCTGTTAATCCATGTCTGAAAATGCTCGTCTCAGTCCACACCAATTCCATGGGTTTTGCCAACAATTGGGAGGCATTCTTCCCTGTCAGTTCTTTTAAGAAAAGATATCAAACCCTCTGCCCAGCCTGAACCAAATTAAAATGTAATTGAGAATGTTTTAACAAAATAAAAAATTTAAATATAAAATAGATAATGTTACTTTGTAGTTTTCCAAGTCAGTATGGCCACAGAGATGTTTTTATTTAAGTTTGAGAACATTGGCATGATTAGGTCACTGCAAGGATCATAATTCCAAAGCCTTTTCCATTACCATATTATGTTCAAAACATAAATTATTTCTTAGTTGTTCTTAGGCTATTGTACATTGGTTTAAACTCTCTTCCCAAGTTTGTCCTATTTATCATTTCCTTCAGGGCAGTAGTATTTCTTTCCATTAACATACTACAATTTATGAAGCCATTCCCCAATTCATGGGGGCCCATTTTGTTTTCCAACTCTTTGAGGCTATAAATATTTGTAAACTTGGGACCTTTCTCTTTGTGTGACTTTTTTTTTTTTAAACCCTCACCTTCCGTCTTGGAGTCAATACTGTGTATTGGTTCCAAGGCAGAAGAGTGGTAAGGGCTAGGCAATGGGGGTCAAGTGACTTGCCCAGGGTCACACAGCTGGGAAGTGTCTGAGGCCAGATTTGAACCTAGGACCTCCCATCTCTAGGCCCAACTCTCAATCCACTGAGCTACCCAGCTGCCCCTTGTGTGACTTTTTAAAGACAGTGGACATGAATGAGCCCTCCTTAAGAGAGCGGATGTGTTGACACTGCCTTCCCACAGTTTTCTTCACCCAATCTTTTCTGTTCTGAATCCTTTTCTTCAGTGGTCCTGCCAAGATTTGAGAAGGGGAACTGAGTAGCTCTAGAATAGGACCCCGAGAATATAATGTCCAGTGAAAATGATGAGAACCTTACTTGGGAGGGAGTGACTTAGTGCATGTTAGAGTATGTTGGAGAACAGGAGGAAAGCCAGGAAGAGCCTGTCAGGCAGCCCACGTTTAGGGGGATCAAAGAAGGGACAGAACCTCTGCTCTGATTGGATATGGAAGCATATTAACCACTCACCAGAAGAAGGCAGAGCTGCTCAGCTTCCTCCGTTTCTGTTTTCTGGCAAGCTGAATGATACTTGGACTGGAAAGAATAGAATGTAAATAGCTAACAAGAAGTTCACACCCAAGATAAGTATGGAGATAGTAAGAAATTATTTCGCTGGCCTTAATGATTTCAGATTACCAGGCCTCAATTCCCATCATTTTCAAGTAATGAAAGAATTACCCGTATGATTAGTGAGCTGTTGCCAAGAGTCACTGAAATGGAAAACTTAGATTTTGTCATAAAAGGCTCAGTTGAGGAAAAAAGGGAATATGAAGCCTGAAAAAGAGAGTATTTGCTATTTGCAGATATGTAAGAGAAATTTGATTTTGTTCTGTTTTACCCTAGAGAGAACTCTGGTTGCAAAGAGGTCTAAAAGACTTGATGGAAAGCCACAGGAGCTAATAATTGGTGGAGCTACCCCAAAGGGATGGTCCTGAGGTTCTCCAAACTCCTCATAGATCTCCAATGAAAGGATGAATGACCAGTGATGGTTGGGAGTCCTAGATGGCTTCTGAGCTCTAATTCTGAGATTTAGTCTGTGAAGCAAAAAGGTGATGGAAGTTGGAGTGTTGAGTAGGGATCAAAATATATAATGTTGGATATTGTGACTAATGATGGAAGATAGCGGGGGGATAGTAGAAGGACCACAAGAACTGGAATCAGAAGGATTGGGTCTGAATTTTCAGTTGTGAATCACAATCACCTTTGTGATATTGGACAAATCAGACATCTCTGGGCCTCTGTTTTTCATTGTAAGATTAATTTGTAGGATTGAAGAGTTAGAGCTGGAAGGGACCTTAAAGGTCTTTAGAGGAAGCCCCTCATTTCATAGAGAAGGAGATTGAAGGTTGGAGGAGCTGTCCAGAGAGCCGTGGTCAATAGGGGCCTGAGAAGGTGGTCAAACCCAATTCTTCCTCCTGGCCTCTACCCCAGTGATGGTGCCCACCTCAAATAGAAACAGAGCCACTAAATCTAGAAAGGGCAGCTAAGTGATGCCGTGGATAGAGCACCAGGCCTGGAGTCAGGAAGACTCATCTCTTCAAGTTCAAATTCGGCCCCAAACTCTAGCTGTGTGACCCTGGACAAGGTACTTAGTCCTGTCAGCCTCAATTTCCTCATCCGGAGAATGAATTGGATGAGGAAATGGCAAATGGTTCCAGTATCTTTGCCAAGAAAACCCCAAGTGGGGACACGAAGAGTCCCACCTGTCTGAAGAAAACTCAATGAGCTTAGATAGGGGTCCCAGCAACGGCTTGTGGACTTAGAAAATCACCTGTGAACATTATCTGTGTTCTATTGCATTTTTATTTGGGACTTACTCTCGAGTATTTCCCAGTTACATTTGACTCCGTCTCAGGCTGCATTGTGGGTGATTTGATAACTCAGCACTTCCTCCTGCCCCTTGGAACAAAGCTAGATGGCATCTGGGGTCCCTCCTCTGTGGCTAACAAACTTCTTTGCCCGAGAACCCTTCATCTTTCAAAGGTTTTCCACTTGGTCTTTGTACCCCAACATGAGGCCATGTAGGTAGTAAACACCTAATGAGGGCTTGTCAGACAATGGAATGATTCTTTGTTCCTCTATGAACTGGAAAGAGCTTTGAATTTGACCAAGAAGGTCATGATAATCAGAGGAGAGTTAGAGTTGAATGCAGAATAACAATCATATTCTAGTTCAATGCAGAATGACAATCATTCTAAGAATTTGAGGAAGGAAGGTGGAAAAGACATGGCCGACCACACATTTTTAAATGCCACTCATTTTTTCCAGCACGAAACTGCAGGATAGGTGGAAGAGGTGAAGACTGTCTAGGCTGGGCTCGTCCCTCAGGTTAGAAGGGGGAAAGAAATCAGACCCCCCAGTCCATCTTAACAGAAGGTGCTCTCTGTGGCCTCAGCAGAGGAGGAAGGGTATTTAGCTAAGGATACAGGACTGATGGAGCCTCCATGTTGCCCATGGTAGTCTACTAGCCATGAGCTGTATTCTGTGGCCCTTTCTCCTTGACAGTCCCAAGGCTTGGGGGGGTTACTGGGGGGCTTTAACCTTACCTGGCATAGAACCAGACTGCCCCACCCCAACCCAGCCATACCCAAAGGGCTGATCCCTGCGCCCTTTTGCTGCTGGCTATCTTCCCCATTAGAATGGAAGCTCCTTGAGGACAGGGACTGTCTTTGTGGCATTTGTATCCCCAGTGGTTGGCCCAATGCCGAGCTCACAGAAGCGCTGAATACTTTTCATTCAGTCTTGAAGACAGTTTGGGCTAATCCATCCCCATGGCAAGAAACTGGGAATATTTCTCCTACCATAACACCAAGAGTTGTGGTGGCCTGGCTAAAGTGACAGTTCACAATCCTGGGGGAAAGCAAAGGCCAGTCTGGGTTATGGAATCGGGAGTTTAACTGCCAGAGAACATGAAGGGTGGACACGAGGTGCCTTTTATTTAGGGATGGATATTGCTTATACCCCATACAGAGGGCAGCCAGGGAATTGGTTGCTCTCCAGGTGCTGTCTCCCCCAGGAAAATTTCCCTTGTCGTTCCTGGTGGGAATGCCTCTTCTTTCTCCTATATACGTGGGATGCTGTGCCTCCCAGGCAGAAGGTGACCAGAGATTGTCTCTTGTCCAGGCCAGGGACCCAGGATGCTCTCAGAAGGAACCTAGAAAGGGCTGTTAGAGAAGATCTTGGTTCCCAAATGGAAAGCTCAGGACCCAGGTTGTACTTTCCTGCCTGCTGCTGAGTCTTGGCAAGAGCTTCAACTTGGACTTCTGCAGTGGGACTTAAAACATGAGAATGCTGATAGGCTTTGGCTCAGAGGGAGAGCCCACCTGTAGAGGAGTGTTGAAATATATGTGTGTCTAGACTCTGGTATTACAAATCTGATAAGAGTTCCAAGCTGAAAATTCAGAAGGAAGTAGAAACCTGCCTCCCCAGAACCATCAGGCTAGGTCACAGAATAGCCACAACCACAGGAAGAAAAATGGCGGTCAAGATGGCTCCAAGGAAGGACCAGCAACAAAACCCCCTGGCCCTAGAGATTTATGCACAAGTGTATGTAAGGGAAGGGGAACAAGCAAGATCTACCAGAGATCCTAATTCAGGGAGGCAAATTTAACCCAAAAATCTCCTCTAAGACTTGATGGGATGAAACTTGTGTCAAAAATATGCCACTGGGAAGGTGTACTTTAATAGGCACAGAATAGCATTGTATACTAATAGAAATTTATTTGAGGAAATCCAGGGGTGGCAAAGGGTGACTAGAGTGATCGGGCCTGGCAATGAAGCCTTTGGGTGAAAAACCAATGGAGAGAGAAGTGAAGATTATGTTCAGGGAGTATATTATAGACCACCAAAGCAAAGGTAGGAAATAAATGAAGAGTTTGGGACACAAATTAGGAGTTCTGGAACAGAAATGTGACATTGTAGTGATGGGAAACTTCTGTCTTTTCTCCTTGAAGTTTGCCTGTGACTCAAAGCAGAGCAGCTAATAAATTATGGCTTCTTTTAGTGATGGTGATAATTTATCCTTCAGAAGCTATGAAGGGGATCACTTTGTTCTAACTGAAATAGGAGAAATTGGTTCTGGAGATTGAAATGAAGCCAACATTTGGGGAGGGGGGCAGGGAAGGAACTCCTCCATCTTACAATGTCTGGTGCAGAAAGAAAAGCAGGAATTAGTTTAGTGGTCCCCATGTCTGGGCAGTCAGGAAGCATCTATTGTGTGCCAGGCATTGATTGCACAAGGCACCAGGGATACAAAGCTTACATTCTCTGTAAGATGTTATCTGAGATAACATCTGTTGTTATCATTCATTTGTTTGATGTGTCTTTGTCATCCCATTTGGGTTTTCCCAGAGAAGATACCAGAGTGGGGAGTGGTTTCTTTCTCTACTTCATTTTCCAGATGGGGAAACTGAGGCAAATAGGGTTAAGTGATTTGCCCAAGGTCACATAGCTAGTGTCAGAGGCTAGATTTTAACTTGGGTCTTTCTGATTCCAGGCCTGGTGCTTTATCCTTCCTATGGGAGAGATCAGGATAGTCTGCTATTGTGTCCCAGAGTGGACTGTCTCATTACTGGAAGAAGGGGAGTGAGTCATGGAGACAGGATTGTTTTATAGTTGGATATTTCTGTGCATTGGAGGTTAAAAAGGAGTTTGGGGGTGTTAGGGAAAAAAGGGTTATTTATATAAAAAGGTTGGACTGGATTATATTTAAAATAGGGTCTATAGAAAGAGTGAAGTAGGAAAATCAGAGAGAGGTTAGGGTAAGATAAATAGCCTAAGCACTAAGTAATTTACTCCCAGCCCCTGGCTCAACCCAGGCAGGGAGATTTAGTCCTTAGTTGGCCTTGGCAAAGCCAAGGACGTGGGGAAGTCTCTTCTCAAGAGGTAGGTCTCTCTTGAGGCTAGTTTTTCCACAGAAAATCCAGGAAAGGAGTCAGCCTTCCCATTCGAAAGGAAGAGATTTAAGAACAGCTTCCCCAGGAACAGGGTCTCAGGTCCAGTCAGCAGATTCTTCTCCAGTCTCAACTCCAAGAATGAAGAACTATCTCTCACAGGAAGTTCAACTCCCAGTAAAAACTGCACTCAGGAAGTTGTAATTCCTCTTTGAAAACACTTTCTTTTGCATCACTTCCTCTGTCTTCCCCTAATTGAAGCTTTGCTTTAGGACTGCCCAGGGGGCCAGTCAGTTTGATTCTGATTCATCACCCACTATTGCATACAGGACTCACAGACCTCCCCCACTCCAGTGCGAATAGAGTGTTTACACCTTTGGTGATTAAATCTAAAAGTGGGCAGGGGAGTTAATTTAATTTTCATAATCAGGGGAGAGTTAAATTTAATCTTCACAGGGGCAATCGTCCCAGTCCATCTTCCTCCTGAAGAAGGCTTGTAGGGAGAGAGGGCTGGCCTCCCATGGGTTGCCTAGCCCTGCCACCCTTGTGTGGAGCCAGGGTCCTCGGGTCGAGGTCAGGCCTCATTGTGGCCTCACAGGCCTTGTCATAGCCTTATGTGGCCTCATGGGTCTCATGGCCTCATGGGCCTTGTCATGATCTCATGGGTCTCATGGCCTCACAGGCCTCATTGTGGCCTCACAGGCCTCGTCATAGCCTTATGTAGCCTCATGGGCCTTGTCATGATCTCATGGGTCTCATGGCCTCACAGGCCTCATTGTGGCCTCACAGGCCTCGTCATAGCCTTATGTAGCGTCGTGGGCCTTGTCATGATCTCATGGGTCTCATGGCCTCACAGGCCTCATTGTGGCCTCACAGGCCTCGTCATAGCCTTATGTAGCCTCATGGGCCTTGTCATGATCTCATGGGTCTCATAGCCTCACAGGCCTCATTGTGGCCTCACAGGCCTCGTCATAGCCTTATGTAGCGTCGTGGGCCTTGTCATGATCTCATGGGTCTCATGGCCTCACAGGCCTCATTGTGGCCTCACAGGCCTTGTCATAGCCTTATGTGGCCTCATGGGTCTCATGGCCTCACAGGCCTCATTGTGGCCTCACAGGCCTTGTCATAGCCTTATGTGGCCTCATGGGTCTCATGGCCTCATGGGCCTTGTCATGATCTCATGGGTCTCATAACCTCATAGGCCTCATTGTGGCCTCACAGGTCTCATGGCCTCACAGGCCTCGATGTGGCCTTATGGGTCTTGTCATGGCCTCACAGGCCTTGTTGTGGCCTTACGGGCCTGTCTCATGGCCTCACAGGCCTTGTTGTGGCTTTACGGGCCTCGTTGTGGCCTTATGGGTCTCATGGCCTCACGGGCCTCATCAGCACACAGAGCCTTCCTAAGACTCAGGCATTTTCTGACTCATCCTCCTGGGAAGCTGAGGTTCCCATTTTATCCTAATGGCAGCGGGGAGTGCTGGAACACTGGGGCAGGGGGGATATCGGCCTGGCACTGGGAAGATTGTTTTGCCTATGAAGCAGAAAGACCAGCCAGGAGGCTTTTATGGTAGACCAGGCCTGAGGGTGCAGTTCCAATGAGGCGAGTACCCCAGAATATACTTCTTTATCTCATCCTGTGAAAAAAAAAACATTCTTGGGGACAGCTGGATGGTGCAGTGGATAAGAGTCAGGCCTGGAGCCAGGAGGTCTCAGGTTCAAATCTGGCTTCAGATATTTCGTGGCTATGTGACTGGACAAGTCACTTACCCCCATTTCCTAGTCCTTCTGCTCTTCTGCCTTGGACCCAATACAGAGCATAGATTCTGAGGCAAAAAGTAAGAGGATTTTTTGGTTGGGTTTTAAAAATTTTGTTAATTTAATTTTTTTTTTTAAGATGGGGTGGTAGAGAAGAGGAGAAAGGACGAATCACAATTTCTGGAAAAACCTAGCAGATGAATTTGTTGTTTGTGTTTTTGAGGGTTTTAAAGCCCTTTCTTTCAGTCTTAGTATCAGTTCTGAGACAGAAGAGCAGTAAGAGCTGGGTAGTCAGAGTTAATGACTTGCCCAGGGTCACACAGCTAGGAAGTACATTGTTTGCAGGTTTTTTGGTTGGTTGCTTTTTATTTGTTTTTATTTATTTATTTTTTCAAACCCTTACCTTCCGTCTTGGAGTCAATACTGTGTATTGGTTCCAAGGCAGAAGAGTGGTAAGGGCTAGGCAATGGGGGTCAAGTGACTTGCCCAGGGTCACACAGCTGGGAAGTGTCTGAGGTCAGATTTGAACCTAGGACCTCCCATCTCTAGGCCTACCTCTCAATCCACTGAGCTACCCAGCTGCCCCCTTGTTTGTTTTTAAACTTACCTTCTGTCTTAAAATTGATACAAGTATTGCTTCTGGGCCAGAAGAGCAGCCAGGGCTAGGCAATGTGGAGATTAAGTGACTTGCCCAGGGTCACCCTGTTAGAGGGTATCTGATGCCACATTCGAACCCAGTGCTTCCTGACTCCAAGCCTGCCTCTCTATCCCCTGAGCTACCCAGCTGCCCTGAATTGAGTGTTTTAAAGGCATTTGATCTATTTCTTCAGTACTGTGAGAGACTGTAAATGAAAGAACTTGGGCTGTAAGAGTTCGAAGCAGACGCTCTCTTCCTTGTCACTGGTGAACAAGCAGCAGTGACTGTGTGGTGGTCAGGGCCAGGGACTCTGCACAGGGTTGACTCTTCAGTCCTTTGTGGCAGCCTCTTTGGTCAGTCGGGAGACGCCAGAGACAGCTGTAAGATAGACAGAACTTCAGACAAGAAGCCAGCGATGACGCGGCGGACCCATGTGCTTCCTTCCCCCGCTGAGGACCCTCGGCTCGTCTCCTGGCCCCTGTGGCTCTTTGGACTTCTGGGGGTTCTGGTTGGGTAGTCCCCTGGGGCTCCCCTCTTCCATGTGGGGGCCTCTGGCCCCTCAGAGTCCCTCTTTAGAGATGAGGATCCAAGATCCTGGAGGAAGGGCTGCCTTCCCTGCACTGGGACACCCCCAGAAAGGAGGCCAGAGAGCGGATGGTGCTGGCGAGCCTGTGCAAGTGACCTCTTGGTTGTCTCATGTTTCTCTCTTGCCAGAAACCCTGACGATGAGAAGTACAGATCCATCCGGGTTGGAAACACGGCCTTTATCACCAGGCTCCTGCCTGTCCGAGGAGCCGTCGAATGCTTGTTTGAGATGGGCTTTGAAGAAGTGAGTATCTGCCGCACCCTCAGAGCTCGCCTTGTGCTTTAGGGTCACTGCCAGGCTCATGCCCTGGGCACAGCCGCTCTCACTGACCAGCCTGCGTTCTCCCAACATCGCTGGGGGCTGGCTTCGAGGCCACTCGCCAGGTCCGCCGTCTGTCTCTCCATGCAGGATCAGTGACAGGAAGGAAGGAGGGAATGAGGGAGGGAGGAAGGAAGGAAGGAAGGAAGGAAGGAAGGAAGGAAGGAAGGAAGGAAGGAAGGAAGGAAGGAAGGAAGGAGGGAATGAGGGAGGGAGGAAGGAAGGAAGGAAGGAAGAAAGGAAAGAAGGAAGGAAGGAATGAGGGAGGGAGGGAGGAAGGAAGGAAGGAAGGAAGGAAGGAAGGAAGGAAGAAAGGAGGAAAAGAAGGAAGGAGGAAAGGAAGGAATGAAGGAAGGAAGAAAGGAAGGAGGGAATGAGGGAGGGAGGAAGGAAGGAAGGAAGGGAGGGAGGGAGGAAGGAAGGAAGGAGGAAAAGAAGGAAGGAGGAAAGGAAGGAATGAAGGAAGGAAGAAAGGAAGGAGGGAATGAGGGAGGGAGGAAGGAAGGAAGGAAGGGAGGGAGGGAGGAAGGAAGGAAGAAATGGAGGGAGGGAAGGAGGGGTAGACAAGATCTGGACTCAGGCTCTCAGACCCAAAGTCCATCGTTCTGTCCGGTGCCCTTCTATGTTGTTTGGGGAATGCTAGGGTTTGGTACCTTGTTTGTCTCCCCAAAATGAGAGTGGAATGGGGACGTTTTTACAGCTTATCAAAAGACTTTTTTGGCTAATCCTCACAAAAGATAATTTAAAAAAGCTATTTACATGGGGCAGGTGGGTAAGAGCTGGACCTAGAGATGGGAGGTCCTGGGTTCAAATGTGGCTTCAGATACTTGCTAGCTGTGTGAGCCTGGGGAAGTTTGTCTGCCTTGGTTTCCTCAACTGTAAAATGGACATCATGGCAGCACCTGTATCTCACCATGTGACAGTGATTGGGAGGTGCTCGGCCCAGTGCCGGACACAGAGAAGGTGTCACGTGACTGTTTGCTGCTCTAATGTATAGTTGGGCGCCCCGAGCTTAGTAAAACAAGGGATGACTTTCTGTCTTGCTGCATCTCAGGGAGAGACGCATCTTGTGTTTCCTGAGAAGGCGTCGGTGGAGCAGCTTCAGAAGATCCGCGACCTCATTGCCACTGAGAGAAGCAGCCGATTGAGTGACTCGAGTAAGACCCACAAAGCAGATTCCTCCACGAGAGGCATCCTGAGGCCCTGCGAGCAAGCTCCGAGCCCCCCCAAAGGGCAGCTCCTGGACGCAGCCCTGCCCCCAGCGCAGACGGTAATTCTGGGCCCCGCTGCCGTCCCTCTGTTAGTGTTTGGCTAGAGTGAGGCTGCCGCTTATCCCTGGAGAGGGCGCGCTCCATAATTCCCTTTACTCCAGGCCACATTTGTCTCGGAATTCCAAAAAATGTTCCCTTTCCTTTCTTGGTATTGTACCTTTATGTCAGTGTTGATTACAGCGATGAGACACGAACACCTTCCTAATGTTCCCTGTATCCTGCTTCTTTTTTTATTGAAAGTAGTTGTTCCTAAACGGTGTACCCAGTACAGGGATTGCGAGGGACCCAGCTTTTTGGGTGACTCATATATTTATAAACAAGCAAATACGTTTTGTAGACAAAATAAAGTGACGTATTTCACACAGGCTTTTTTTATTTTAAAAATGGCTGCTGTTTTGAATAATAAAATATAAGTTTATTTGAAAATGTTACCAAATCCATAACAACTTTTATGTCATATTTCTCAAAGAAGAGTCAGGATAGCATCATGCTCTCCAAGGGCTCTAAATTTTTGTAATGATCATAAAATCTTCATATTCAGAAATCTGTGTTTCACCGATTTATGTGTATCCCTGTTCACCTGAGTCCACGGTACAAACGGGAACTTAACCTCAAATCGGTCGGTGGGAGGCCTGGTAGAGCATTCCGAGAAGGTCGTCAGCAGCCCTTGTCGATCTGGCTCTGAAGGAGTCGCTTCTCTAGCTGGCCGACTTTTGCTTTTCCTGTTATCACACGTTACGGCATGGACCTCCTTCAGCGTAAAGCTGCCGTGGTCTGATGATGGATGTTCTTGTGACCGAGCTAGAGATACACACAGTGACAGACTCAGGGGCCTAGAATTCGTGGCCCATCCCTTGCCTCCTCCAGGGCACTCACTCCTTAATTTAGTCAAAAAGCCATCCCGGCTTTACAGACTTTCCCCTCCGCGGAAGACATGGCCTTCCATGCAAACTCCTTCCTTACTGTCAGAAAATTCTTTTTTGACACGTTTCTGTCTTGAGTCAGCTTAAGCCCTCCATCTCTTGTTCTTTTCTTAGCAAAAAAAAAAAATAGTTTTTACTAGTCTCTCTTTAGGAGCTCTTTACATGAGACATTAAATTATTCAATCTTTTCTTCATGCTGAATAATTTTAGAACTTCCCACCTTTCCTCCCCTGTCAGGGTCACATAACTCTTCCTCTGTTCCTGGAAAGTTCCAAACGACTCCTTGAAAGACTTTAAAAGAACAAAGATTAGCTGGTGTTTCTCCTCTATTCCTAGGGCATGGTCTCATGTTCTTTTTCTTCTTTTCTTACATCTTTTTCCATTGAGCAAAGATTTGATTTCTTTCCCTCTTATCTCCTTATTAGGGAAAAAGAGAAAAACAAAACCTTACAACAAATATATGTCGTTTAGCAAAACAAATTCTCGTATTTGCCATGTCTGTCTCATTCTTTACCTTGAACCCATTGCTTTTCTGTAGCATTCTTCGCTGGTCCTCTGGTGTCATAGTTTTTTTAAAGTTGTTTGTCTTTAGAAGATGATGAGTATAAAAAGGATGGCAGCTCTGCTCTTCAGATTCTGCATCAGTTCTTACGAGTCCTCCAGGTTTCTCTGAATCCGTCCCTTTCATGATTTCTTTTTTAGCACGGTAGGATTCCATTCCATTCCCCATGTTGTCTGACATATTACCTCTTTTTTACATCTCCTCTTTACTAGCTAAAAGAATCATATTCCTAGTCATTCCTGCTCATGAAAGGGAAGCAGGCCCGTGTCATGGAGACTGAGGAAGATGAGGCTGCAGATTTACATGCTTTCTTGGCATTTTAACTCCCTAATTATCTTCTAGTTAAAAAATGTTTCTTTTAGAACTTTCTGCTTCAACTCTCTATATTGCCTTATAGTTTACTATAAGACTTCTTAAAGAAGAATTTCCATTTCATAAAGAAACTTGTATTACTCTTTAAAAATGTTTGCAATTACTTATTTGATGTTTATAATGTCCAACAACTCATAACCATCACTTTTTTTTTTTAAATGAGGACCTGTTTCCCTGGACTAACATTTTTGTTATTATTGTTTTGGTTTAGAGGATATATTTACTGAATTTATTTTCAGTAAATGTATTTTACTGAAAAAACCCTCCTTTCATATTTCATTTCAAATATTGGTTAGCATTGTGGCATTGTTTTGGAGTCATGCCAACTTTAGCCCTCTGAGAATTCTATTTTTAAAAAATCATCACTATGTTGTTAAGCCAAATTCTGATTTCAGAAATAAAAAATACATCTTGATCTCACTGTATGTCATTCATACGTTTTATAGTGAGGATGCTTATGATCTTTCAGCCTCTGTTCCTGGGGCACTCGTGGCAATTCTGCTTCTAAAAATGATAAGAATTGGAATGGATTGCTTACCAACCATACCAACCAACCAATTTTGGATTTCATCCAAAGGTATGACAGCATAGTAATGGGGAACTTCACTGCGTGGGACATCTTCTGGATCTCTCTGCTTCTTGACTTGCCTTAGTCATAACTTCATTCTTAAAAGGTGCTGGATCCACAAAAGACAACGTTATTCTACATCTAGTTCTTGCTAATACAGAAGGAGTGTTTGCAGGGGCAGACATTATAGGAAACTTGGGGGAAATGATCCATTTCTCCTAAAATTTGATGGGAAAAATATCCAGGCATAATCTGACAGGGATCCTAGATTTGGGGAAAATATTCCAGACAGTTCAGAAGCATTATAAGATCCGATGGATTAAATGCTTCATTGGGGTGATCCAGGGAAGAAATTTCTTTGGAAATGTATGCAAGGGTGAAAGCAGAAAACCAGTAGAGGAGATGGTAAAGATCTACGCCTGAAACAGCACAGACCAAATTTCACAACACTTCACCTACGAGGGAGCCCCTTTTGTGTGGGGGACTAAATTATAAAATAGAAAGGTGCATAAAAGGGGGAAGGGGCAAAGGGGAATATGTGTCATGCCCTCATTGAGGCAGGGGCTCATGATAAAGGAGAAATAAGTCCTGTCTCTCAGAAAGAAGGGGGCCTCCAGGAGGGTGATTAAGGAGACAAAGGGATCAAAAAAAGAGAAAAAAATCAGGAAAATCTTGTTTCAGTGATGGGAGGAGGTACTGCTGATGGAAACGCTTGTGGGATAATAGAGAGAGTCTGCAAAGGGACCGTGGGGACTTGTAGGAATTTTGGTGCTTAGAGAAACCACTAACCTTCCTCTTGAGAAGGAGCGTTCCTGGGGACCACTCAGAAGAGTGGAGGGCATGAATCTAGGGAAGAGAATTTGAGGTAAATGGGGTAGGTAGGTGGGGAGAATCACCACAGAAAGGGCAAAGGCCAATAATAGGAAAATTCCCACTAAGGGACAATATCTTCTCTATTACCTTCAGGAACTGATATTTCTGGGAATGAGGCACAGCAGAAAAAGGGAGCCGGGGGCTCAAAGAGTAACAGTATAGAATAGATAGAGTGAAGGAAAGAAACACTTTTTCATAAAAGTAAGTGGAAAATTAAATACAACAAAATGAGTTGAAGGAGGGCAAAAGGACATTTTTCTTGATGATTTCACTGAGAAAGAAAAAAGAATTAAATAACCAGACAAAAGCAAGAAATAAAAAGGAACTAATAAGCAAAGGAAAAGGAGAAACAAATAGAATAAGAGCCTTGAGTGTTAGGAGAATGAGAGAGCTGGTATGAATATGGTTGGCTTAAAATTGATTAAGCTAGAATAACTGAAAATATAGTACCATATTTACAGAGAAGAGGGGAAAAACCCCTATTTTAGGGGGGTGGGAAATATTAGAGACACATGAAAGAAAATGAAAATTTCAGCCTAGTAACCAAATGAGAATGGAACAAACTATTCAATAAAATGAAAAAGAATGACAGATTGAATAAGAAAAAAAAACCCCACAATCTGTTGCTTACAAGAAACACATTAGAAATCAAGGACATTTCGAGAATAAAAATGAGGGATTGGAAAAAACTTACTATTCATTAGGTGAATCCAAGGAAGCAGGAGCTGAAATCATACTGACAGACAAAGCAAACACAAACATTCAAAACCTAAAAGGATAAACAAGAAAATTACATTCTGCTGAAAACAACCATAGACAACAAACCAATGTCAATATTAAACTTATATGCTTCAGATGCCATAGCATCTAAATTAATAAAGGAAGCATTAACTGTTACAAAAAGATAATAGTAACACAAAGTGACAGATTTTAAAGCTCTCTTAGTTATGAGTAAATCTACAGAAAGAAAAAAAAGCAAAAACTGAAACAATTGATAGAACTGAACAAATTGGTGGAGAAATGAGAGCTAAAAGATTTGTGAAATCCTCTAAATGGAACTGCTAAAGAATATACATATTTCTAAACAACACTTAGAACTTGTAAAAAATTGTCCATGTGTTAAGCTAGTAAAAATATTCTTATGAACATGTAAAAAGACAAAAATAGTAAATTAGTAATTTAGTATTAAATATGTGTATAATACGTAATAATAAATAGTAAAATTAGTAAAAAAAATGCACCTTTTTGGACTATAATGCAGAAAAAGTACTAATCAGTAGAGGAGCCACAAACAAAAACTAGAAACCCAAATGGAAACTTTAGCAATGAAAACCTAAATAGCTCATACTTCCATTTTACAGTCAAAGAAATAGAGGTGGAAAGAGGTTAAAGTGACTTGTCCAGGAGTACACAGCTGTTAAGTCTGAGGTTAGATGTGAATTCAGGTTTTCCTGATTCCAGGCACACCAAACTGCCTTTCCCAATAAATAAGGGAGTAAGGATGCTCATTACCCCCCCCCCCCCACACACACACACACATTAATGGATACAATTTTAGAAATGCTTGAAACAACAAGATAAGAAAAAGAAATTAGAGATACAAAGATAGATAAAGAATATACAAAGATCCTTCCCTATTTGTTAATAATAATGATACATTTGGAAGATTCTGGGAAATCCATGAAGACACTAATGGAAAGTTAATGGCCTTAATGCTATGATATAAAACCTGAAAAATCAGCTACATTTCTACATAGTGATGAAAAAATCCAGGAGGTAGGAATAGAAATTCCTTCTCCAAATGACTTCAAAACATGCAGTTATTAGGGGATTGATCTTCCAGTGTACACAGAAGATTTGTGTAGAATCAAGTACAAAATACTTAAAGAACACATTACATAGCTGGAGGAGTGCTCAGCGCTCATAGTTGGCCAGTGACTATACTGCCAAAGATAATTTATGCTTTTAATGCTATACTAACCAAAGAGACACTTTATAGAACTGGATAAATTAATAACAAAATTCATTTGCAAAAAGGAAAGATCCAGAGTATCAAGGGAAATGATGCAAAGTGTAGGGATGGAAGGAGAATGGCACTTCCAGAACTCAAATTATATTATAAAGCAGCAGTCATCATGGCCATCTGGTGTTGGTTAAAAATAGAGAGGTCGCTTCATGGAATACACTAGACAAGGGAGAAATCAAAAACAGCAGAACTCGGTGTTTGACAAACCTAAAAACACATTATTTAGGTAAGAAGAACTCCTTGTTTGACAAAAACTGCTGGAAAACCTGGAAAGCAGTCTGGTAGAAATTAGGCTTAAACTGATACTTTATACTATGTTCCTTAATATATTCTAAATTGAATGCATTTTATTTTATTATTAAATTCATATTAATTATAATTTTTTCATATTGATTAAAAATCATGCTGTAAAAAATCAGGAAAGAAACCAATCAGATACTTCTTACAGTTAAGGATAGGAGATGTCTTTTGAACCAAACCAGGGGCAGATGCAGAAATGTGTCAGAATTGCCCATTTTTTTTTCCTCCTAATTTTCTTCTCTAAACATAGCTCAAGGGCCAGCTTCCTGATCTGGCCAGTGCCTCCTCTCCTAAAACTTTATTATTATTTCTCATATATTTATTGTCTCCTCTGATAGAACGTAAGCTTCCGTAGGTCAGGGAGTATTTCCTCTTTGTCTCCCTCCCTGGTGGTACTCAGGAGATGCTTCATCGACCCTTGTGAACTGACAGGTTGATTTTTGTGCCCGTTCCAAACAGAGCCAACCTTTCTAATAAAGAACTGCAGTGATTTATATCACTTAGACTGTCATCATTTAGAACTTTGACCTTATAAAGAATTTTATTATGTATATATTTTTCATTGTCTTCTACATAAAGGGCCTCCTTTGTATTCACAGTGGGACAGTTTCTGTATGAGAATATCCAATTATTTCTTTCATTTGTCTTCTGGCAGCCATTCTCGGCCCCTTGGAATTCCTGGCCCTCATTTCGGAATCCAGGCTTTCGTTTCCTGTTGATCTTTTTGCTCCTGCACTCGATAGAGGAGGTGTCCTTACTGGCTATGGCTTTTAGGTTGTCCCTGATGGGATAATTTGTGGGTCAAGTTCTCCAAGCCTTGAAAGGGCAGGAATTCTTTCTTGTCTTCTTACTCCTTCAGGAATGGAAAAAGATGGCCTGATTGACTTAAGACACACACACACTCACACTGACAATTAATGAACAGCTGGTCTGAATTTATACTTTCACTGGGCAAGTGTTGGTTTCAGAACATGTGTGAATTTTTATGTGCTTTTCTTAGCGGCTCGAGTGGCGTATGAGTTACTGCCATGTGTGGAGATTTTTGTGTTTCTTTCGAAAGAAGTCATCTCTATTTGAGATCTCTCGCTGCTCGAAGAGTCATAAAAATAGCTCAGCCCAGTTTCAGTTTCTGCAATAAAAAGCCTTTTGGGATTGATTTTGCATTTGTGTGTCTCTGCACATACATGTAAGGAGAGGGTGAGGAGACTTGATTTACTTCTCTGCCTTCTCCTTCCCTCCCTCCTAGAGGGAATTTAGAAAACATTCATTGACACCCCAGCGGCATTTAGATGGGGCCAAATAATTAAAAACTCTGCTTTTTGAAATAACAAGCAAACCAAGGAGTACAGGGAAGGGAGTTGTGGTGTGCAGCTCAGGCGCGAAGACAGAGGAGTCTTTATTTCAGCTTCTGGTCCACGGAGGCTGATTTTATCCCAATGGCTTGACAGCCTGTGCCAGATGTGGGCTTTTCTCCTGATGAGCCTTAAATACATGTGCATGGTCCTCCTCGGCCTGCAGACGACCTCCTAGATCTCTAGCAGTCCTACATGGTGCATTCTAGCAGGGGATTTGTGCTGGGCACATCTCTGACTACTCCAGACAATTAACTCCTGCTTCTTGAAGCTGTTGCCTTAGCACATGGTTACCAAAGCGGCTGTAATAGCCATGTAATCAGCAGTTTATTTTTATGTCTGCACTTATCTGAGCTCTGCCAATGCATGCATAAAGAAATAAACCTTGTTATTTAAATGCCATTCAAATCACAAGCAGTGAAGTCGTTTGCAAATTGAAAAAGACAAAATTGAAAATGAAAGCACTTTTGGAAACTCTCCTCCCCCATTCCATAAATGAGAGTGGAAAATTGCTGCAAAAGGAACCACTATAAAAACTCATTTTAATATGAAAAAACAACCTTGAACAATGCCTGTAAAGACTTTGTTCTATTCTCATGCAAATACTGACAAACGTTCATATTTGGGGGCTTCACTCTATCCCTCTAGGAGAGCTGTGTCACTTGTGCCACACTTAGTATCCAGTAAACTGCTGATTCACCAGGTCTCCAGAAGCATCATAAATAAATGAAAAATGGTTGTTCGCTTGTAACAGAGGGGGAGTAGACCCAGAGCCTGTAATCCCAAGGTTAATGGGCACTTTGGCTATTTTGAATGAGCCCACACGTCCTGTTATGATTAAAACAATGTGTAGTATTCTAGCTCCTAAAAGATCTTTTAGTCATTTGGATAAAAGCTAAGATCAAGAATGTTGTTCTTTTTTTCTCCATAGGGTACTGCTTCGGCCATCCTAAAAATGCTTTCGGACAAATTTGAGGATGTGCTTATCTATGAAAATGTTTCTCTTCAGAAGAAAGCTTTGACTTGTATTCCAGTGCAAGAATTGCAAAGAAGACTTAAAAAAAAGTTTGAAAGAGCTAAAGATTTAGATCCAGGTAGAGTACCTTTGACCATTATATTCATGGGTATAAAAGTAAAGATATTTGGCTGCAGATAAAAGGCAAAATAATATAGTGTATTCTGTATACTTCTCAATGATTTCTCAATTTGTATTTTTGAAAAAGTCAATAGTATTAGGATCACCACTCTATTTGTACGCATTTGTATGTATAGACATAATACCTAGAAAAGTCTTGTCAATAGGCAATCTTAATTCCTAATTTAATACTTAGGTTAACAACTCAATGATCTATTTAGCATATGGCTGCTGTTTACAACTCTGTGACTGTCAAAAGCGATTCTGAGCCCTAAGTACAATTTTCATTGTTTTATTCTTTCCCTTCCAAGATTAACATGTGCATTATATATAAATAAATCATTGGGTTGAGAAAAGAAGCATCCATACCAGTGCTTAGCCCAGTGCATGGCACATAGTTCTTTCTTAAGTAATTTATGTTTTAGGGTTTCCTGAATATTGCAGGGTTGTACGTTGTACTGCATGTATTGTACTGTATTATTGAGTTCATGTAATTCTGATTATTCCTTATCTAACCATTCCACGAATCTATTTTTAGCCAGTAGCAAGTAATTTTGACACTTACTCTTTTATATCATTTAGGGTCTAGAAGACCTATTCTCTTTCCTACTTGTTTTTTTTTTCCTCTGGGTATTCTAGATTTTTTTGTTTCTCCAAATAAAATTTTCATCACCTCTGTAAAGTCTTCCCTTGATAGGTTATTTTGGTATAGCATTAAATCTGTCAATTAATTTAAGCAATATTTTCATTGACCCAGGCATAAGTACTGGATATTCTTCCAGTTATCTTGTTCTTTTTTAAATTTTCTTTTATTTTTTTAAAACCCTTACCTTCTGTCTTGGAATCAATCCTGGGTATTGGTTCCAAGGCAGAAGAGTGGTAAGGGCTATGCAATAGGGGTCAAGTGACTTGCCCAGGGTCACACAGCTAGGAAGTGTCTGAGGCCACATTTGAACCTAGGACCTCTCATCTCTAGGCCTGGCTCTCAATCCACTGAGCTACTCTAGATTCTTAGCCCATGGTTTGGTTTTGTAAAGCTTAGAAATGTTTATATAATTTAATGTTCTCATTCAGAAAACATCCTATGCCTTTCAGGTCCAACTTCTTAATTCCAGGTCAGTTATTTTCCCTTTTGCTTCTCTTTCTGTTAGATTCCACTAGATCTAAGAGAAGACAATTAAAGTCACCTTCACTTGTTCTGGGACTGTTTCTGTTCATTTTCCCTTCCCTACATCCTATTAGTTCCTTATTGATGAGCCGTCCTTTAAGTAAATGAGAGATACCCATTGCTTAGTATAGTTCTCTGTCCATAGCAGGCCCTTCATTAATGCCTGCTGAGGAATTGTTTACCTGGCAATGTTCTTTTATTTTTACTTTTTCATCTGATTATAGTTTTGGCTCCTACCTGGCTCGCCAAAACTGTAATAGTGGGATTTGGTAGGGGAATGAACAAGAAGGAAACATATAAAAAAATCAGGTTTATTTTTTGGGAAAGGAAGGAAGGAATAGATGTTAGGAGAATTACTACAATTAATCTTAAAACCCTAATTTCTATAAATCTATCTTAACCTATCTTATCTAAACTAAAACAATAAGTTTCCCCAATAACCAAATCTCACAAGTGGAGTCCAGGATCTTCAGATGAAAACTGTCCAAAACAGGTCCAGTGGAGAAGTGGGTCCTCAGGCCTCTGTTCTAGCTTCCAGCAGCCAGTTCAAAAGATTCCTCTCTTCATCTAGTATCACCAATAGCCAGAAACCCAAGGTCCCTCAGGAGAAAAGTGCCAAGACTGCTGGGACCTTAGAACCAAGAACCCAGATCTTGACCCTGAGGTTCCCGTGTGACTTTGTCACATGCTCCTGTCAATCACTCTAATGTTTGTATTACATAGTTCTTATGCAAATGCCCTCTTCCTATTACACCCTGATGCAGAGCCAGTGGTATTCCAGCCTCTTATTTCTTCCCACAGGTGCCTTTGAGCCTCTTTTGGTGTTTTTGTAATATCTAACAGATTGTGGGCTCATAGACGTGAATCCCCATCTGGAGCCTTCCCTGTGGCATTCTCTTCACTCCACAGTGGAACTCGGGTCCCCCAAGGAGCCAGGTCTCCCTGTGGATGGACCACAGGATCCTTGGCACCATTTTATGGCCCTATATAGACAATTGTAACCATTTCAGTTTTGGAGAATTGGTCATTTCTGGTTGCCTTCTTCCCTTTTCAGATGCAGATCTTGGTGAAGAGGATTTTCTTCTGGTGGAGCTCCTACAATGGTTTAAAGGAGAGTTTTTCCAGTGGGTGAATTCCCTTCCCTGCTCCAAATGTGGTGGTGACACCATGCCTCGAGGGGAGCTTCCTCCTGATGAAGAGGAGCGGAGATGGGGTGCAAACAGGGTCGAAGATCATTTCTGCCCCAAGTGCCATGTCAGTAATCGATTCCCCAGGTATGTACCTATGGTGAGAAGCACCTTGTTATCTCTGGTGCTAGAGAGTGTTTGTAAGTTCTTTTTCCTTAGCTCCATCCTGTTTTCCCCCTGGACTGCAATTGCCAAGGTAGAGGCAGGTTGTATCTGAAAAGCATATCATCCCTAGAGATACTCCCAGAATATTTTTCAGGAATCCTTTTAGAATTAAAAATTAAAAAAAAAATCAAACATATATAACAATCTCTTCCTGATAATATGACCAAGAGTGCTCAAAACTGTTGCCCTTAAAATTGTGACCTAAAAACACTAAAGAATGACATTGAGGGATAGTTTCTTGCCAGGAGTGGGTCCAGGCGCTTATGTTCCTGGGCATTTTCGTCTTTAACGATATTTGGGAGCTTTGCTAATTAGCTACTTTCTCACCAGACTGGTGCTAAATTTACACGGAAGGATGTTTATTTGGCCCCTCCCGGTTTTCTTCCCACTCGCTGCCCTTTCCCAGACTCCTTTGCCTGCCAGTCCATACAGAATTGGTTAGCATCTTCTAGAACAAGCCGCCTCCCGCCTAGTTATGGAGGGAAATTCCCAAGGCGCCAAGTCAGTCTGAGACCAGCCCTGGGTGCTGCCTGGGCTCTTCAGACCCAACCGCCTGGGGACCAGTTACCAGGTGGGCAGAAGGGACGAGGCTCCAAAGGCTCCTGAGCAAGCCAGCATGGCAGGGGGTCGGACGCGAGATCTTCCCATAATCCCACAGAATCCTGGTTAGAGCACCTGTTTTTAGGTTAATTTCTCTTCCTGGAATGCTGGCCAGGGGCTGACTGCCTTTTAAGGCGAGACATGCCTCTTCCTCCCTGATGCTGTCAGACATGTCTACAGGGGGCGCTGTTAGAGCTGAGGCAGCCCCTAAGGGAGAAGGCTGGATGCCGGGAGACTGAGGGGGGGACTGTTGGGGAAGGAGTCGGAGTGGGAAAAAGACACGGAGGCAGGAGGACTCCACGGGGAGAGCTCAGGGACCCAGCCCTGCTTGGTCTGCCCACCGCAGAGCTCACAGAAGGAAGAAATATGGGAGGAGGGAGGCGCTCAGGGAAAAGCTCAAACTTCATGTGGAAAGCAACAGGGAGCTCCCCAGCGGAAGAACAAGGGATGGAGTCAGACTTATTAGTTGATGAAGTCCAAGGGGAATGGATAGGAAGCCATCGGCTTGGTCACGGGACTTGTCCATAGTTTTTAGGAACAGTCGATCCCACCATGGTAGCACTTAATGGGTCATGTTGCTTCCTTATCGGGCAGGTGAAATCTTGGGCTTTTTCAGATTTTACAATAATTCTGAATGGGGTGGCCGGAAAAGAAGATGTCGAGAAAAATAGAAAAGCCCAGCAAGGCAGGCCAGTTCGGAAGGCACATCCTGAAAAAGAACTTGATTACAAAAAGCACTTCCTTCAGTAACTCGTGATCGAGCAGCTTTCGTTTCATCTTTTCCTGGCTGGGAGGTGCCCTTTTTAGTTCTTTTGAAAAGAAAATTGTGAAGGAAAGTAAATGTTTAGGGTACCAAAAAGTCCTCAAAATGAGCCCAGTGAAACGAAGAACCATCGTTCAGGGGGGAGGAGAAGCTGCTTGAGGGCCCCCAACTCGTTTTGCTTCTTTTCTCTAAGTTTACGTTATTATTATCATGAACTTGACAAAACGTCCACAAGTGGAGTGCAGAGAACCAGAGTCCTGTGTTTGTTTGGAAGGGGGCTTTCAGAATTTTGTAGGTAAAGTTGAATTTGTGTAATGCCAGTCTACTCAAGCTAGAACTGCCTGTACAAGCGTGAAGCCTTGCGAAACACATTTCCCTCTCAGTGGCCAAAGAAACCCATAAAGATACAGTTGAAGAAGGGCCTTAATCCGCCTTTGAAGAACATGCTTTAATCCGCAGAGTTCAGGATTCTCTCCGGAGAGCCTTTCTCGCCACAAGTCCTTGGGAATTGTCTTGTCTCCTTGTCCTGGGCAGAGGAGCCCGCGGTTCACTGTGGAGGGATCTACTCTCGCTGGTCATTTTGCAGCAGTTCAGAGAAGTCTTCCCTGGTTTTTCAGAGCATTTCTTACAGCACCCTCATATTCCATCACAGCCCTATCTATGCCCATCTTCTTCAGTCATTCCTTCATTAACTGACATCCTTTCAACTTCTCATTTTTGCCAACACAAAAAAAGAAGTCTATAAAATTTTTTGGACAAATTTGGTCCTTTTCCCTTTAATTTGATCTCTTTGTGATACAGACCTAGGAGTGATGTTGGGTCAGAGGGTAGTTTTATAGGCCTTTGGGCATCCTTCCAAATGGCTCTCTAGAGTGGTTGGCTCCATTCACAATTCACACAGCAGTCCCTCCATTTATCATTTCCCTTTTCTCTCATGTTGCCCAATCTGACCGATGTGAGGAAATCTTAGAGATGTTTTATTTTGCATTTCTCTAATCAGTAGGGAGGGAATTTTTTCATGTGCCTATTGATCGCTTTCATTTCTTTTTCCTAAGCCTGCCTGTTTATATCCTTTGACCATTTATCAACTGGGGAATAGCTCATATTTTTCTGAATTTCACTCAGTTCTCTATACTTTGGAGAAATAAGGCCTTTATCAGTGATACTTGCTATGAAAATTTCCCCCCTAGTTTCCTGTTTTCCTTCTCATTTTGGCCACCTTTGGGGTTTTTTGTGCAAAACCATTTTAATTTCACTTAATTTAAATTATTTTACTTGCCATGATTCTATCTTATTTGGTCATAAACTTTCTTCATATAATAGATCTGACAGATACATTTTTCCATGTTTCCCCAACTTACTTATTATGCTATATTTCCAAATAATTTTTGACCTTATCCTGATTTACATGTGTTTTTTGTTTGTTTATCTTTACAGTGTAAGATGATGACCTATGCTTAATTTCTCCCAAAATGTTTTCTAGTTTTCCCAGCAATTTTTTTCAAATGTTGACTTCTTAACCCAAAAGCTTAGATCTTTGGGTTTATTAAACACAAAATTACTACCATTTCCTACTGGGTATTCTATATTGGATCTATTGCACTAATTCAATTGTTTGGATGATTACCACTTTTTAATATAATTTGAAGTCTGGAACTGGTAGGCTGCCTTCCTTAACATTTTAAAAAATTGATTTTCTTGATATTCTTGACTTTTTGTCCTTCTGTCAAATTTTGTTACCATTTTTTCTAATTCTTTAAAATATACAATTCACTGGTAGTTTTGATATAGCACTAAATAAGTAAATTAACTTAGGTAGAATTATCATTTTTATTATATTGCCTTGACCTACTATTCATGAGCAATTAATATTTCTCTAATTCTTTATGTGTCTATTTGTGTGAAAACATTTTTGTAACTGTGTTCATATAATACCTAGGTTTGTCTTGACAGGTAGACCCTAAGTATTTTATATTGTCTGCAATTATTTAAATGGATTTCCTCTTTACATCTCTTATTGCTGAGTTTTGTTGGTGATACCTAGAAATGATGATGATTTATGTGGGTTTATTTTTTACCCTACAATTTTGCTGAAGTTGTTAATTGTTTCATTTAGTTTTTTAATTGATGCTGTGAGGTTCTCTAAGTATACCATCATTATATCTGCAAGGGGTGATAGTTTTGTTCTTCATCACCTAATTTTATTCCTTCAATTCTTTTTCTTATATTGTTATAGCCAACATTTCTAGTACAATAATTGTTCCTTAATTGTTTGGTGGAATTCATTCAACTCACTGCTGGCTTGTTTGATTCTTTTTTTCTAAATTTTTGTGTTCAGTTTTGATCTTAACTGACCCTTTTTGTGACTCCATTTGGGGTTTTCTTGGCAAAGGTCCTGGAGTAGTTTGCCATTTCCTTCTCCCGCTCATTTTACAGATGAGGAAACCGAAGTATACAGGATTAAGTGACTTGTACAGGGCCACACAGCTAATTTCTGAGGCTGGATTTGAACTCAGGTCTTCCTGACTCTAGGCCTGGTCACTACGCCACTTAGTTTTTCTAAGATAGTTATTTAAGTTTTCCCTTTACTCTTCACTTAATCTGGGAAGTTTATATTTTTCTAAATATTCATTCATTTCACTCAAGATAGTCAATTTTAATGGCATATAATTGGGCAAAATAATGCCTAACAATTGCTTTAATTTCATCTTCCTTGGTAGCACAGTCATCCTTTTCACTTTTGATACTAGTAATTTGGTTTTCTTCCTTTTTAAAAATCAAATTAACTGATTTTTTAATCTTATTTTTTATTGGTTTCCCCCCATAAAACCAGCTCCTTGTTTTATTTATTAGTTTAAGGCTCAATTTCTTCGTCTAGCCTATGATTTCCAGGAATTCCATTTTGGTGTTTAATTGGAGATTACAAATTTATTCTTTCTAATTTTTTTTAGTTGCTTGCCCAATTCACTTACATGCACATGTCTCTTGCTCTTTCTGTCTCTCTCTGTCTCTCTATCATGTTTAGAATTATAAATTTTCCCCTGAGGACCTCCTTGGCAATTTTGGAATATTGTATCGATATCTTTATTCCCTTTAATGAAATTATTGATTATTTCTATTATTTGTTCTTTGACCCACTCATTGTTTAGAATTAGATTATTCAGTTTCCTATTCAGTTTCTGATTAACTTTTAACCTATGCTTCTGCAACCCTTTATTACAAGTAATTTTTATTCCATTATGATCTGAATGGGGTACATTTAACAGTTCTGCTTTTCTGCATTTGGTTATGAAGTTTTTATGCTTTAACATGTGATCATTTTTTGTGATCCCAAATATTTTTTGTGAAGTCCCACGTACAGCTGAGAAAAGAGTATGCAGTACTCTTTTCTATTTTCATTCAAGTTTTCTTAAGAGATTTGCAATATCTAACTTTTCTAAAATTCTATTCATCTCTTTTATTTCTTTCTTTTATAATTGTATTTATCTATCTCTTAGAGGAGAAAGCTGAAGGTCCCCACAAGTATGGTTTTACTGTCTATTTACTCCTTTAGTTAATTTACTTTTCCTTTAAGTTTTTTGAGTGCTATACAATTTTTTAATTGTTTATTTGAGTTTATGTTTGAGGGTTTTGATTTTATAAGATTAATTATAAAAATGAACCATATGAAAAAAAATTAATTAAATAGAAAAGAATTTTGGGTGCTATGCCATTTGGCACATCTATATGGAGTACTGATGTTACTTAATTGTCTGTGGTACCTTTTAGAAAAATATAGTTTGTCTGCTTATCTCTTTTAGGTGCATTTTTGCTTTTGCTTTTTCTAAAATAACGATTGCTACCTATGCCTTTTTTACTTTAACTGAAGCATAATAAATTCTTCTCCAGCCCCTTATTTTAATTTTGTGTTTGTATTTCTGTTTAGTGTGTTTCTAGAAAACAGCATATTGTTGGACTTTGATTTCTAATCCATTCTGCTATCCACTTGTGTTTAATGGGTGGGTTCATCCTATACACACTCTAAGTTATGATTATGAACTATTTATCTTTCTCTTTTTACTTGTTTTTCCTCTAAAGTCTGTTTTGCTTCTGACAGCTACCTTCTTTTGTCTTTCTTTTATCACCTTTCCTTTCTACTATCTCCTTCCCCTCCCATTTCCTGTTTAAGAAAAAAAAAATATTACCAATTACGTATGCTTATATATTTTTCCTATTATTTAATTTAGCTGTAAGATTTAAGTGTTGTACCTTTCCATTTTAAAACATTTCCCTGCACAGCTCTTTTTATGTGAGATAATTTTCCTCATTTACCCTTTCCTTTCCCACATCTCCCAGGACATCCCTCTTTCTCATCTATCCATTTTCTTTTTACATCATGCCAATATAACTGACTCATTCCCATACTCTCTTTCTATTTAGAGTCCCTTTAATTGCTTTAGTAATGGTAAAAGTCTTAGAAGATGTATCATCTTCCTGTTTATAAAGATAAACAGTTTAACCTTATGAAGTCTCTTATAATTTCTCTATCATGTTTACCTTTTTGTGCTTCTCTTGAAGCTTATATTTGAACTTCAGATTTTCTTGAAAGTTCTCTATTTCATTACATATACATTTTTTTTCTTTGAAGAATTATACTCAGTTTTGCAGAGCAGGTTATTCTTGATTGTAATACCAGTTCTTTTGCCTTCTGCAATGTCATATTCCAAGCCCTCTGCCCCTTTAATGTAGAAGATGCTCAATCTCGTGTGATCCTGATTATGTCTCCGTGATATTTGGATTATTTCTTTCTGGCTGTTTGAATTACTTTCTCTTTCACTTGTGCGTTCAGGAATTTAGATATAATATTCCTAGGAGTTGTCATTTTGATATATCTTTCAGCTGGTGATTGTTGGATTATTTAAATTTCCATTTTATCCCTTCATTCTAGGAAATTGAATTTTCCTTGATAATTTCCTGAGACATTCTATGTCCCTTTTTTTGGTTATGACTTTCAGCTAACCCAATAATTCTTAAATCATTTCTCCTCAATCTGATATGTGGGTCATTTCTTTTTCCTGTGAGATAGTTTGCATTTTCTTCTATTTTTCATTCTTTTGATTTTCTTTTATTGTTTCTTGATGTTTCCTGAAGCCATTAGTTTCCATTTTCCCAATTCTAATTTTTATGAAATTATTTTCTTCAGTGAGCTTTTGTACCTCTTTTTCCATTTAGTCAATTCTCTTTTTAAGGTGCTATTTTCTTCAGTTTTTTTTTTATGCCCATTACCAAGTTTTTAGTTGTCATAATATTTTTCTTCCTTTACTTTCATTTCTTTACCTAATTTTCTTCTACCATTCTGATTTTCATAATAATTTTTAGCTCCTCAAGGAATTCTTGTTAGGCTTGTTTCTACTTCACACCACTACTTCCTACTGCTTTCTTCTGAGTATTTGAACTATTTCATGGATGCCCTTTTCCTTATTTTTTTTTCTGAGCATCACTATTCTCCTTTCTCCTGTCCCCCCTTCAAAATGAAGTTTTCTCTTATAAAAATATATGTTTTATAGTCTATATTATATAACATATGATAATAAATGTAATCAACATCTTGGCATGTCTGAAATTGACCGTCTTGTTCTGTGCTTCCAGTCTGTTACCTCTGCCAGTTCCTAGGAAGCTTTACTTCCTCACATACCTGATCATCAGTCTTCTAATATTGTTTCCTTTGTAGTCATTATTAAATGTAGACATTGTTTTCCTGCTTCTGCTTAGGTCTTCCTACATCATCCAATCATCTCTGTTCTGCCAGAACTGCCTGAATCTGACCCTTTTGTTGTTCCTTATGGTGCAGTAATATTCCATTACACATATACCACAATTTGCTTAGCCATTCTTTTTAAGGCCAATAAAGCATTCCAGCATAAATATTTTTTGTACCTGTGGGTCTTTTCTCTCTTTCTTTGATCTCTTTAGGCATAATTATGGTCTGATTGGATCACACTCTTAAGAGTGCATCCTTAAAG
The DNA here is from genome assembly GCF_027887165.1 of Monodelphis domestica. Classification (NCBI taxonomy): domain Eukaryota; kingdom Metazoa; phylum Chordata; class Mammalia; order Didelphimorphia; family Didelphidae; genus Monodelphis; species Monodelphis domestica. Next base: position 298,658,378 of record NC_077231.1, on the reverse strand, counting down.
AGTTTAACTTCACCAAACACTTGGGGGATGTGAGTGTGTGTAACAAAGTTTCTACTCAATTCTGTTCCTTTTATCAAGGATGGTTGAAAGTCTTTTGTTAAAGATTTTCTCATGTAATATTATACTCAGCTTTTGGTTTTTGGTTTTTTTTCTTTTATATTACAGACATCTCCAAATTTCCTTACCCCTAGATTTTCTGCTAATACAAGTTTTGTTTGGTTTTTCAGGTATAATGATCCTGAGAAACTCTTGGAGACCAGATGCGGGCGATGTGGTGAATGGGCCAACTGCTTCACCCTGTGCTGTCGAGCGATGGGGTTTGAGGCACGCTATATCTGGGATGCAACTGGTAACCACGTCCTCTGGGGACTCTGCCATCCTATTTAGAGTGCTTTTACTGTTTTCTCCTAAGAACCTCCATTATGGTGGTTGTAGATAGTGAAACTAAAGTTAGCACACCAGAGAATCCTTATTCTTACCCACCAAGGCGTTTGGCTTGCTTTTTTAAGTCAGGGATACCTTTCACTCTCCTCATTAAAAAAAAAAAAAAATATATATATATATATATATATATATATATATATATATATATATATATATATAAGACAAACTCTGCCACTGAAAGACAGTGGCAGTAAAGAAGCCATTTGGTGTGAGGAAGAATAGTGGAGGCAGGTTCATTTCCATCATAATTCCTGTATTTTCAGGATATTATAGTTATACCTGGCACTTATTTCAGATTAAAGACATACTTATAACTTCATTGTGCTTCAACATTTAGCAAAAGGAAGATTTATTTTTAATGTGTGGTAAAAGGCCCCTAAGTGGCTCCATGGATAGAGTGCCAGGCCTGGAGATAGGAAGTATTGGGTTCAAATCTGGCCTTGGACACTTCCCAGCTGTGCGACCCTGGGCAAGTCACTTAATCTCAGTAGCCTAGCCTTGAACACTCTTCTGTCTTAGAACTGGTACATAATATCCATTCTAAGATAAAAGGGAAGCATTTTTAAAAAATGTAATGATGTCCATTTGGAGATTGAATTGCTTACTTGTTCCCCTGGCACTTAGCACAGTGCTGGCAAATAGCATTCACTTAATAGATTTTTGAGCCATCTGCCCACCTGACTGTTGCTATAACAGAGGCTTTTTTTATTCTTCTTAAATCTCTGACTGTGGCTAATGATGGGAGACTTATTTTCCAGTGAAACAGGGAAGAAATTTAAGAATCAAGTTTTCTTGAACACATTTGACATAAAATCCTGTGTCTCATGTGTGATTGTGTGTGTAATAGCCATGTGCAGAAACACAATACACTATACCCATCTGAGTGTCTATGTTCTATACATGTGTGTCTATCTCCACATGACATGCATTTTGTGATGTCTGTGTGTTTTTGTCTCCTCTATTGCTTGTGCAGACCATGTTTGGACAGAAGTATATTCTTTATCTCAGCAGCGATGGCTGCACTGTGACCCTTGTGAAAATGTTTGTGATAAACCCCTACTTTATGAAGTAGGATGGGGGAAGAAGATCTCCTATATCATAGCATTCTCCAAGGATGAGGTAGGAGAAAGAAAACATTTTTTTTTTCTATTTATGACATACAATTAAGATATTTTAATTGCTTCATGAATTGATTTTCGCCAAATTTTGAAAATTTGTTTGATTTCTCGATTGTACTTCTTAGAAATATGTGAGTAATAATTTGAAAGTAAACATCTTCTCATTATTGTTTAAAGAGAATAATCTTGAAAGCCTAACTAGTATTCATTTGCCGTGTACTTTGGTTATTAAAATGAAGTATGGATGGTAATGAGCTTGATAAATGTATACATCTTTTATTCGAGATCGTTGATGTCACTTGGAGATATTCCTGTAAACATAAAGAAGTAACCGCTAGGAGAACACAGATTAATGAAGAATTACTGAGAGAAACAATTTTTAACCTTAATAAGCAGGTATGTGGTTGCCTCCTATTTCTATAAGCACAAAGCCATTTCTGTAAAGACGGATCTCTGTAAAAGAGTTGAATTGAGAATAAAAGTCTGTTTTCTTTTATACATGGATTTTGAAGAGGAAACCTTACTTTGAAAGCCGATGTCTGTTTTTCTGTCTGTACTTGTCATTCTTCCACATGGTGAATTTGAGGAGTCATTTTAAACTCAAACATTTGCTTTGTCTCTCATAGTAAAAAAAGAATGATGTTCCAATAGCATCCTCGAAGGGTTCCTCATATGAGGTGTGACTCTAAGCTTAGAAGAGAGAATACATGAAATCTATCCCACCAAACAATCTTACAGGGTTTTATTCAGACCCTGCATGCAGTGGGGAAACAGCCCTTGCAATCTTTCATAGGATCCAAGAAAGGGAAATGTAATGTAGCTCCCTTCTCCAAAAGAAAGTACTCTGGCAGTAATGAAATCGGGGTGTGAGAGTGAGATTTAGAACCTTTAATCCATTTTATCTTGTGTATAAATTTCAGTTTTTCACTTTACAAAATTTCTTCTGTATTTTGTCACATCTTGCACTGTGTAATAGAACAACTTTGTAATATCCTTCAGGAGTCCTAGCTCTGGAATCAAGAAATTGATGGGTCTTAGAAGTGTGCATTTGGAAATTAGGCAAACGGTGTCAGTAATGTTTTATTTATAGAGTAGAGAAACAATTTCAGTGTGTGTTCAAAAATAGATTTGCAAAAGAAAATCGGAAGGTAAAATTTGGGTAAAAGAATGTATTAAAAGTGAGAACAATATTTGATTGAAAAAGTAAGTCTGAAATACTTTCTTTGAATAGAAATAAGCTAATGATCAGTGCAGTTACATTAACAGAATAGAACATAGAATGATCTCAGGCTTGTTATAGTTTTAATTTGTTTAGAATTGTAACAGGATGGCTTCTTGTTGCAGATGAAAATGAGAGATTAAGGGACTCCCACAGTGTCGAGAATCATTTTAAAAGAGTTAATGGGAATTTGATTTTGTGGTGTTTTTTAAAAAATATAAATCTTGAAATTGGAGTAAATGTTTCTACTGTCATTTTTCCCCCTTGCTCTCCCCAGCTTCCCAGGCCTAATTTATTCCAGATTTTAATAATTATTTTTGTCTTAGGGACACAAAACTCTTGAATGCTCCAAGTTGCAGAGAAAGGGAATTCCCTTTGGCCAGTGAAATCATTAATCTGGCCCTTGTCCAGGCCCCAAATCTTACTTTGATGCTGGCTTCAGATTTGTTGTCATCTGAAAGGATTTTCAGGTTTTGCGTTGTTTTCTTTTCTCCAACCACAGAGGCAGAAATCCTTATCAGAGAGCCGAAGGCAAGAACTTGAACAGAGGACACTTGTGGAACTTGTGGAATTCCTCTCTCCCAAGACTCCCCAAACTGGAGAACTTGGTGGCCGGATCTCAGGTTCATTGGCTTGGAGAGTAGCCCGAGGAGAAATAGGTTCTGAGGTATTTAATTCATTAACAAGGATGAACTTCCTCCCTCCTTCCCTCCCTCCCTCCCTCATGGGAGCTCTAGGGAGTACTTCTTGGCCTTAGGAAAACGGCTTTGACATTTCCTCCTATCAATTAACATTAGGAAGTAATGGTTCAAAAGAACATAAAAATTTGGAGGGAATTAGTAGTTAATTGGTTTGGAGGAGGAATAAAGAAAAATAATAGTTGTTGACAGTTATACTATAGAAGTTCTGAGAATTCTTAAAAATGAGGCATGGAAACTGATTCCATCCTTTGTTCAAAGACTTCTGATATTATGATATAATATCTTTATTTGTGTCTGCCATTTGTTTAAATTGAGGCTGTTTTATTTATCATTCTAAAAAAACTACTAAGTTGTAGTTGACTGGGAAAGAAGTTATTTTAAAAAATACAATTGTTCTGCTTCCTTTAAAAAAATCCAGAATCATTTTATAATCTCTATATACATAAAGCATATGTATTATAGTTACTAAGTAAAGAAACCTGCTTTATTGATAAATATTCAATTTAGTGCTAGACCTACAGTTAGGAAGACTCATCTTCCTGTTTGCCTGAATTTCCTCATCTCTAAAATGAGCTGGAGAAGGCACATGGCAAACTACCCAAGTATCCTTGCCAAAAAAACCCCAAATAGGGTCAAGAAGAATCAAATATGACTGGAAAATAACTGAACAACAAACGAATATTTTATGAGCTAAAATGAAGTAAATCTCTTCCAAAGATTTCGAGCCTATGACTTTTATTAGAAATTATTTTTAATGATGAAATTGTTGGTATGTCATTGAAGTTCTTTTTAAGCTATTATTGACTCCTTCCATTGGTTAATATTCCCGATGGTAGATAATTTACTATATAAACACTCTATTTGTTCATCCCAGTAAATACTGTGGTTTAAATCAAATTAACAAATATTTGAGCAGGTACTATATTTCAGGTATGGCATCAGATAGGAAAATGTAAACCATGACCTCTGACTCAAGGAAGTTTGTGATCCAGTTTATAGACAGCATGAAGGAGCAGGAAAAACATGGAAACATAAATTTTTAAAAACTATAATGTCATTTTCCCCTTTAATGTCAATGTGCTCTCCTGATTATCCAAAATATGTCATTATTGATCCTCTACAACATAGCTGAAGGGGGTGCGTCATTCTAATTATATTTTGTTGTGATAGAGATGAGTTTTCAGTTCAGTCTTAGAATTTTAGGATGAAATTCAATCAGTAACTCGGATCAATTGTTACACAAGTTGTATGCAAAATAGATCTCATTTAATGCGCAGCTGTGTTCTGTTAAAAATATGGAAATTACTTAGTTGTCCATATCTCTTGCTTGTAGTGGTGGGTGTCCTTAGTTTTCTATTTATTATATGAGGATTGATTAAAATTGGTTAAGTATCTACATTATCAGTCTTCATTTTCATAGTGAAGTCAGCAAAAGAAAGGAATCCTTGTGATCAAAATGAGGAGGAAACCTTGGTCGTATATAATAGGAACTAATCAAATTTCTCAAGTCAATATTTCAATGGTTTTAATGTCTAGAATAAGCTGCAATTCGAATTTTCTCTTATTTTATTCAGTGGAATGGAACGGGAACTTATGATCCTATTAGTGTAGGGAATTCCTGGGTGAAGAAACTCCCTCTTAATAAATGAATGCTTAACATGAACTGAAATGAAGCTATTTCAGCTTTCATTGTTTAAAACTAAGACTTTGGGGATATATTTTATTGTTCTATTGCTAAGACTTAATATTTTTAAGCAGTCTGTTGTTTAGAGGCATTATTGTGTGTATGCCTAAACCTCTCTATTCATCTCTTTTACTATTTTTGTGGGAAATAATTCTGCTTTCTTTTGTTAAGATCAAAGAAACTGTGTTCGTACCAACTGAAGAAGAGAAAATGGCTAAACTTTTCCACATTGTTTATAATCCAGTGGAGGACTATTATGTCCGAATTTCAAGTAATAATGAAACAATTTCCGGATGGCTAAGTGGTATTTGGAAAATGGAGTCAATATTTAGAAAAGTTGAAACAGACTGGAATATGGTAATTGTCTATGCAAGTGATTCCCATGATGCTCCTTGTCATCCCTGGTCTCCACTAATCTCTCTGATGTCATTGGGTTTCCTCCCTCAGTTTGGGTTCTGGATTAACTCTTTCAATAACACGGACTTTGTGGCCTCAGTTTCCATTTTAGTTAGACCTCTCTATGTTAAATGAAAATATAGGGATATTTTCCTGCTACGTTACTTTAGGGGTGTTTTTCTAACAGGATAGAAATCTCTTTGTAACCTGTCCCCAGTGTAAAATCCTGATCTGTAGGGCTTCTTCTCCCCTTGACCACCTGGCCAACCTCCTTGCCGATCCTCATGTCCAGTATTCTGTGTCTCAGCTCTGTATCTTCAGGGGCTTCCCCTGTGCTCTGTCCCCCCTCTCCAGAGCCTTGTTTCCTTGGATTCCTCCCACACTGGGCCCCTCTGCCCTCTTCTCACCCTGATCAAGGACTTCGGCTTCCCTGCCGTTTGTCCTGGAAGCATCTTCTGTGCCCAGTTTTTGGCCTGAGCCCTTCCTCATCACGGTCTAAGAGCAGAGGAGCCTCTCTTCCCCTCCTTCCTCTTCTCAGCGCCTGGCACAGAGGGAGAGCTTGCTGAATGCTTGCTGACTCCACTGACCCATGTCTGTGGTCCTCGGAGAAAAAGTAATCACGTGAATCATCTGTGCTCTTAGGGGTAAAAATGTGTCCTGGAACCTTGGTCCAGCTGGGTTTGCGTTCCTGCTGGGTGAGCTCTGATGAGGTGCTGGGGGCCATGACGGCGGAAACGTTGTCCTGCCCCATAGGACCTTCTCCTGCAGGAAACTGCCGGATATTCTTCAGTCTGACTTCCTACTTCCTAGGGGAAACCTGAAGCAACTTGGTTTTCTGTGAAGCAGAATTCATGAGCTGGAATGAGTCTGGAAAGAATGTGCCAGCCTGTCAATTATTGAATGAATAATGGAACGAAAAGACATTTAAAAGTCTTTACTTATCAAAGGGAAGCGCTCTGGAGGCTCTGTAGGGGCTTGCCACCAACCTGCGTGGGGGGTCCCCCCCAGACCTGACTCAGGAATGATGCCCCTCCATCCGCCATGCCAGGCTACTTGGAAATACAACTCTATGCTAGGTTTCTGCAGAGAATGCCTTTGCTCTTCACCTGGGTCATGGCTCCTTCATGCCCAGCCAGGGAGGACTTTCCTGATATCTCCCCCCGTGTCTAGGCTCCCACCACCCCAATTCCTCTGTGCTTTGCCCATATTTGTATTTGGGTGTGTTCTTTGGGTTCCCCCAATAGAGGAATTTCTGTCCCCGCATCCCCCAGCATCGTGGTGCCGGGCACGTCCTCTGTCCTTAAGAAGTACCGTATAGTAAGCATAAATGGAGAAAGTAGCAGCAACTGATGGAGAAAATCGCCTTAGGAACTTCCTGAGAAACAACAGCAGCAAGTACAGTTTCAAAGCATGATTTGGCATCACTCAGCAGCGGACAGAGCCAGCCTGCGACCGTCAGGAAAGTGCGTCGTTCTCATCCCTCCCGAGCGCCCCCAGCCCGGCCACAAGTGGGTGACAAGGCTGAGCTGGGGGCCGAGTGCAGCCACACAGCAAGAAGTGACAACGCGGATCAGCTCCAGAACAGCGTGACGTCTCTGGCTTCTACCGTGGGTGCAGAGGACCTGCTCCGAGGAAAAGAATTAAATTAACTGCTTCATACAATAAATGGACAGCTTTTGCATCTCAGTATGCGATCTGTCTTCCTTTTGTTTGCTGTAAGCACTTGTTTTACTTGATTTTGCTTTGTTTATAAGATTTTGACACATTTTTAGTCATCATGAAACCAGACTTGGTACATTTGATAGTAATCACACCTTTTATGAGTCACCCGTTTTCTCCCAATCTAACCTTGAACATGGCTAATAGATCAGCGGATTCCAAATCAGTCGAGCACTCTGACCATTGACGCACGCTATCTCCATTTCTTGGATAAATTTCTTAACCTTTCAGGATGTGACATGGTGCAGGGCCATGTTGCTCTATTATATTTCCATTTTGGAACGTCTAGAATTCTGGAATTTTGCTCCTCAGTTTATCAGCATATTTATTGGAGTTCATCGTTCTTTCAATGGGCATAAGACTTTCATGCCAACTGGAAGTAAAACAAGTCCTCCAAACTCTTCAGAACACTATTTTGCAGTCTAATGGTCTCCTAGGCTCACTGGTACTTCTGACAAGAGTATAGCCTTGAATGAAAAGTGAATTTCACCAGTGAAGATGATCTTTCCCCACCTCTTTTGTACTCCAGTTTTCATATCGTCCTGCTTATGTACAATATACTTATTTTCATAGCAATGGCTATCAGCTGTATTTTTATTTTTAACTAATCTTTCTATTCCCCCCCTATTTTTCCAACTTCCAGAAGCTCATATTTCACAATAGAGAAATCAGGAGTAGTTCTTCCAGTTGCCTCTGAAGGTCTTTCCTTGATTATTCTTTGCGGTTTGACTAACTCTTTCAGCAGTTTGTCAGTTCTTGGTGTAGCTTTTTTTTTATTTGTTTCTGACCACCTTTTCTTGGGTGCTTCAGTATGATTGATCATGTTTTTTTTTTTTTCATTGTATCTTAAACATCTTGAACTGCTTGACTTCCCCAAACCAACATTTCCTGCAATATCTTTAGAGCACTTTAGAGCAATAGCTCTTGCATATTTCCTTAAGTGATATCTAGTCTTAAAAACCACACAATTGAAAACACCTCTAACCAGCAATGAAATGTCTATATGCCAAGAAACTCAGCAGTCAACTAAAACACCCCTCTGAATTCTAGTGCCTTCCCTCTATTAATTATTCCTATTTATCCTTTATCATGCAGTTTGCTGTGTATATATTTCTTTGAATGTTATCTTCCCCGTTAGATTGTGAACTCCTTGAGGGCAGGGACTGTCTTTTGCCTTTTTTATTTTTTGTCTCCCCATCTCTTAGTATGGGGCTTATAGGATAGGTGCTTCATCAATGCTTATGGATTGAGAGCTAATTTAAGATGGTGAAACCTATTCAATCTAGTAATCAGGGTAGTATTAATAACTAAATATCATCAATTTAATATTCTAGTTTTCCACAAGATGAAAGGGTGTTTTGTATGATCATTTTTATCATACAAATTATTATCATACAAAACACCCTTCCGTGTTGGTCATTGTTGGAAGAGCACATTTCTTCAAATCCAAAACCCCCAAATAAAACCATAAATACACTGATGCAAAAGATAATCTGCTTTGATCCACATCCATTCCACTCCAGCAGTTCTTTGTCTGGAGGTAGAGAGCATTCCCTGTCGTAAGTCGTTCAGGATTGCTTATTAATGATTCCTTATATAATAATTCCTGAAATGATTAGATGTCATTTAAGGAAATAAGCAAGAGCTAGTGCTCTAAAGTGCACACGTAAGTCAGATCATTGCACGTTTTCCCAGTTGGTCATCGGACAATATTGCTATTCTTGTGTGCAACATTCTCCCTGTTCTGCTTAAGGGTCTGATGTTCTGAGTTAGCCTTGCATCAGTAGAAGCACACGCACATCACATTGCTGTCACGAAAAGAAAATACATCAAAATTGTTACTTGTCCCAAATCCCGCACCACTCCGGCTTTCCCTTCAGCTACGTCTGTAGGCAGACTAATGGATCAGAAGGGTTGTTGGGCCAAAGGACGGGGATCTGATTAGACAACTTTAGCATTGCTTAAGAAGGATGTGGCTTATTATGTTTGCTCCACTCTTCTTGGGAATGACTAGGTCATGTAGTAGAATCCACTGGATTTTTCTCCCATTTTTTCCAAAGGATCAACATTCATAGTTTGGTTGTCTTATAGAATGTCTGAACCCTGAGCCTGCAGAACATCACAAAGATTCAGTTTGAGGAAAAAAACTAACGAAATAGGGAATAGCTGAATGCTGCTGTTGCCCTCAAAGTTAGCAGATCATCTATTTTTCTGCTTTGCAAACTTCAGTTTGGCTGTAAAAACAGTTGGAGAATTAGCAGCAAATAAATACCTACTTTGATGTCTTCAGCCTAATTCTCTGAGGAAAATGCATCCTTAGTACTCAACCTGGAAGAATGCTGACATGACTCAAAATGTATGGTTTGCTAATAGAATCTAAAAATTCTGTCTCCCCACAACGTTTCAGTATACCTGAATTCATTCCACATTAAGATTTCTTCTAAGTGGTTAAGGATATGACACAGGAAACTTAAAATTAAAATTAGACTCTACCTTGTGACTTCGTTTTCTTTATATGCTCTTTCATGGGGTTTATCTGCTCCATATTGACCATCTCTGTGCTGATAATTCAGAGATCTCTTTATCCAACCCAAGGCAGAGGCTTCACTTCGGCATTGCCTGTTGCCTGTCGGATATTTCAGGCTGGACCTCCTGAATCCATCTCGAACAACCTGCTAAAAACAGAATTTGTTATCTTTTCCCCAAAGCCCACCCTTCTGACCACGCTTCTTTACAGCATCAACATCATCCTCAATTTCTCGTTCTCCCTTCTTTCTCACATATCCAATCTGTTGCCAGATCTTGCTGTTTCTTCCTCATTTGTATTTCTCTCCTGCAGCCCTTTTTTTGACTGCCCATAGCAACCACCTTAGGCTCTTGTGCTTCAAGTCTCTGGTTCTTCAAATCTACCTTCTGCTCTGCTGTCACAGTGATTTTCCATAACCATAAATCTAACCCTGCTTCTCCATTAACTCCAGTAGCTCCCAGTTGTGTCTGGGATAACATACAAATTGTTTAGATTTTCCTAGGCTCAATAAACATTACTGGCTTCCCATATGTTATACTTTATACAAATTACCCTTCTTGCTGTTCACAAAACAGTTCCTTCTCCATGCCTTTTAGCTCAAACGCTGCCTTCAATAGGAATCCTTTCCTGTGGCCTCCTTAACTATCTTTACTTATTTCATATTTATTCTACATATATTTGCTTCCTGTATTTGTTTAGTAATCAAAGTCCTACATGGTCCGAGTTCAGACCAGAGTAATTCAGATCCATTTTATTTCTTTTAGTAAGGAAGAACAAGAAAAATTGCACAGGATGTAAACTCCTTGAGATTAAGGATGGACTCATCCTTTGTATTTTATAATTTCAGAGTCAGGGAAATAAGTAGGCGCCTAATCAATGCCTACTGAATGATGAAACTTCTAAATTTTTAAGTATCAAAATGCTAGGATTCCCCAAAACATTTAGCTGACTGATGATCACATTATGACATTAGTTTCTTTAGTTCACCTTTTCTTTTTTCCAATTCCTCATTTTCCTTCATTTCTCTTTTTCCTATTTCTTAAGGTTTACTTAGCTCGAAAAGAAGGATCGCCATCTGCCTTCATCTCGTGGAAGTTTGAGTTTGGGTCAGTTGGGCTCAAAGTCGATACCATTTCCATTAGAACAAACAGTCAAACCTTTACAAGTGGAAAGATACAGTGGAAACTGCATTCTGATAAAGCACAAGTAGAACCAGTAGGAGGTAAGCAAACATGTGCTTGGAGTATTCATCATGGAATGTGGTTGCCATTTTAATGAGGGAATAATCATATTTAACTAGATGCTCAGCATTATCTGTCCCAATGTAATTAAAAAAAATCTATAGTAGTCCCTCCCAAAAGGGCCATATTTTGTTATCTCCAAATTCAAGTATGAGAAGAAAAGTCCTTGAAGGTGGCTGTAGTGTCATATAATTTTTGACTACCTTAAAATAATTCATATTTGTTTGGGTAGGTTTTATTTTTTTGGTGGGTGGGAGGTTGCAGTTAACAGCACACAAGTACTAAAATACCCATTCCAAAACTGCCTCTTCATGCTGCGGGCTTGCATTTAAATTACTTAGAAAAGAACTTTAATTATTTTTTATTTCTTTCCACTCAACAGATAAAAGCCTTCATTCCTATCATGATTTTTCTGATGCCACAGAAGTTATTTTGGAAGCAAAACTAAGTGGAGGGGATGGTGATGTTGCCTGGCAACATACCCAGCTGTTTAGACAAAGCTTATATGACCGTGGAGAAAATTCTTTGGAGATAATTATAAAATTCAGTGACCTTTAAGAACTTGAACATTACAGAAATGCTGGCAATCATCAAGGACTTATCATGGTCTAAAGTCTTCTGTTGATTCAATGAATGTTGGCAATTTACCACTGTTCTCCCTGCTGACAGCATTTTTTTTTTTGCTGGCCATCAATCCTATCACTCTTGTCAAAATAATAAATCTTTATACCATGGACCATAATGAAATCCTAGCATTTTTAAAACTACTTCTCTTTATTATGCTAATTAATGTGTGTTAATGGTCAGAATAAGACCTTCCTACAAGGGAATCATATTTTACATTACAATTGCAAATTTAGTATCAAAAGCCAAATATGATGCCCTGCTAATGCCCCATTCATAGTTAAGGTAAAAACACGGAGTTGCCATTCTTGGTCATTTGATGTTTTCAGCCTCTGACAATGTCTTGTGTATTCCTGGTGCTTCATGTTTCTTGAATTGGTTAACCTTAAGCTTCTTGGTAGGTTGACAGTGAAACTGAAATTCTTTGATTTTTTTTTTACCTTCTAAAAAATCTTTAAAATGAACAATTGAGAAGTTATAATGCATGGTAATTTTTTTTATCATAAATATATAGGCATTTTAAGATAAAATGAACTATTTCGCATTATGCCTTCTAATGATTGCTTTAAGACAAAATTTCATAAGGCACTATGCTTGAAAAGAAATGTAATAACTGTTTTGAAAGAATGTCTTTCAAAATTTCGTCTTTAACAAAGAATTCAAAGATCTTGTTCACGATTCCCTTATATGCAGAGCAGCTAGATGGCTCAGTAGATTGAGCGCCAGGCTCAGAGATGGGAGGTCTTGGGTCCAAATCTGGTTCTAGTTGGACAAGTCACTTAACCCCCATTGCCTAGCCCCCACTGCTCTTCTGCCTTAGAACCAATACACAGTATTGATTCTAAGATGGAAGGTGAGGGTTTTAAAATAAATAGTAATAATAAAGAAATATTCCCTTATGTATGTATAAATAGTCGCCTAAGGAAAAAAAAAAGTCAGTTTTTACCTAAATTCTGGAAAAAATGCCTATTCTGGAGCCTGGCTTTCTTAATTTCATGGTGTATAAAAAATATTTTAAAGTTTTCTAAAATGATTTGTTCCATATCATCCTTGGGGGCCAACAGAAAACAGTGAAAGATAAGCTAGAGTTGGAGATAAGACCTGACCAGTCGGTCTCTCAAGAGCATTAGTTTCTTCATTTGTAAAATGGGAATAATATTTAGATTATCTCAAAAGGTGGCTGTGAAGAAAACATTTTATAAACCTTTAAGTGCTCTGTAAATTGCATGAGAATTTTGTTTATCCTTTTGGTTAGAACCAAGGATGATTTTAATTCTTAAGAACCTATTTTATATCAAGAAAATTCAATTTTCCAAAAATCAGGTTTCTTTTCTAACTCAATGGAAAATTAGCATGAATTATTTCCTTCACCACTTCTAGATCGGTGATTTTTAGTGGTGTAAATTTCCCCTCCACTGATATAAACCAAAGTTGTTCTTGATCAGTCGCCCTGGCATTTTATCAATTCAAATCAGTGACCAACCTTCTGGGGACGAGCCTCTGCAAGCTTATCTTTGTTTTGACAGATGACAAACATCCATCTGTCCAACCCTCAAAAAAAGCTTTTCCTTCTCCCCTGGCATTGCCTTTGAGAACCCAGAGTTGCCTCCGATGCCTCTGGGTAAGCCTAAACTGCCCAGGAGCTCCCAAACACCAAGCAGTGTCTATTAGGGATCAGAAATGAACGGTCCCACCTTGGAAATGAACAAGAGTGCTCGTTAGGCACCACTTCTTGGACCTTTAAGCTCTGAACTCATCCCTTGCCTTCGAAAGCCCCTGATCCCGGCCAGCTGCGCAGAGAGAGTTTTCTTGGCAGGAAGAGCAGCCCCTTGAACTGGGAGAACCTTAGAGCAGCTGAAGGCAGCTTCACAGGAGAGAAGATCGAAAATGAAAACACCAGCATGGTGTTTTCCTGTGCACACACAGAATTTCCTCTGCAGGCCGCTTCAGCTGCATCATTTTAGTAGTAAGCATTTCCCTTCCCCCAGCCCAGCTATTTTTTTCTCCTTGTAGCCAGGCAAGAAAATGTTTGCTTTTTATACAGGCAAACAAGCGCATTTTGGGGAGCAGAGCCTCTGAACTTACGGCTTTTTACGTGTGGACAGTTTGGGAGGGTGAAACTGTCTCTGGTCACACAGCCACTACGCGGGTGGGATTTAAACCCTGGCTTTCTTGACCCCGAAGCCAGATCATTGTCTGTGAGGTCATATCATCGCCCCTCGTACACACAGGGGAAATAGATACTCCCGGGGATATGTATAAGTGTGTGTTACAGACACACACTTTGTGCCTGGCTCAAAGGAGAAAAAATAATGGGAACGGGAGAAGGGAAATAATTTGTGCTAAAATGGTGTAACCAAGGTAGCATGAAGGGGAAATTCTTTAGGTACAGACTTTGTATTCTGCACAATAGCCAGCACAGGGAGCCTCATGAATGTTAAATGATGAGATCTTGATACACAGAAACATCCAGAAGTTATTTGCAGGAAATTCAGGACGGAATCATTAAAATGGCCAATTTCTTAAAAAAAAAAATCAGATAAGAATAGAAAGGCATAAAGATGGCAGAAATAATGGGGCTGGGGAGAAGCCACCTGTCTGAAAGCATTCAGCTCCTGTTGGCTGATGAGGGGCAGGAGATTGTTTATTTACGGACGTCGTATTTACAACCAGATTGTGTTTTACAGCGAGAGATCGAATCCCAGCTAAGAATTCGTGTGTGTGTGTGTGTGTGTGTGTGTGTGTGTGTGTGTGTGTGTGTGTGTGTGTGTGTGTTATTTGGACAGTGAACAAATCCACGATTTGGATTCTTTACCTATTTATTCCTAAGGCTAATAACAATTATCGGGTATTAATAAAAGCGCCACAGTTTTCCAGTGTGTTGGGTTAGGTTGTTTTTTTTTGGAGGGGGGGTTAGGTTTGGTGTAGATTTGTGATAACAAATTATAACCCCTCTCTGAAGGAAACAAAATGATCTGAATCTCGTCGCAGAAAGAGGGAGGTTTCAAGCACAAATCTTGGAGCTGCTCCAAGATCCTTTTTCAAACGTCTTGGGATATTTCCCCGTCGTGTGTTTGGGGAATTTGTTGGGTTGGCATGTTTGCCATGGGGAGTGGCAGGGGCACTTAGTCCTTGAAGGGAGAACAAAGAGCCCATCAGCAGCTGATTCGCTCTCCTGGGTAGAGGCAATGGGGAGGTGACGATGTTAGAGACAGGTGGCCTTCCCCTTTGACTCGGCGGTCACTCCTGTCCTGTTTGCCCTTTCAGAAGGTGGCCCTCACGTTAAAGACATTCACCTGGGCAGCCCTTTATCCTGGGACTTCTTTGGATTTCCTGAACGTTGGTTTCATTCCAAGGAGCCAAGGTCAGTAAATGTGCTTTCACAGTCTAATAATCAAGGCAGCCTGAGGCATAGATGATTGAACAGAATCACGGTGCACCCCGGCCTCATGCCGCCATGAAAAGCACCTGGGCTCGGATCCCTGCTCTGTTATTGACAACCCCCTGAAACAGATCGCCTTGGGGGGGGGGCAAACCACAGCTTCTGCCTCGGCCCCTTCGGAGCGCCTGGGGACCCTTCTCAGAGTCCTGTCTTTAAATCGTTAAAGGAAATACTAACTGTCAGTGAGAGGTTAGTGAAAATAAGCGTGATACGCGTTTTTGTTTGTTTTTATTCTTTAAGCTTGAGATCCATCCACAGACCTCTTAGGGCCCTGGTGAAAGCCACCGGACCAAAGAATGTTCAGGTCCCTTCTGGGGGGGGCTGCTTTATTGCTAGATATGGAATTGGGGCTTGGAGTCTAACTTAGAGGGGGTATGTGGGGCACTGAAAAGGGACTTTATGTCAAAACAGCTTTCACATGCTCATCTTTGAACCCCCTTTTTCTGGATTTTCAAAGTTGTTGCTTGAAACTAAGAGACGCGGGGATAGCCACATCAGAGTTTTCCAGCAGCCTCGGCTCTTTAGCACAGGAACTTTTTTTTTAACATTATTTTATTTGGTCATTTCGAAACATTATTCATTGGAAACAAAGATCATTTTCTTTTCCTCCCCCCCCCCCCCCACCTCTCCCATAGCCGACGCGCGATTCCACTGGTTATCACACGTGTTCTTGACTCGAACCCATTTCCCTGTTGTTGGTATTTGCACTAGAGTGTTCATTTAGAGTCTCTCCTCAGTCATATCCCCTCCACCCCTGTAGTCAGGCAGTTGCTTTTCATCGGTGTTTTTACTCCCACAGTTTATCCTCTGCTTGTGGATAGTATTTTTTAGATCCCTGCAGATTGTTCAGGGACATTGCATTGACACCAATGGAGAAGTCCATTACGTCCGATTGTACCACAGTGTATCAGTCTCTGTGTACAATGTTCTCCTGGTTCTGCTCCTCTCACTCTGCATCGCTTCCTGGAGGTCGTTCCAGTCTCCATGGAATCCCTCCACTTTATTATTCCTTTTAGCACAATAGTATTCCATCACCAACATCTACCACAATTTGTCCAGCCATTCCCCAATTGATGGGCATCCCCTCATTTTCCAGTTTTGGGCCACCACAAAGAGCGCAGCTATGAATATTCTTGTACAAGTCTTTTTCCTTATTGTCTCTTTGGGGTACAAACCCAGCAGTAGCACAGGAACTTTTGAAAAAAGTGTCCAACCTGGAGCCCAAAGTTCTGGGTTACACATTTGTGTACCTCAGCTTTGGAGAACATGACTATTGAATCCAATTTTTATTTCTGATTGATTGACTGATTTTTTTAACCCCTTACCTTCCATCTTAGAATCAATACTGTGTATTGGTTCTAAGGCAGAAGAGTGATAAGGGCTAAGCTATGGGGGTCAAGTGACTTGCCCAGGCTCACACAGCTAGGCCAGATTTGAACCCAGGACCTCCTGTCTCTGGGCTGGCTGTCAATCCACTGAGCCACCTAACTGTTCTCTGATTGATTGATTGATTAACAGAGCTGATGACCCATAAAGACCAAAGTCCAGAAAGGAAAGACAAGAGACTTAATTCTTGAGTCTCCTATAAAATGAAGGCGGCGTGTTAGCGAAACTTCAAAGCCTCTGTCAATTCTGAAGTTCCATGACAATAAAGGATTATGTTTATAATGTGTCATGCATTTTATAATTTTATCAAAAAGGGGGAAACGAGTGTTTCTGTTTAAGAGGAGTATCAACTGTCCAGAAAATGCAGAACAATTCACTCCCTGCTGTTGCCAGATAAATTTTTTTTTTAATAAAGACAAGACTTTTTAAAACACCCTACTCATTTTTTAAAACTTTGAAAAAATAGACAAGTATGTTTACATAAATTTTAGACCTCTGATGAGTTTTACATAGTCCAGACTGGGAAGAACTGTAAAGCCCCTGTTGACCACCTGGCAAATCACATGAAAGATTATTCAGTGCTTGGTACCTGAGCTCCTACTTTGTGCTGAGTTTTGGAGAATTTGCAGGAAAAGTAAAATATTAATTTTGTTCTAGGGAGCTTACACTCTCATAGAAGGCTGGTAGTTACGGTTGAGGTCCCCATTTATACTTTAGGTTGCATACATCTGGAGGAAGGCCAAGAATCTCTCAGAGAGGGGATGCTCAAGACCAGGTCCTGCCTCTGGTTAGTAACTAGGTCTATGACCAAGTTGGTCATTTAGCCTATGGTCCTCAAGCTTAAGAATTGAACCGGATGGCCTCTAAAGCTCTCCTAGTTTTAACGTCCTAAATGTCAACGAGACTCTTAATATTAAATAGCTCTTCCATAAGGTTGATGCTGCTTTTTCACGAAGTTAAAATATATCCGCAAATTAATGTTTCAGGCTTCCTTTTTGTGGATGTCCTTATTTTTGTGATCAAAGTTTATTTTCTTAAATTTATACCTTTTTCCCAGCCCCACAATCAATCCTCTCTATTACGAATGTGCTGAGCTGCTGTAATTTTCTCTGAATTTCCTGGGAATTAGCATTTCTTAGAACACTGAAAATATCACCAATACTTTCTGTGAATATGACTTGGAAGGACAGGTAGCAGTTTACTTAACACCCTCCTTAGAACCTAAAGCACCCTTCAGCCTCCTCAGAGATGATGACAGGATATCTTGAGAGATGATTCCTGCTCGGCTGATCTCCACGTTATTCCTGGAGATATAGTAAAATCCCACCCTTTAATCAATTTGGTGGTAACTGGGATGAGGAACGTCATTGATGACGCGTCATCAAAAGTCAAGAGTAACGAAGCAATATTATTATTTCAAAATTGTTTTCATAGCATTAGAGAAGTGATTCTTTGTTCTGTAATTCAGTTTATTGTCCTAGTTTAAAAATACAAAGTCTATTATCAGAAATATGGAGGTTTTAATTTCAAGAAACAAATACAAAAGTATTTCCAACCGAACCTTGAAAGGGGTATGTCTGAAATGCCCGATCTTCTATGGATCCCATTGCTTCTCAGGAAATAGATACTTTTATGATTTCATTATCTTGTGTTTCGTTTGATGCTACTAAATTGTGATTTCTATGTCTTGGGAAGATGAAATTCATATCAAAATTCTTTTAAAGAACTTTCTATGTCTTGTGTGAATATAAAAACCAAAAATGGTGCTTCTCCATCACTTAAAAATTTTTAAAAGATATCAAGAATGTTTTTTGTTCTCTTATAGGACATGCAGTCAAGCTTGGGGAGATTTTCATTCTTTTGCTCCAAGAAGCAAACTAGATTCAATCTCCCCGTGTGGAAGAAAAGCATTTAGTGTCCAGGAGTTGGCTTCAGCTCACTTTGGATACCTTTGGATGCCTGGTTTCTCATCGTACCATTTTCTGCTGCAAATGGGGAATTTCAAGACAGCAAGGTTGTGGCGATCTCTTCATATCTCTCAACTTGAGTGTCACTCTGTTTCTGTCTCTGTCTCTTTCAAGAACTCTAAAGGAAGGTTTTTATTTCATTTTTTATTCAGAAGTATTGACTTGCAGCCCTCCTGTTATCACTACTGCGAGTGTTCCCAGATGAGGGTTGTCTGGGAGAAAAGGGTCCAGGCAGTAATTGGGATGATGATGGGTGAGAGCTTATAAGCTCATGTGTGATTGACTGTTTGTCTTTATGGATAGGTGATTCTCTAGGCCCCAACAAAGTGATAGAAAAGACTGGGATCTAGAGGAGATAGCTCCTATTCCTAATCCCGAAAGAAATGACAGATTCCTTAGAGATGGCAGATTTTTTTTAAACCCTTACCTTCCATCTTGGAATCAATACTGTGTATTGGTTCCAAGGCAGAAGAGTGGTAAGGGCTAGGCCATGGGGGTCAAGTGACTTGCCCAGGGTCACACAGCTGGGAAGTGTCTGAGGCCAGATTTGAACCTAGGACTTCCTGTCTCTAGGCCTGGCTCTCCATCCACTGAGCTACCCAGTCCCCCCCCCCCTTGCCCCCCAATTTTTTTTGGTAAATGTTCTCAAGGAGGGAATAAAGGGGGAAGAGAGAAATGATCAAAAGCCAAAGACTTCTTAGACTCTTGCATGGAAAACAAGAATACCTTCTGGAATGTCGAACACTCACTCCAAATTGAGGAGAGTTAAGAAAAGAGAATTTAGAGCCTTTGATCTTCATTTAATAAATACTGAGCCATTGGCATTCTTCCACTTCTTGTAAACTTAATCTGAAACAGATTTAAGTGTGCTGGTACATGGCAGGAGAGAAAGGAAGGAGAAAGAATAGTATGGGGACTGGATCATGAAACCATGGACTAAAAAAATATTATAGCCTTGAAAAGAGGAATGTAATTCAAACACACATTACAGAATAAAGAGGTGTTGGCATATAGTAATCATGGGATGGGGAAACCATCTTCTTTACTCCTAAGGGAAAGACATAGCATTTTGATGCTTTTAAGGTATTTTCATGATGGCCAATGATAATATCTGGTATTTCTATGGTATCACAAGGCTTGCTAAATGCTTATATACATCATCACATTTGCCAGGTAGACTGTGGATAATGAACAAAAAGAATAAGCTAAATTTTAAGTAGACAGTTAGATAACTAGAGAGATGAGAGAAAAGGAGAGAGAGAGAGGAGAGAGGGGGAGAGAGAGAGAAAGAGAGAATAGAGGGGGAGAGAGTGGGAGGGAGAGACAGAGAGGCAGAGGGAGAGGGAGGGAGATAGAATGGAGGGAGGGAGAGAGAGAAAGAGAGAGAAGGGGAGTTGAGAGGGAGGGAGAGAGAAAGGAGAGGGGGAAAGAGGGAGGGAGAGAAAGAGAGAAAGAGACAGAGAGGTAGAGGAAGGGAGAGAGAAAGGGAGGGAAGGAGAGAGAGAATGGAGGGAGGGAGGGAGAGAGAGAGAATGGAGAGAGGGAGGGAGAGAGAGAAAGGGAGAGGGGGAGGGAGAGAGAAAAGGGAGGGAAAGAGAAAGGGAGAAAAAAGGAGAGAAAGAGAAGAGAGGGGAGGGAGAGAAAGGGAGAGAGAAAAAGAGGAGAGAGGGGGGAGAGAGAGTAAGGGAGAGAAATAGAGAGAGAAAAAGAGAGGGGGGAGGGAGAGGGAGAGAAAGGGAGAAAGAGAGAAGAGAGAGGGGGGAGAGAGGGAGGGAGAGAAATAGAGAGAGAGAGGAAGAGAGGGGGGAGAGGGAGAGAAAGGGAGAAAGAGAAAAGAGAGAGAGGGGGGAGGGAGAGGGAGGGAGAGAGAAGGGGGGAGAAAAAGAGAGGAGAGAGGGGGGAGAAAGAGGGAGGGAGAGAGCAAGCCCATTTATTAAGGGCTGACTATATGCCAAGTACTCTGAGGTTATGACTACATTCAAGTAAGCAAGATGGTCTGTACCCTCAAGGGCAGGACCTTTCTTCTAATGGAAGAAGATAATGCATAAAGGGAAAGTAAAGATGAGGGTGAAAGGGTAGGAGAAGAAAGGAGCCTATAAGGCATGGGTAAGGAGAAGCATAGCCGAGGTCCCACCTAAAATGGTGGTCCCAAGGAAGGAATCACCAATGAGGAGATGAAGAAGGCCCCAGGATGGAGGTTTCTGAACGTTGCCTTGCAGCAGGTATCAGGAGAAATTCCAGGCATGAGTGGGGTGATTATGGCTGGGTTCTCTTTTGCTGGGTACTGAAGCCTGGGTTGGTTCTGCATCATCCAGGTGGTTTGTATCTAAAGTGAGACACGCAGATTGTTGATTGGGAATGATCCAAGATGCTAAGAGGTGACCTGGCCTTTCTGCAGAGCTGTATGATAATTGTGATAATTCTAGGACTTCTGCCTCTTTGGTCCTTTACTCATACATAGCATCATGCTAATCCCAAGAATTCTACAGTTGTCTCAGTCACTGAATTAATAATGAATCTAAAATAATAAATGTACAAACTCTTAGAGGTAGAAGAGTTGAAATATTTCTGTGTTTATGTACTAAGAATGGAACTGTCCACATTACACAAATACAGGTAAGTGTTATTTTTCTGAAAATGTTTCCATTTTGAATGCCAGTGTTGTTTCTTGGTTTGAATGCAGTGTTGATGTGTGAACTTCATTTTCTTAAAATGAATTTCTGGATTACTACAAACTCTTATTTTATTTCACTTTATTTATTTTTTACACCCATATCTTCCATTTTAGAGTCAATACTATGTATTAGTTCCAAGGAAGAAGAATGGAAAGAGCTAGGTAATAGGGAGTTAAGTGACTTGTCCAGGATCACACAGCTTGGGAGTATCTGAGGCCGTATTTGAACCCAAGACTTCTAATCTTTATTTTATTTTTAATTTGTCACAGAAGCAAGGACAAGTAGAATAAATGATGCTATCATTTATTCATTGAATTTTAACTTTTTGCCATTAATCTCCCAACAAAGTTCTCCTCTGATGACTCATTATGGCATAGATATATGGCGCTAGGTTCTAAAGGACCATACTAGCAAATAATAAACACTATCTAGTAGGTCCTGCAAATTAAAATGGTTTCAAGTATTGGCCTGGAGGTGGACTGCTTATCTGTTGTTCAAGGATTGTCCTTTGGTTTCAGGCTGATGATTTTTTTCATACATGGCAGCACATGGCAGCTCTAGAAGACTTTTATTCCTATAGTCACAGGGAAGTAGTTACCTGCATTAATGGAGAGAGTTTCTCATTTTGATGGAATCATAAGCCAGTGAAGGATCGCAATACAAAAAAAATAGTATCATTTTAATAGATCTTCAAGAAAAGGGAGGCCAAAAAGTCATTCATTTTATAAATTTTGCATTTTCCATTTATGCCTTTCATGTCCTAACATTATTGAATTTTAGAACTAGAAAATATAATCCAGTATAAATGTAGAAACTGAGGCCCATAAAGCTCTGGACAAATCACTTAATCTCCTCATCTGTAAAATGGGGATAATAATAGCATAATTGAGATAAAATATGTAAAAGTTTTTTATGCATGTTAAAGTCTTATGTAAGTGCTAGCTATAATTTTCTCTTCTACTTTCCATCTGGAAATGATCAGGAGCTGGAGCAGGGGGAGATTCATGTTCATTAAATTCAGAATAAGAACAAAATTAATTTTTTAAAAGTTCTTTGATTTAAAAATCCTTTGGAATACATAGGTACAGTTGAACTCAGTGATTACTGGTAATATGGGATAGGAGTATATTACTTCAACTCTTAAATGTGCCATTATTTTATGTTTGTGGCTACTCCTTTCACCAGGACCAGTTACAGCCCCTTTGTGACTCGGGCTGTCTTCTGGAGTTGCTATGGCCAGCCCAGTGATTAGCTTAGACAATAGGCATACGTCTCATCACCAGTTTGTACTCAAAAGTACATTCCACTTAGGTAGGGTCTTCCAGAGCCTTTGAGAAGCTAGGATCACCACCAGTCAACATGAGAACTTAAATGAAGTGGGGTTAGAAACATTGCATATCATTGAAATCCACAGAAATTCTTGGTTAACTAATCATTTAAATCTTTGATTTTAATGTTAACTGGAACCACTAAGACATTTCTGTAGACTGAGAAATGACCCGAGCCATCCTTTTATTATTTCTGCCTCTATGCCTCTGTGGAAAGAAGTGCTTTAGAGCATTAAAAAATGAAAAAGAAAAATAATCAGAGCTAGGGAGACCAAGTGAGCCTTGAATAATCCTGGATAATTTTGAATAAAATTGGATAATTCTTTCTAAAGTAATTGTGCACATTTGTTGATACAATGATGAAATCCGTTTTAGCCCTATGATTGCAATACTCCATATTTGCTAATTGCACACTGAATGTCAAGTTGGCTGCATTACAAGAGCTTTGGGGAGAAATGTTTAGAGTTGCCAAAGTGATTCAGAATGATTTAAAATGCACGTGGCCATTGTACGCTAGTAGAATCTTTTTACTAATCAGACAGATGGAGATAAGCTTTTCCTTTACCTTGCCTAAACAAGGTTATTCTGAAAATAGCTTATAGGGTTTAAAACTTGGGAAGGATCATGTATAAAGAAGACTTCCCAAGGTGTGCTCCCCCACATGTGTTAGCTTTGCTGCCAATTGTCATGCAAGTGCAAGGGGAAAGAAATTATTCTCAAAGAGAAGGAAATATTCATTACAGTATCTATAAAAGTATGGAAGTACTCTGTAAACTTGTTGCCTATTGTGCTGGGTAGAAATCAGCACTAGTTAATCCTTTGTATATTAGGGAAGTGGTGATTTTATTTCTTTAATTATTGGTGGGAGCCATTCTCAGTCAAGGACCCAGCTGATTATCAATAGATAACATAATACATCTGTTGCTCTTTAAAGCTTACAAAATGCTTTCCAAGACATTTGAGTAACTCCAAGGAAGTTGTTAGAAAATTTCACGGCAGAAAATGTCTACGTATTGATTTGGCTCAAAAATTAGATGAGAATTAATTATAATTAATCCCTATGATTTTTTTCCCCCTATACTTGAATGGCTAAGTGGTCTCACCAGTGTGTTTACTCCCTCTAGCAACACTGATCAGAGCCCACTCATTCCCTCTCATCCTGTGTAAGTCTTATCTGCAACCTCCCCAGAATCCCTGCTAGGGGGTCCCCACATGCTGAGTGCCTGCCTTTTGATGTTCTGACATTACAGAGATACCAGCGAGGCATTTAGCCTGCCCTTTGGTTATTCTATATGACTAACCCCCCTACTTTTCTGATGACGACCTCCTCTTGCACGTTTTGTCATTGGTATCGTGGCAGACTGTTGCATTACACTGTATTTTGCATATTATATACTATTTTTTTTAATGCTTGGAAATGTACACAATGAAGGGATCCGTGACCTAAGCTTTTTAGGTTAAAGAAAAGAAATTGGATCTTTGCTAGTATCAATGCAGCGTTCATTTAATTTTTATTTGGCATTTAATAATATTTGAATTGTGGATTCTTATTCTATCAGCCAATTTACAAGTCAGTTATTTGCAACCGGGAGCCTGATATTAATAGACCACTCTCATTATGGTCTGAATTGTGGAATGGCCTGAAAACCTCACTATGAGTTTAATAATGTTGTTTTGTGAGAGGAAAAAAAAAATGAATCCCCAGATAGAGAAGTGGAAACATGAACCCTTCCCTTCCTCGCCCCTGCTACTCTTTCAAGAGTCAGTCATGGTGAGAGTAATCATAAGAAATGAAAACGATGATTTGTGACCCAGTCCTTGTTCTCTGGAAGAGATTTCCATTCCTGCCTGCACAGGATGCTCTTACTCATTTGCCCTGATTATTAGTCACCTGGCTCTTCAAAAGCCAAAGAGTGCCTGTGTTGGATAAAGTCATTCACTGCCTATTTCATGGAGTGTGGCATGGCCATGAGACAATGGAAAGGACCAGAGGATCTCAGCCGAGGTCCTGGCCCTCTCCCATGGGCTTCCATTCCTTCATGTCTAAAATAAAGGGTTAGATTAGATAAGTCCATCATCCCTTCCAGCCCTGAACATGTGAGGGCTAATTCCTTAGTCTGGATGATTGAGGGATTCAACAAGCATCTGAGATGGTAGCCCAGTGGAAAGAGCGTTGGATTGGAGCCAGAGGCCGCCATGTTCAAATCCTGGCCTTGGTACAAGCCACTTTCAGGACCCTCTTATAAAACGAGGGTTCATGTGGTCACCCAAATGACCTTTCATGTTTCTCCCAGCACTCTCTATCATACTGTTAAGAACCTTTTGTGACCCCTCGCCTAGCCCTTACTGCTCTTCTTCCTTGAAACCATTACTGGTTCTAAGATGGAAGATAAGGGTTTAAAAGAAAAAGTAAAATAAACATAAAATGAGGGGGTTGGACTGATGATACCAAAACTCCTTCAGGTCTAGAATCCTATGAAATTTTGATGCAGAATTTCTTCTCTGAAGGTTTCACGTCTTACAACAGCTCAGTGCCCACTCTATGCCCAAGCTTATAGGCTTACTCCTCCAGGGGGCTGGCATCCTGAAAGCGAACAGGACAACGATCTCAAACTGGATCTCAAAGCACTGGGGATCCTTTGTTGGACCATAAATACACACTGCTAACAGCACAGTCTATATCATAGAATACTTAGCCAGAATGGGCCATGTTTCACCATTTCCCCTTGCCTAGGGTGGATTTTTCACCCATTAGAAACTTCTCCATCCCTAAAACATCTAGCAACAAGCTCCCTCACACAGTGCAGGTGTCTAAGTCCATGCCATAGAATTCAGATCCTGTAAGCATAGCCATGAAAGGCAGCCCAGTATTTTATGGCTAAGGCTTTGGCTTTACCTTTCTTCTAGATTGCATGTAGGCATTTCAAAGAACATAGCCCACAGTTATTTTTTAAAAATTGATATTCTAAAATGATTCAAATCACGAATGACTTTGTTACTTTCTATAAAACACGACTGATTCGAATACCTAACAGTTTTGTTGGAACGGTCTTTCCTCCCCCCCAAAAGGAGATTCTGATGAATAAAAAGACCTTTGTTTCGAGCCAAGAACATTTTTAAGATTGTGGGGCTGACCATGCAGTTGGTCTTAATTTTCCAGATGTCCTTTATTATCCTCATAAAAACTCCCATGGATGTGGATGATAACGTTTTCACTTCCCAATCCTGCATGTCCTGAGGGATTGGCATAGTTTGGTTGTCGCCAGTCTGGCAAATGGATAAAGGAATGAATGTGGGTCTGCATTTTCTTGACACTTGCTAGAAGATCGACGCATCTCACAATTCTTAAATATTACATTAAATTTGGCATGGAGGGAATTCAGCATCTTAAAACGAGCTCAAAGGGCAGCTTGCAGAAAATAGCTTCCCTTTAGGAAATCTGAAAAGGCACCCATTGCGCCCAAATATCTCCTCTTCCCCAGCCTTAGCACGATACCATTAAAGAGGCCAGTTAGGGCTTTAAAGACTTAAAACCTTGGAATATCAGCCCATTGACTTACTGTAGTCTTGTAGTATTTAGAATTTTTGTCCTCATTCACATGGCAAGTATACACCATCGTGTGATAAGCTTTGGGTAAAACCATTTATATAGTAGGGTTTCAGTTGTCTTCAGGGCATTTGAGAAGTTTCTCAATAGTCTCTGCCTTAACCTGTCTCTTTTCCAGTTTTCCCAGGATGTGATGAAGTAAGCTTAGCTTTACCTTTATCCCATTCTTACCTCTATTCTTGTAATATAATTACCACCAATTCCCAGAAACCTGATCCCTACAATATGTACCCAGAAGTTTGCTTTGTAAGGTTCATGCAATTCCACAGGAAAGGTCTAGTCATTTGTGGACAGATGTAAGTGGTGATTGAATTTTCTAAGATTTTTTTTTAAATATATCAAGCTTCTCCCCGCCCTTCACTTCCTCTCACATATCACCAAGGAAGAAAGGAAAGGAAAAAAAGAGAGAGGAAGGAAGAAATGATGGAAGAAGGGAGAAAAAGATAAAGGAAAGAAGGAAATGAGAAAGGACGGAAGAAAAGAAAGCATCATAAAGCCAAACAAAGTTCTGTGTTGTCCACATTCAAAAATGTGTTTTTATTTTGCATGTTAATCAATCATCTTTCTGTCATTCGGTGGCCAGCTTTCTTTGTTGTTCGCCTGGAATCATGATTAAACCATTTAGTTGATCAGAGGTTTCTCAGAATTGTTCATTTTTACAATATCAATGATGTTATAGTAGAACTTTTTTCTTTTGGCATTTCTCCTCACTTCTCATCTGTCCATACAACTCTTCCCAGGTCTCTTTGACATCTTTTTACTTCATTTCTTACCTCATAATTGTCTGTTACATTATATTCATAAGCCACAATTTGCTTGGCCGTTCCCCAACAATGGTCACTCCTAAGTTTCTAGTTTTTTGCTACCACAAAAGAGCTGCCGTAAATAATTATTGTATATGTAAGACATTTTGTTCTTTTTTTTTTTCAAACTCTTTAAGGTAGAAACCTAGTAGTGATATTCCTAGGCAGTAAGCAGACACTGTTTCATTACTTTTGGGACAAATGTTTTTATTCTTAATTTTTAATTAATTAATATAAATATAAATATATTTAATATTTATATTTAATTTAATTTTTAATTTAATTTAATTAATAAAAAATAAATTAATTAATTTAATAAATATAAATAAAAAAACCTTTAAAAAATTCTCCTTGGTGGACACCAATTGCTCGTGATCAATTGCAATGTATGGGATTTCTCTAGGTCGAAAACAATATAAGACTTAGTGTATATTAAGGAGCATCTCATCATGGCATCTAGAAGTTAAAGTATCTGCCCAGGGCTTCGCAGTTAGTAAGTGTAAAGGACAAGACTAGCATCTATCCCCTGTGCCAGGAGGCTTCTCAGGCAATGCTTACTTAAATTAATTAATCCATAAGCATTTATCAATACACTTACTGTATGTCACGAACATTAATAGTTTCTAGGAATACAAAAACAAGAAATAAAAGAATCCCTGCCTTGCAAGGAGTTTACAGTCTAGTGAGGGGGATAATCTATACTATATCGAAAAGTATATGTCTAAGTAAACACAGAAAACATAAAGAGACTGTGTGTGGTTGGAAGAGGTCTAGCAAGTGGGAAGGAAATCTGGAAAGGATTTAGATAGAACATGGCACTCAAAGGAGGAGGATAAGAAGGCTGGGACTGAACATTGGGGAACACCCGCAGTCTGGGGGTGTGATAGAGATGATAAGCCAGCAAGTGAGAGAGGGCAGTCAGACAGGTAAATTTCTGGGAGTGTGGGGAACATTTCCATTAAAGCATGAGCCTAGATATATTCCTGTTCAAAGAAGAGGCAACTTTAATGACAGTTCAACGGATCCCATTGGGTTTTAGGTCATCAAAAGTAATGTTTAATTGGTTGGAGAAATACAAGATGTTTTAAAAGCTCAATGCAGAGCTCTTACATGAGAGAAAGCTATCAGAGTCCATCACCCCTGAGCAAAAAGAAAGATGGAGCAGTTTGGTTGAATGACTGAAAGTTGTATTACAAGTTGGATGAAGTCACTTGGCGTTGACTACCTGGATTTCTTGGATTTATGTCAACTCTCTGTGGGCTTAGTTCCAAGGGATTTGTAAGCATCTTTTACCTTTTTTAATTTTTTTAATTTTTTGCTTTTAAACAAAGGCTGTCAGAAAATAAAGGTGTGTTTGCTGGGCTTTAATTGTTCTTCACTATTGCTCCAAGTTTGCAAATTGATATCAGAATAAAGTAAGATTCAGTGTGGGGGGGGGGGTGAAACCCACTAAATTTGGCATCAGAGGACCTGGGTTCCACTCTTGACTCTTCTACATAGCAAACATAACAGCAATAATAATTGTTAGTAGCAACAATAATGAGTCAGCTGTATGGTTCAGTGGACAGAGCACCAGGTCTGGAGTAGGGAGGGCCTGGGTTCAAATCTGGTCTCAGACACTTCCAAGTTCTGTGATCTTGGACAAGTCTTTTAACTCCATTTGCCTAATCCTTGCCCTTTGTTTGTGTGTGTTTTGTGGACCTCTTTGTCAGTTCAGTGAAGCTCAGAACCATGTTTTTAAATGAATAAAATAAAATGCACAGGACCACAAAAGAAGCCAGTTTTATTGAAATAGTTATGGAAATATTCCTTAAAGAAGTCTATGGACTCCAAGTTAAGAAGCCAAAGATTATTCAATTCTCTTTCAGCCCTAGATTCTATGATTTTAATGAGAATAACTCCCCTCATTCTTTGGGGTATCCTCATTGGTATTTCAAAGATTCTGAGCTCGATACATAAATACTATCTGACCTACATTTCTTCTATATATTCTATTCTGTTGACATTTACATTTCCACTGCAATTTATAAGTCATGGTTCCACAGGTATGACCTTCTAGAAATAATTGGCAAGCCAGTCCAAGTACAACTACAGCAAAGTCTGGTATTAGAAAATAGTGCCAAGAGATGGAGAGAGAGGGACCATTATGTTCTCTAAACAGTATTACAAAAAATAAAATAAGCAAGGCTTGATTCTGTAAAAAGTTGTGGCTTATTTACGTTTTATATTTGTTTCAACATTATCTTTTTCTTAGGTTGTAACCTTTAGAAGTCATAGATTTTAGATTATTTTGGATTTAGTGTTACATGGTTCTATGGAAAAGCAATTAGTAATTGGCCAAGATATTTTTTTTTTTTAGCAATCTGCAAATCCAAGAATTCCTACTAAGAATTCCTATTAATTTCTCTCTTCTTGCTGCCTACAATAGAGTTCCATTTTGATGGTTCTTTATTAGGCTGACTCAGATGGAACACAAGTTAAGTCATGTTCTCTATAATAGAAGCACATAGAGTAAAAACCTGAAATAACATGATTAACCTATAATATAGTGGTTAGACCTGTCTCCCAACAGTAGCTTTATTAGAGAGAGTCTACCATATTTGAAATTATCATCATCAGTCATTGCTCTAGGGGTTTGGACAAAGGGAGAGAACCACGTCGGTTGGAACAGTAACAGGGCATTAAAGAGGAGAGGAGGAATTAAGCCAGAACTTAAAATTAAAAATGATAGTAAAATGATAATCTCTATTTCTGGCAGAAATTTAACTGCTATAAAACAGGCAGCATACCGAGTAGGTCAGAAGACCCCAGAAATCATCTCTGCCATCAAAAGTCATGATCTCCTTGCCTAGAGGGGAGGCTTAGCAATTAAGGGTAGCAGAGGCTTAGAGTGTAAGCTCATTTAAAAAAAGATTACAAAAGGAAGATGTCTGAAGATTAGAAGCAGTATTGCCACACAGAATGGAGAAAAGCAGAAGAGGGGAAAGTGAGCCTACAGAAAAGCTTGGCTGGCGTGAGACTCACGCATAAAAATCTGTCCTCTCAAGAGCACATTATGGATAAACCTAGAAGGAATACAACAAACACATACAAAATGGAATTGATTTTCCAGTGTTTTAATAGTAATCTGTTTTTATCTTTCATGACAGTACCAGTACCATATTTGCCTTATACCTCACCAGCCAATTTGTTATATGAGAAAACAGATCATAGATTTAAGAACCTTAGTGGTCATCTGGTCCATCTTACTCATTTTATAGTTGAGGACATAGAGGTCCAGAGGCTCTCAAACTCAGCATGTCCAAAATAGAGCTCCTTATTTTTTCCTCCCAAACCGTCACCATTTACAAACCTCCCCGTTATTGTTGAGGTCACCACCATCTTCCAAGTGGCCCAGATTTGTAACCTCAGTGTCAGCTCAGACTCTCACATTCATTCCTTATATCGAGTCTTTTGTCAGATCTTCTTGTTTTAGTCTCCCCCCCACCCACACAGCTATAAATATATACCAACAACACCACCATATTGCATGTCATCATCACCTTACACTGGGACTATTATAATAGCTTGATAAATGATCTCTCTGCCTCAATTCTATTACCTGTTCTCTACTTTGTTACCAGAATTTTGAAGCCACTCAGAATTCTATTTTTAAGAGTTTTTAAAAAGGGAAGAATCCTTCCCCAAATTGGGAGTGATCATGAATAATATTTATTTCTCACACCTGTGTAATTAGAAATCTGTTACCCTAAAAACTACAATTCTCAGAAGCCCACTAACTTTCTGTTGTTACAGATTAGCCATGAGCACGTGGTTTTATTCTGTTACCTTTTTATTCCTTTATTTCTAATGATCATTAATAAATCTCTTAAAATATAATAATTTTAATTATTGTACATTAATTTTAATTTTTACACACCAAAGTAACTAACAATCAGCAACTAGAAGCTTATGTACCTTTCCCTTCTTTAAAAAAAAACACAAAACTGTGAAAATTAGGTAGACTTAGTTTACTCAAGTATTATAAGAATCCTTGAGGAAAATACAAAAATGGAAATGAATAGTCTTGCCTACACTATCTTTTCCAGCTATGTCTTTGCAATCATAGAATTGACTGAAAGGTGGAAAGAAAGCATGATCCTATTTATTTGTTGGATGTTAAAAAAAATGCATTAGACTAAGTAGAGAACAACCCCAAACTTCAAGGTTCTTCTCTAATAGGATGTTTTCTATGCAATATGTTAAATTACCCAAGATTCCTTGATTAATGTGACCAAGGAGATGAGCTTGCCCAATGGTGCTCTAGTTATCAGTATAAGTGAGACATGAAGCAGGGACCTTCTTGACAAATGAGTTCTTCATCATCCTGGAATCCTGAAGTACTCTCTTCCCAGAAACCCAAGTGGTATAAGGAAGAACAAGGGGGGAAACAGTTATACTTTTCTGTTTATTTTATAGATCCTAAGTAAAAATCCCATTGTAAAAGATAATTGTCATATTTTTTAATGAAATTAGGGTACTCGTCAGTGGAGGAAAATATATATAATGGGGGGAAAGTTGACTCAATAACA
The DNA here is from genome assembly GCF_027887165.1 of Monodelphis domestica. NCBI lineage: Eukaryota > Metazoa > Chordata > Mammalia > Didelphimorphia > Didelphidae > Monodelphis > Monodelphis domestica. Next base: position 298,626,926 of record NC_077231.1, on the reverse strand, counting down.
AGAGATTTCATTATCACTTAGAAGTGATTTTAGAACCCCAAGGGGGAAATATAGCCTGAGTCTGAGAAAGCAATCCTAGGGAGTTATTAATACACAAAAAAGATCTCTAGATTTCCTCTTGTACTACAGACACTCAGGCTCTCATTTCTTGATGTCCCTATACATTTCCCTAGAAAAACTTAGTCCTTCCTTAAGTTCTTTTATCAAAAGCCTATCCAATCTTCCAGCAGCTCAGAAGATGTCCATATTTTCCTTTTTAGTCCCTTCCTTCCCACAAATGCTCACCTACAAACTCAAGCTGATTTGATGTATGTTTAGTTTCATCTCCTTTCCTCTACGGAGAGATTCAGATGAGAGCTAGGCTAGGAGTCAATTCCTAGCTAAACAAGAACTATATTTTTTTTGTGTGAGGTGGCACGTATATCCTGAAGGAGAAAAATGTTTCATATGGATTCATATAGGAGCCAGGCTGCTAAAGTCTACAGTCCCTTCTGGTGTTTATTGACTTGCTTAACTCCAAAACATCAGATTAGGAAGGTTTTAAACAGGGTACCGGCATTCTTCTAAAGAAACTGGGTGTAATGTCTAAAAAATGGAAAGTTTAGGGAAAGAGAGCCAGACTGCTTGGTATCCCCTTTCCCAGAAGAGAGTCCTGAAGAGATAACCAGAGAATCACTTATTTTCTACGAAGAAAATAGCTTTTTCCAAAGCCAGTCTCTTATTTCCTTTTCCTGTAACAGATGAAAGGTCTGTGATGCTTTTAGGAACTGGCCCAAGCAATTGAATTTATTTAAAAAAAATGTTTTAAACAATTGGAGTTGTTTGTTTGTTTTAAATAAAACATAGTTGACTTTTTAGGTGAGCTGTAAAAACAAAACATGATAGGAAAAGGAATCTACTCCAACTTGTCTAGTATTCTTATCCCGTATAAAAAAGCACCGTCAGAAACCCCAAACCCTAGTTGCATCTTTGGAAAAAGAAAAGTTCATATAAGTAATTCTAGGAGCTTAATAGCAAAACATTTGTGAGTCACTTATTTACTCACCTGTTCCAGTAACTTTACCTTGTTTCCAAATTTGTGTTTATTCTTTAATTATATTCATTGTTTATTTCAGGCAATAGGATAGAATAGTAGATATAATTTTTTATTTGGAGCCAACAAGATCTGGGTGCAGATTCCACCTTGGACCCTAATTAACTTTCTGTCCCTGAGGAAATCAGATCCCTCGCCTATAAAATGGAGATAGTAGTTACTTACCCTATAGAATTATTGTGAGGGTCAAATGAAATAATGTTTGTAAAGTGCTTTGTAATCCTGAAAGCTTTCTTTGTGACTGTTATTACTGTTATAGTCTTATTATTCTTTAAAAAACATTTTTTAAAAAACCTTTTCTTTCCATCTTGGAATCAGTACTGTGTAACCAGGCAGAATACTTTTCTACTGTGTCTCATCAACAATCAGTGTCTGGTATTTTGATGAGAAAAAGAGTAAATAAATCCTTGCTATTCGATTTTATTTCCGCACACCTTTTAACCAGGAATGTTCAAACTTTTTTTTTTTTTGGCATACTTTATAGGTTTTAGACCTGAAAGGAGAAAGGAGAGGTCTCCAGCTCCATACAAAAGTGACCATCCAGTTGACCTCTTCATTTTACACATCAGGCACCTGAGGCCCAGGGCAGTGATAAGGTAATAAGTAACTGACTCCCATCTCAGGCTCTGTCCATTACACTGGGGTACATTTCAGCTCTCCATGACTCAGTCCTTGTGAAATCATCCTAAGTGAGTTTTCCATGGATGCCTCTGCCCTGGCTCATTTCCCAGCCATCACAATGGATTATCTTTTCATTCTAGCTCTAGCCCACCCAGTTCCCTCCAACCAGAGATTCTTTCTCTGCTTCTGGGCTCCTGGAAGGGAGACAGAATCCCTCTGCCACTGTCACTTCCTGCAGACACCCAGCTCTTGAGGATGTGAATCTCCTTATGGGTGAGACCCTTGGGGTGCCTCATTTAGAGTTGGAGAACATTAGGGATCCTCTAGTCCAATCCTTTAATTTTCTAGGTGAGGCCCAGAGAGAAACTGTTTGCCCAAGATTGACTAGGCTGCCCAGAGTTGAAGAAAGGAGTGCTGAATATTCAGTTCTGAACTTTGAGCTAGGAAGGTGGATTAATTAGGTCTGTTATCACTCCAAATAGGCCTATTATATTATCCTCTTGAGGAATTTCCTCTATCAGTTCAGGTCCACACCTTCTCTGAAGCCAAGAGCTGCCTGGAGCTTACAGAGGATCTTACAGTCAAGATATAGCAAAGATTGGACTTGAACTCAGGTCTTCCTGATTAGGAGGCCACCTCTCAATTCACTGTGGAGCTGCCTCCCCTCTTATCTTATCATTCTGAAATCACTCCTCTGCTCAGAGATACCCAAAGCCTCTTTACCTATAGGCTTTAATCCTCATAAAAGCAAAAATTTCCAAAGAGAGCACTTGTTTGTTTTTAAACCCTTACCTTCCATCTTGTCAATACTGTGTATTGGCTCCAAGGCAGAAGTTGTCAATACTGTGTATTGGCTCCAAGGCAGAAGAGTGGTAAGGGCTAGGCAATGGGGGTCAAGTGACTTGCCCAGGGTCACACAGCTGGAAAGTGTCTGAGGTCAGATTTGAACCTAGGACCTCCCATCTCTAGGCCTGGCTCTCAATCCACTGAGCCACCCAGCTGCCCCCCCAAAGAGAGCACTTTGGACTACTGTAAAGTTTCAGATCCTTTTTTAAGTGAGGTTTTTGATAAGGAGAAATCAGTAGAATGTTAGGGATGGCAATGGAAAGCTGGAAGCTTGAAAGACAAACAGGTGTGCCAGGGGCAAAAGCTCTGCATTTGTCCTGATTCTGGCTTCATAGTTGTGGAAAGAGGGATTTTAGGGTGTAAATTCCAGGGCAAAATTCAAATTATTCAGCATTAAAAAGTTTGGGTAGAAATGTCTGATTTATTACAGAACGATACATGATAGGATTCCACTTGAATATCCTTTTTCTTTAAATTTGGGGCCTGGGTTTGTTTCCTAAGTTTACGTGTGAAATAAACTTTAATGAACGATATCTAAGGCTGAGGAAATAAAACCTCAAGGAATGGCTTTTCTGCCTTGTTGTCTAAATACACAGAAATTTTAGAGTTTGGAGGTAGTTTGACTTGGAGAAGGACAGCTAAGAGGCAGGAACTTGTAGCTCTTGGCTGGGTCACCCAAGTCATCCAGGTCATTTGGGAGGCTTGGGTCAACTTGGAACAGCCTAGAGATGTGGCAAGTGGTTATGGGATTGTCTCCACCTTCATTGAGCAGCGTGTATATAGGAAGGAAAATGGTGAATGGTGAGCGAGAGCCAGCCATGAGGCTTGGCAGGACATAATTGGGAAATGATAAGAGAGCTGGGATTCAAGGGATGAGGACATCAAAGTCCGAATTCTCCGTGAAAGACCTTCTGAGGAAGTAAATGAAACAAGTATTTAAGTGTGGTTTCTCTTTTTAACTTTTTTTTTAGCAGCAGGCTTTTCCTTGCTTCCCTTAAAATCTCCAAAATCCATCTATGAATAATAATGGCTATTATTTATAATAATTTATATATTATAATTTATATTATAATTGATAATAAAATATATTTTTGCATAATATTCTAAACTTCGCAAAACATGTTATAAATACTATCTCTTTTTATCCTCCCCACAACATGAGAGATAAGTGCTATTATTATTCCCACTTTACAGATGAGAAAACTAAGGCAGACAAAATTTAAGCGATTTATTCAAGGTAAATGTCTGATGTTGGATTTGAACTTGGGTCTTCTTAACTCCAGGTCTAATTTCTTTATCCACTGTAACACCTAGCTGCCTACTCATTCAATAAATACTGAAGCATTATGCTAGCTCATTGAGGATATAGACTACTCAGACTAGGTGTAAAGGTTACTAGAGGACTAGAACTCAGAAACAGACTTAGGATGAAAATTCTACTTTGATAAATTCTTAAGTACAACTGAATCCCAATTATCCACTTCATTTTTTCCTATACATATGGACAATTTTAAGTGTAAGAGGTTATGTGTGATCTTGATTAGGTTGTATGAAAAGAAATTTTCTTATTACTGATGTCTTTTAAGCATCTTTCCCTACGAATTAGAAATGTTCCAAAATGTGAATTCAAAACTTCCATCCAATCATAACCTTGAATTTATTTTGCTGCCTTTCCTAAGCTAAGTATGTATTCAGGGTCTTCACAGACACTACTAAAATCTGCTGGTGTGGGTGGGGGTCTCCCAACTTCTGGGAAGATGGACTCATTCAGAGAATGATGGTGGAGAGATCATTCCAGGTGATGGGCGGATGCTGCATAATCCCTGGAAGAACTCTTTGGAGCAATCTGTGCTCCAGACTTGCCATTGTTTAGTAGCACATCCTGGCATCAGGCTCATCCAGAAGAGACCCACAGCACTAGAGCCCCAGGGAAAGACCCCTTTGCTGGCTCTGCGACAGCCAAGTTCTCCCAGGAACCCCTCGCCTGTCCTTAGTCAATCAAGAAACACTGGGCTAGAAGTTCAGAGGAACCAAGAGGTCACGGTCAGGACCGTATGAAGGGAAACAAATTGTATGCGAACTTTTTGTTCCAGCTCAGCCCTTGCCCTGCCCCTTGGATCTTGTAGGCACAGTGTTACCAAACCACTCTTTTTAGACCCAGAACACCCTCTCCTTGTCTTGGGACCCATTTGCATTGTGTTTCTGGCTCATTACTCCGCTAACTGCTCTTTCGACTATTTATAATCTGCCTCTTGCTTCTGGCTACTCACAGAGACTTGGACCATAATGGACCTTCCTCTGTGGCTGGGCTGGTCCTACTGGCACTGCCCCTGTGCACAAAGGAAGTTTATAGGTCAACCTTGGTCCTGACCCTACACTCTTGGGCCAGAATGAATAATCGTGGAGTAACTGTATAGTTCTGTTTTAGGAATATGATCAGGTTAGTCTCAAATGTGAGCAGGGAAGGACTGGCTTCCTTTAAGACTCAGCTCAGATTCCCCCTTTTTCTGAGAATTCTTGACTCCAGCTTTTGTGTTGGTTCCCATATTGTTTAACCAGATTGTTTTCTTTTTTGCTAATGGTTTTAGTGCTTCACTAAGCTTGTGATGCTAAAATGTTTTTTCATTTTTTTTTTAAGCTGGAAGGAAAGGAGGGAAGAAAAGAATCTTCTGGAAGGATGAGATCAACAAAGTCCAGTCTAGATTTAAAGAAATATCAATATCAGGTGTGCTATGAGCAGGTACTTATCTCATTGTTTTTTTATTGAAATTTCTTCTTCAGTTAACAAGCATTTTCCCCTCCTCATTTCCCCCATTTAAAAAAATTTAGGAAAACAAAACCTTTGTGACAAGTAGGCATGTCAAGCAAAACACATTCCCACATTGGCCAAATCCAAAGATGTTTGTGCCATTTTGCATCCTGAGTCCATCACCTCTCTGCCAGGAGAAGGGTAGCCTAGACTGTTAGTCCTTTAGAGTCATGGTTGGTTGTTACATTGATCAGAGATCTTAAGTCTTTCGAAGCTGTTTCTGTAATGTTGTTCACTTTCCTTATAAGAGTTCTGTCAACATCAGTAATCTACAGTCATTCCTGTAGGAACTAAACAGATCCATCATCTTCTGGTAGTATCTCTAAACTTCTGCAGTTCTAGTCTTTGCATGACAGACACACAGTCCTTTACCAGATGTATATATCCAGTCTTTCCAGCTGATTGGGGATCCTCACAAATCTTACCGTTCATAGTATGGACGCCAAGAGTCCAGGGCCACCACTAAGGCATGATGGAAGACGTGATGGCTAGAATGTTCGTGGAGATGATTTGTGACCAATGATCAAAAGCCACCTCATCGAGTAAGACAAAGATGAAACAAGCATATCTTGGCCATTCAGATGAAAGGGAAACAGGGAAACAGGAGAGACATGATCAGTGCTTACCAGTTCTGGGCAAGTCATTTAATGGCACTGAGTCTTGGCATCTTCCTTGGCCAATATGGTATCCCTCCTTAATTTTCAATACCCACCTCACAGGATTGTTGCAAACCATAAATCACTCTATAAATACATTTTATTCAACTTGGAGGCATCTAGGTGGTGTGGTAGATAGACTACTCTTTTTTTTTCATTCTTTTTTTATTTGAAAATTTTTATTTAATTAATTGATTTAGAATATTTTTCCATGGTTACATAATTCATGTTCTTTCCATCCCCTTCTTCCACCCCACTCCTGTAGCCATCAAGCAGTTCCACTGAGTTTTACATGTGTCATTGATCAAGACCTATTTCTATATTATTAATATTTGCATTGGGGTGATAATTTAGAGAAATGGTCAAGGAGACCTATAATCAAATCCAGCCTCAGATATTTTGTGGTATAACCCTGGGCAAGAGGCTTTACATCTTTCAGCCTCAGTTTCCTCATCTGTAAAATGGGGATAATAATACCTTCCTCCCAGGATTCTTGTGAGAAAAAAATAAGAAAAAATTTGTAAAGCATTTTGCAAACCTTAAAGTGATCTATACATGCTAACTCTTATTATTCTTTCTAATGGTTCCATTTCAGTGAGTGATTTCACTTTTCCTCAATAAGATTAGGTAAAATTTTGAAAGACATCCTTTTTTGGTGGGGGAAGAGGATTATTGTTGTTTTGCCTTTTATTCTTACTTTTGAAACCACCTAACCATTCTCCTCTATGGTCCATCCCCATCTTCTCCATCCTCCTTATCAACTAGTTCTGTCCTTATTCCCAAGGACTTTTCTTGGGTCTTGCTAAGAGGTTATTAGATAATAAATCAAATTCTTATTTTTTCTAGGGAACTCTTTTATCCAGGAATTTAAAGACCCCCAAACCTAAAAACTCTCAAGGAAATGATCTTTCTCTAATGGTGGAAATTCAGCCACAAGACAGGTAGCAAGAGAAATGTCCAAGCAGAACGGCCCTGTCTCCGGCCCTCTAATTTTTCCATGTGGGCAGTGGCCTATCCTGCCAACTCATAAGGCCAGCCTTGTTCCTTTAAGTTTCCAGGCCCAGCACTCAAACCACAAACTTGAATTCCTGTAAAAGTTCATCTCTTCACAATTCTTCTGCAACTTTTCAGCATACTGAAATAACTTCTGATAACCAAGATGGTGGTTGGCTCCGAGCTGCCGAGACAAGAATAGAATGTCCAGCCTGGCATACCACGCATAATATTGCCTGACCAACTTCATTTTGAAATAACATCACTATAATACATTATAACCAACCCCAAAGAAACATCATGAAACCGCACTGGACTGTCATTCAGCCAATCACCCAAGATGCATAATGAATGCTCTAAATCTGGAACTAAATGTTCCTTGAAACATGGTTTCACCTAGGATATTTTTGTAGAGCCAATTAAGAATGTCCTAAAAATCAGGAGTGCTTGATCATCCTGTGAATGATTTGCACACATTAGAAGATGGCGTCCTTTTTTCTAAAGCACTGGCATTTCAATATTACTTTAAATGTACTTAAATTTTTGGTATAGTCTCTTAAAAATAATTAAATTTGAGATCTTTTTAATGGAGCTTCTTCTGCACAAATATTTTCTCCCTAGGTAAAAATTTAGGCAAACTAACCGATGTTTCTCTATGGAAGCAGCAGTGTAAACTTTTCTCTTTTTTATTTCTACTTCACTGGAAGTCTGGATTGGCTAATTCCATTTTGTTCATTATATAAGAGATGTTCCTTTAATAGCCATACAATGAAATGGTATAGTTTGCAGAATTAGTGTCATGTGTTATGACAAAAACAAAAAATTGTTTTTTATTTGTTTTGTTTTTTATTCAACTTTTTAAAAAATTTAGTTGCCAGTTTTGTCTCTTCCCTCTGGAAATCCTACCTCTGCTTCATACTATCAAGTGTGACATTGGCTAAGTCACTTAACTTCTCTCAGACGTGTATTAGGTATGTGACCCTGGGCAAGTCACTGAACCCTATTTAACTCAGTTTCCTTAATTGTAAAATGAATTGGAAAAGAAAATGGCAAACCCTTGCAGTATCCTTGCCAAGAAAACCCCAAATGAAGACATAAAGAGTCTGAAACAACTCTACAACAACAAGGAATCTCCTCATTTGGAAACTTCCTCCAACAGCTCAGATCCACATATTTATCGAAACTTGTTTTCTTAAAGAGATGCCTGAGGGGCATTGAGAAACTGACCATCCATGATTACATAGACAATTTGTGTCAGAGGCAGAATTTGGGCTGGGTCTTCCTGACTCCAGCTCTGACCTTCTCCACTACATTGGGTCCTCTCTCTTTCTCTGGGACCATATATTTATTGTTTCATGCCAAATAACCTTCCACAAAAGCTCTATTGTGATGTTTCATTGTGGTGTAGAGGTGGCTCTGCCTTCTGGAGGTTCTTACTAGCAAAGTGTCAACTCCAACAGGCTCCGCCATATTGGAAGAGCTCCAATATATCCTGAGGGCAGTGTATCCACTCTGGGAGGACCAGTCAAGAGTAATATCATGTTAAGGGTGTTGGGTGGCTGACTTTTAAAGTAGCTGAGAGTAGTGGGGATGCTAAAGGATTTTTAAAAATCAGAGTTGGTTTTTAGAATATGTATGCATATCTATCTGTCTATATGTGTGTGTGTGTGTGTTTGTGTGCGTATACATGAGATCAAGAGCAGAGTACATACCAAAATATCTGTTTTTCCATCTCTACAAAATATTTCTAACAAAACTCACTCCACCAACATGAAGCTATGATGAAATGCCAAGGATGAGAAAATGAAACCAAGAGTACCAGGAATGACGATTCTCCCTAGGCCACCCTTCCAAAACCCAAAGCCATTATCTTGAGAAACAACCTTGGGGGAGATGAGATTTGGCAACTGCCTTTGTGGGTGCTGGAGCCCCAAACCCAGCAACAAGAGCTGTTGAAGACTTAGAAGACCAGTATCTCAATTCCAAAGTCCCTGGCACTATCCAATGGTTTACTCTCAGAAATGGATAGGATATGATCAGTGGAAATTCCATTAAAGATGGTACCTTGCCATTCGTTTTGCTTCTGCACCCCAAGGACAATGGGGACCTTTCCATCTGATTTGGAACTGAAACCCATCATATATGTGTATATACACATAGATTTGTGTGTACACACATGTATCTACATATACACATATAATTTATATACATGTGTACATGTATACATATACATCCATTTGCCTATGTGGTCTAACATAGAATATTTTTGCAAGAGCTTGATTCTTTCCTTCTCATCGATGTCCTCTACACATGAATACATTAATGAATTAGAAAGTATTAAGCATTTACTTTTTTGCAAGCAGTGGCTAAGGACTGGAAATTCAAATAGAAAAGCTGAGACAATTCTTGCTCTTGAGGAGCTCACATTCAAATGGAGAGACTTTTTTCTCTCTTTTTCCCTCTCTTCTCGTTCTCTCCCCTTCTCTCTCTCCTCACTCTCTCTCTTGAACACACATACAGTCCATCAGTATATCAAGCTTTTTCAAAAATATTGTATAGTAGAGCCTATATTTACAAATACACACATTTGATAGAAAAGCAGATACTATAAGGTTCTCCTGAGTTTATTGTCTGTAGCTCTAGAATTCATTTTATTTAATAGAGTAAAATGGCGCCTCAAAGCCTACCAGATTCATGGAATTTTTAGAGTTGGAAAGGATCTCAGTGGCCTTCTCATTCAGCCCTTTGCTTGAAGAGCTCCAAGGAAGGGGAACCTACTACCTCCACTTTGGAGTAGTTCTAATTGTTTGGAAGTTTTTCTTTCTTTCTTTAAAAAAATTAATTAATTTAGAATATTTTTCCATGGTTACATGGTTCATGTTCTTTCCCTCCCCTCTTCCCTCCCCATTCCCTGAGCTGACAAAGCAATTCCACTGGGTTATACACGTATCATTGTTCAAAACCTATTTTCGTATTATTAGGAAGTTTTTCTTGACATCAAATCTGAATTAATCTTTTTACAACTTCCACCCATTTCCCCTAGTTTGGCCCCTAACAGGACAAGCCTAAGCCCTGCTCTTTCTGGTAGCCCTTCAAATAATTTAAGATAGTTTTAATCTCTGTCTTTATGGCTAAACATGGTCCTTTGATTCTCATGTGATGTGGACTCATGACCCTTCACCTAGGTTGTTCTCTAGACATTCCCTAGCTTATCAGTGTCCTTCTTAAACCCAGGTACCTAGCACTGACCACTACTCCAGATGAAATCTGATGAGGTCAGTGAGTCTCACAAAGAGAGATTATCATTTCCTCAGTTCTAGAAGCTCTGCCATCTTAATACACACGAGCACATGAGCTTTTTGGGCTGTTACATCACACTGAGGACTCCTTCAGTTTAAACCACCCTCAGGGTGTTCTTCCTAACAAATGCTTCCTAACCATGCCGCCCCATCTTATACTCATGAAGTTGATTTTTTACACCCAGTGTAAGAATTTACATTTATTCAAATGTAATGTTGTTATATTTCTCTCCATCAAGACCTATTTCACACATATGCTAAAAGCATGCAAGATTCTCTGAGGACACAGCAATGGCAAACTTCATTTAACCCTTTGATTATTACTTTCAAGTGAGTCATAAAACAGATGAATGCTTGCCGAAAGTGTTTTACCAATTTTGTGGAGGATCTGCAGCACAGAATCACACACACATACGTGTGTATTAAATAATGCTTTTTCTACTGTGGGATGGGGAGGGAAGGAGGGAGATACCTGGGAACTTTAATGTACCAAACAAACAAAAAGATTTTCTTTATAAAAAAAAATCTCTTTAACCCTTCTTTAACACCAATATTTTTCTAGTAGCACAGTCTCTGAACAACCAAAAATTGCAGTCATAACTAGGCTATTTAAGATTTCTAGTGGAGAACTGAATCTAAGAAGTAGCATAAAATATATTATCAGATGTATGACTAGAAAAAGAAGTAGGCTGATCTTATAGTGAACGGTAAAAGTGTGTGTTTTATTTGGTATATACAATATACAGGGTTGTTTTAAGGATCAAATGAGATCGTGTACACAATAATTAATGGCACCAATTCAATAAATAAGCACCTCATTTTAAGCTTAGGAGAAATGACCCTTAAAATCCATGTGGTTTCCTCCTTTGTTCCTTTAGGGAGCTTATATGAAAAGTTAGGAACATGATCATAATTACTCCAATCCCCTATTTTGGAAAATTCTCAACATTTAGGCAGAGGTTTGGCTCTCTGCCTTAATTTACATTTATCCCTGGCTAATCTCTTGCCTCTTTGTATGACAACATTCAGGTTACTGCTAACATTTGTGTAAAGAAATAGAGATGAGGAAGCTAAAGCAGACAGAAGTGAAATGACTTGCCCAGGGATGCACCCTAGTAAATGCCTGAGGCAGTATTTGAACTCAAGTTTTTATGACTTCAAGTCCAGCACTCTATTCAGTTAGCTGCCATTAGGATGCTAACAATGGGAACAGTAGTTATTTGATGAAAAAGTATAATTTTCAATAACCCATCTAGATGTCCTTATGAAGAGATAAAGGGCTATGGAATGAATACTTGATATAACCAAGTACTTCCGAAAAGGAGCCATTGTAAAAATACATTATTAGAAAATGTGTTCTTTTAAAGTCAAAGAATAAAAAACTAACACATCAAGATGAGTCCCCTACCTGCCCTTCTTCTCTGCCCCATTCAGTTTTCCTTCTGTCTTAAGAGATCCAGTATATATGTTAGGATGGACAGAACTGAGGAGACGAGAGTTTGGCTGTACCATATCTGTACTGCAATAGGCCATTTGGGGCACATTTTCAAAGAGACATTGACAGGTTGGAAGGAATCTTAAACAGGGTGACCTTTTGAAGCCATAGTGTCTGACACCTGGAGTAAAGGACCTGGGATATTTAGCTTAGAGGAGTGACAATTTATGAATGCATTGGAAGTATTCAAATATTTGAAGGGTTGTCTTGTGGAAGCAGAATTTGACTTGTTCTACTTTTCCTCAAAGGGCAGAATTGGGACCTCATAGGTGTTTGTTTGTTTTTTTTTAAGGAGTCAGCTTTTATTTAAATAAATTGAAATCTTTAGAATAGTAAGAGCTGTCCCTTAATGAAAATAGGCTGTTGGAAGGAGAAATCTAGAGAGTCAAGAGAGGAGGTGGTAGCAGCCTCGTGAATTTTCTTTTCCATCAAGCAAAGAAGGCTGGATGCCCATTTGCTGGGTACAATATATACAGGATTCATGATTTGGGTCAGGGTTGGACAATATTCATAGACTCATGGACTAAATTACTCTGGGAACACTTTATAATTTGGGAAGGACTTTTCTCAGAACAAGCATATTCTTTTTTTAAAGCTATTTTAAATTTTTTCTTAAATCTCAAATTTTGGCTGATAACTTAAACATGTGCCAGATTGTTCCTCACCGCCCAACAAATTGTCTGAATTGGCTATCTTTTCATATACCAGCAGTGTAATGGAAGTCACTCTGAAAATTTTGTAACATAAATAGGATTGAAGGGGGGAGATCAGAGAAGGTAATTCTTTTTCAGGCCTGTAGAATTGGCCTGCTATCTTTTAGTTTGAGAACAAAACCTTAAAATTTATTAAGATGCTTTGAAAATATAAACAAAAAATAAACCAAACATTTTATTAATGAATCATGAGATATATGATGTATAAAGAATTATGATGTAATAGTCTTTGCTGAAGTCATCTTGTAAATGAAGATTATGCCTTAAGATCTCAGAGAATATAAATGCTTTGGATGACTGACTGAATTCATTTTGAGACAAGTCACTGTCTCCTAGTTCAAGAGGAGAGAGCTCTATAATACAAGGTTCTCCTATTTTAAAACTACATTGCATAGCATGTGTATATAAGTATATTCTCTGTGCCTAATTTATGGGAGGAGATAGATAAGGACAGAAAGAACAGAAGAATATACAAAGAAGTCATGGGTAAGTTGATATCTCACCAGTGCAGTGATTTCATCAATGTATAGTATACATACTCTATTTTTGATGGGTGAATTCATTTGGTAATTATTTGGATTGTTAGCTAAGTTTTATGAGGCAATGTAGACAGTGGCTAGAGCAATGGACATGGAATCAGGAAGTATCTGGATTCAAATCATACTAATCTCTAATGCTTTATAACTATGTGACACAGCCAGGTAACAGTCTCTCTGAGATTCAGTAAAATTGGGTTTGTAATTTCTGTCCTAATAATAGCTAACATTTATATAGTGTTTTAAGGTTTGAAAAGTGCTTTACAAATACCAGCTCATTTGATCCTCAAAATAATCCTGGGAGGGAGGTCCTATTATACTCCCATTTCATAGTTGATGAAACTAAGGCAAATAGCCTTTATTTACTTATTCATTCATTCATTCATCTATTCATTCATTCATTCATTCTTTTATTTATTTATTTTCATATTCATTTATTTTTTAATTAATTTACTTTATTTCATTTATTTATTTTAAAACCATTACCTTCCTCTTGGAGTTGGGGTATTGACTCCAAGGCAGAAGAGCAAGCAGTAAGGGTTAGGCAATGGGGGTTAAGTGACCAAATAGCCTTTAAATGAGGCTTGGGGTCAAGATTCTGAGGCTGAGTTTGAATTTAAGGCTTCTGGACTCCAGGTACTTTCTTCTGTCCACTGCTCCTACTTCTCTCAATAGGTTGTGAAACCCAAATGAGATAAGGGAGGATTAAGTGTTTGATGTAGCCATCAGGAATTACTGTTGTAAGAAAGAAACAACTAAAATGCACCAATGTAGCCCTTTCTTCATCCTTAAAGTTATAAAGGAGTGTGCTATAGAGTATCTCCTTAGTAGGTAGTGTATATGTAAAAAAAAAGAAAGAAAGAAAGAAAAGGTGAGCTTTGTGAACTCTATTTGCCATTTGAAAAATACCGTTTCCTCCAGGAACACAAGTGTGAAGCTAAAATGGACCAGAAAAGAGGAAGGTCAAGAGAGAATAGCAATACTTAGTTTCTATGTGGCTACATTACATAAAAAGGAAAAAACCAAACCAAAACAAAACACTCTCAGTGGGACTACTTCAAATATTTAAAGTGTAAATATATTTGCACACATTTAGGGGCCTAAATTCTCAATAACAACAAACAAATGGTTTTTGAATTATCCCCATTTTTCACCTAATGACTTCCAAGGGCTGTAGAACTAATGAAAGTCACATTTAAATGGGGGGGGGGGGAGGGGGCGAATCCCTTACCCATCTCCATTTTAGGACTCAGATATGAAAAAAATTGCATTCTAAAAATCATAAAAGAATGAGCAGCGGGAACCCGAGTTCAGAGAAGCATCTTATCTATGACGTAATCAGGACCAGTTTTCTTAATCTTTCTAAATGCTTCCTTCCCCGACATCTCCTGGGCCTCAGGTCTCCACCACTCACCCTTCCATCCAGTTTCACCCAGCCGGGTTGTAAGGGGAGTGATGGAAAGGAGGGATGAGGGCGGGGGTCATTAGTAATCAGTATCACTTTCCCCATCTCAGTCTCCCATCCCTTCCTAGAGCTCCAGCAGAAAAGCCTCGTGGGGTCGAACTCTCTGCCTTCTAGCCGTGGAATGTTGCTGTTCCGCGTGGGTGATTTCCATTTCTTAGAAAGCTCCACTGGGAATGGACTCCTACTTTCGGGTGTATTTTTAAAGTTCCACTGGAAGCGTTTTTCTCGGAACGTTCCCAGGCTGGCTTTGTAAGAAGAGAAAGTGATTTTTCTTTGGTGAGCGACATGCGGAGGTAAACTGAGGACAAGGAGATTGGGGTGGGGGGATCTGAGTTGGAATCTGGGTGTCTTCTTTTGGACACTGTCTACACCTGGGTGGCTAGAGCCCCCGATGTTTACCCACGTGACTACTGGGTTCCTTTTGCTTTCATTCCTTCGATTTCCACTGTGCCTGGTGCCCAGCAAGCTTACTCCATGCTTTCTCTCCTCTTTCTGACGTTCAAGGCTGCTAGGAGAGGGCAGCAGCATCCCTCTAGACGCTTCCATCTGCCTTTTAAAAAGAGTTTTCCTGTGGGACACCCAAACCATCTACAATTTTTTAAAAAATGCACACACATGCACACACACTCATGCACATACACACTCTGTGTTCAGCTGCACCGGCATTTTTTTTGGAAGCAATCACCGCTCTTGGCTGAGTCAAAGCGAGCCACCCTGCTCCCCAGCACCCTGCTGAGCTCTCGAGGGTCCCCTGCCCTCCCACGACCTGTCACAGCTCTTCTCTCCACGATCCTAACTCAAAAACAAAAAAAAAAAAGCCTCTCTCCCCAACCCTTCCCCTGGGTTGCTAGCCGCAATGACGTCGGCCAGTCAGGGCCCCGCCCCTCCGGAGGCGGTCTGTTTTTCCGATTGGCCGAGGGGCCGCAACGGCGAACCCCCGATTGGGCGATGCGGCGTTGATGGACAGGAGGGCGGGGCGGTCTCCGCGAGCTGTCCTCCCTCTCTCTCTCCGAGAGTGTGAGAGTGTGTGAATGTGTGTGTGAGGGTGAACGCGAGCGTGGCAGCGCCGTGTAATGCCGGACACGGCGGCGGCAGCGGTGCTTATTGTCTGCGCGGGCGAGGGGCGGTGAGGAGGAAGGCGTCCTCGCGAGCACTCGCCTCGGCCTTTCTCCGTGCTTGCCCCGCTCCGCAGCCTCGGCCTCCTTGGCCACCGCTGTCGCGCTAGGCCCGGCCCGGAACCGCCTTCGCAAGCCCCTGCCTTAGCGGCCTCCTGGGCCTCCTGGGCCGCGCGAGCTAGGGGAGGCCGGGCGCGTCTCCGAGAGCGCGAACGCGCGTGGGGGAGGGGGAGGGGAGGCGAGTGTGAGGCGCGAGTGTGCCATGGGGCCCGGGCACAGGCGCGAGTAGGCGGGCAGTGGGCGAGCAGAGGCGACAGCTGCGACAGCAGCGACAGCAGCGACAGCAGCGACAGCTGCTTCGACCCCCAGCAGGCCCCGCTCCAGCCCCTGCCCGGGGCTCGGGCCTCGAGCGGAGCAGCGGCGGCGGCAGCGGCAGCGGCAGCGGCTCCGGGCCTGTGAGCGGCGCCCACCATGGCCAAGGCCGGCGGTGGCGGCGCGGCGGCGGCGGCGGCTGGGGGAGCTGGTGGAGGCGGAGCCGGCGGCGGCAGCGGAGCCGGGGGAGCCGGTGGCGGCCTGACCTGGGTGGTGAGTCGCGCCGCGGCGGGCGAGCGGCGGGCGAGCGCCTTTGTGGGGGGCCGGGCCCGGCCTCCGCATTGTTCTCGGCCTCGGCGGAGGGGGAGGGGACAGCCGGGGAGGGACGGGGAGCCCCCGCCTACCCCGCCCCCTGTCCCCTCCCCACTTTCCCTGCCACAAGCAGGGAAGGGGGTGCGGGGGGGGTGCCTAAACTTTCCCCCTTGGCTCAGTAGGGCTAGAAGGTGCAGCCGCCAGCCCTCCGCCAAGGGCCCCCTGCCGGGCCAGGGCTGGGGTGGGGGCGGCGAGGTCTGGGTCTGGGTGTTCTCTAAGTCCTAGTGCTCCGTGATCATCGGGGGTGCAGGGGTGCCCCAGAGGCTAAGGGTAGCCTTGACTTCAAGTATTGATCCATTTCGGGGTCCCCAAAGTCTTGGGACAGCTTCTAGCCCTGAACTTAGAAAAGTGATTAATACAGGGTGTCCCCCAAAGTCTTGGGTTATCTTCTAACCATGAACTTAAGGGAGTGATCAATACAGGGTTCCTCAAAGTCTAGGGGAAGCCTTAAGTTCGTGTATTGATCAATCCTGGGTATCTTCAAAGTCTTGGTGAAGATTTAGTCCCTGAACTTAGAAAGTGATCCATCCAGAGTGTCCTCAGCGTCCTGATGCAGCCTCAAGCCCTTAACTCTGGGTGTCCCAGAAGTCTTAGTGCAGGGATTTGATCAATACCAGGTGTCCCCAAGTCTCGGTGCAGGTTAAAGCCACCAGAGCTTCCAAACATCCTGGTAAAGTTCTAAGCTGTGAAAGCTTACAGACTTTGGGGATGCTGTTGGCTACGCTGCCCCTTCCCCCTGCTTCCGCCCTGCAGGCCTCTTTCTCCGTAGTGGCCTTCCTCCAACATCGTCCCCGGTTACCGTGGCCGCCTCTTGTTTGTTCCTAGTTGCCTGCAGGTGGTCCCCTCCCGCCCGTAGGTTTCTGCGCCTCGAGAGCGGGAATGGGTGTTTCTGCCTCTTTGTATCTCCAGCCCGGAGCCTTCAGTCACCTGTTGGCTGGGGCTCTGGGTGCTGCAGGTCCATATTCTGCACAGGCCATCTTTCCTTGGGAATGCTGCCCAGATCTGTGTGAGGGAAGCCCCGAGGCTTGTGTGTATCTTGAATATCAGATCCTTCCTCGGTCCTTATCCCTGAGAAAAGGGTTGTGAGAAGACTCCTTTCCCCTAATACTTAAAGACCCTTTATGGTGCTACCTGGTGTTTGGGATTACTGTAATTCAACTGAAGGAGAAGATAGGGACCTCTGTGGCTTGTTTGTTTATCCTGAATTCCAAATCTTTCATTGTGCCCTTACCCTGAAAAAAAAAAGGGACAAGGGAAGACTGCCGGGGATACTGTAGTTTGGCATACACCCCCTTCCTCCCTTTTCTCCTTTAGGATGCTGCCTTTAAAATTCCTTGGAGTAAGGGGTGAGGGAAACCCAGAGAGTTGTTCTGAGTCTTAAATGCCAGTTATTTCATGGTGTCTTTACCCTTGAAAAAAAGGGGATGTGGACAGCTGACTTCCCCTCAAACCAACACTTAAAAACCTAAAGAAAGGTCTGACTTGAAATATATTTTGCAGCTCACAGGGAATACCTATTTTTTACAGAAATTAATCCACTGTGGTTCCTCCTTCATCCATCAGGGTTAAGATGATTAAAAGCAGCTCTTAGAGATGTCAGCAGCTTAGGTGAAATGGACATAGGACTGAGTGGGGTGTACTGGAAAGGTCCCCTAGTTCAGAAAGGGCTCCAACTCCTACTAGATCTGGAGGATTTTGATGTGGATCTGCTATTGGCAAGTACTGGGAAGAGGGAAGACCTGAAGGGACCTGGTTCCCACGGCAGATCAATAATTCAGAGGCATTTCACTTGCTCAGCTTTGAGTTCAGACTAGGGTCATTTCCTTCATGTGGCTAACGGTAGAGAAATCCACTGGCTCTGGATAGTAGAGGGAAACAGTATATTATATTCACTGGTGTTGCTTTTCCAGGGGCATTTGACTCCTATTAATCATCTCAGGATACTTCTTTTCCCTCTTCCTCCCACCATTCCCTCCAAATGGGTCTTTTGTTAGTTAATTTATTCTACTACAACTTCCTCTTCTCTAAATCAGGCTTATTTGAGAACTGGGATTATGTGAATTAGACTAGACTAATCTATTCATTTATCAAAGGTTTACCAGTCACTTGTTTTTATGCTATGGAAGTTTTTTTTTTTGTTTTTGCAAAGTCTATTTATGAGAGTAGAAAATATTTAACTACATTTTATAGTTATGATCAATGCTTTAAAATTATTTTCTAAAATGTTATATCTGTTTCCATTTTAAGTATCTATTAGTAATTTGACTGGAGAAAGCTAGTGTGAATAAATTAGAAACAGGAGATGATAAACTCTAGATAGACTGGGGATATGGGAAAAAACTGCAAAGAAACAGGGTTGTTTTTTTTCCCCCTTTGGTCACATCCCTTTCCCTATTACTAAATTGACAACATATAAAGATTATATAATAAAGATTACATTAAATGTCCAAGTCAAAGTTAATACCAAGCTCATTCTATTGCGATAAACATTTTGTTCTAAAAATCGCAAGCTGACTGGTTTGTATTCTTTGCTGGAAAAATTATAGTTTACTGTTAGCCAACATTATGGGGAATCAAATGATCTATTTTCAAATTATGAAATTTTCATTTCATTTCATTAGCTTGACTTGTAAAATTCTGACAAGTTGACTGACTTCTCTGTGTGGTTTTATTCATTTTAAGAACTAGATTCATTTTGCATTTTTGAAAATTATACATTGATATTGACTTAGACTTGATTTTATGCCTTTTCTGAGTTGTGTCTATGATATAAAGTTATGATTTAAACTAGTTTTTCAGAGGGCAAATACATTTTAAATAAGGGTTTGTGTTAATGATATCAAAGTATATTGTTCTCTAAGTTCTCTTTAAGTAGTAGAATTTCAGAACTTCCGTTGAAACATAAGCATTTTGCCATAATGTTGGGGTTTTTTTGGATCACCATAAGGTATTTACCAAATTTCAGTTGCTTTACTTCTAAAATCAGTTAAGGGTCTACTGAAGTTGCTGGAGAAACTTAGTGATAGAGATGTAAACAGATTCATTGAAGAAAAGTAATTTGTTTTGAGTTCATTTGAATGGGTATATTAAAGAAAACCATCAAATGATATTTCAGATTATTAAGTTATGATTTAGCTTCTACAATTTTTAGTACTAAGATTAGAACTTGAAAGGGATTTTCTTTTTTATGAGTGACAGTATGTCTTGAATGATTGCTTAAAATTATTGCTCTACAAAATAATTTTCCAGCTCAACTTTTCTAATTGTATTTTGAATTGTGTTGTTCATAATAATAATCAGGTAGTTTTAGAATATTTTCTTGAAAACACCCTAGTGAAATAGGAGGCACAGGTAAGTGCCCCTTCCCTTTTTCTTAAGGATGAAAGAACAGGGCTAGCAAGTAGTGAAAGGGCTAGATTTGAAGTCCAAGGACTTGAGTTCAAATTTTGGCTGGGCTATCTACCTCCCTGTGTGACCTCAGACAAGTCTCTTAACCTCTTTGGGCTTCCCTTTCCTCACCAGTAAAATTATTCAAGGACTGGGACTTGATGACTGCCAAGGTGTCTTATAGTTCCTGTGATAAGTTTGAGATCTTTGCCAGATGGGATGATGGGATGGACTGGAGAGGTTTTTGGCTCCAATTAAAAATCCAGTGCTTTCTCCATATCAAGTGACATATTTTCCTGTGGTAGGTGACAAAATTTTTGAAAACCAGTGATAGAATGAAGGAATGTTTTTGTCAGCAACTTAAAATTGGTAGTCATCATACCTCTGCTAAAAGACAAAAATAATAGAAGGAAAAAAATTAAAACAAACTTTTCAGGAAAAAGTGAAGTTCTGGTTTAGCAGGCATATGAGGGTGATCTCATGAATATAGAAAGAGGTGGATAGAGTGCCTGACCTTGAGTCAGTAAGACACAGGTTAAAATTTGACTTCTAGATTTTTACTAGCTGTATGACCCTGGGCAAATCATTTAACCTTTGTGGACCTCCATTTCCTCATCTAAATGTAAAATGAAGATAATAGCACCTCCTTCCCAGAGTTGTTATGAGGATCAAATGAGATAATATTTGTAAAGCATTTTGCAAACCTTAAAACTATATTGTTATTATTATTACAAAACAGTAGAAAAATAAAAAGGCAGTTTTATTCTGATGGAGCACAGAAGTTACTACTAATGTTTGACATTTGCAAAGAGATATATTATTCCATTAGAGCTGCACACCACCTTTTATTACCACTGATACTATCTCCATTTAATCATGACAACACCTAAATCTCAGAGAGGCTGTGACTTGCTTTTGGTCACACAGTGTGGGAGTTTGAATCTAGATCTTGACTTCAAGGCTAGTGTTTTATGCTTAGTTGCCTTCATGCTATCAGTCAGTTATTCAGTCAATAGGAATTAATTAAATACTTGCTGTGTGCCTGGCACTGTACTAGGTTGCAAGGACTACCAGAATGATAATAATGACAGTTTAAGTTACTCCATTACTATTTTTCTTCTTATTGTGTTTTTAGAATTTTGAACTTAAACTCAGAGTCTAAAAATAGTTAAAAATTGTTTTTATATGTAATTGGGGAAAACCCAAATACTTTTAAAACTGAAAAAATTTAAACTTAATTTCTCCTAAATTGTTGATATTAAGGCCTGATAAGCTAGCTTATTCTTTAAAAGATATTTTATGTTGTATATTTTGAAGTATTTATGTTTTCTAGAGAATGGTTGCAACTATTTTATTCAGTTTCATTTCAACAAACATTTATTGAGTATCTCCTTTATGAAAGGCACTATGTTGGCCTCCAGGTATAAAAAGATGAATAATCACAGATGTTTCTGTTTTCATTCATTTTACCCTCCAATAGTGTACAGTTAAATTGTAGAATAAGACATATGCAAGTAATTATTATGCGAGTTGGAAGATCAGTACATGGAGGAGATCATAACAATGCATGAGAAATTTGGAGAAGGAGAAATCATCCATATTGGGGGTACCAGGGGAAGAAAGGTTTTAGAAGAAAGGTTTATGGAAGATTTGGTAGCAGCTAAGCTGGGCCTTAAAGAATGTTAGTCATTCCATATAGAAGAAACTCTTTTCACACTTGAGAGATAGTATTTACGAGGGGGCTAAGAGATTTGGAACAGTTGTTATGGAGAGTTTGTTGAGAAATCAATAAGAAAAAAAATTGTTGATATATCTTTTCCAAAGGAAACTGAGGCCATCTACACACACACACACACACACACACTCACACACACACACACACACACAAACACACACAAACACACACACAAACACACAAATTTCTCCTCCTCCACACCTTAGAACCTCTCAGACTTTTGCCTCCCGCATTCAACCTCAGAGGATGTAATGACTCCTTGCTGGTGTGACAAACCCCTCTTATCTGTGGCCCTGAACCCATAGCTTCTTCCATTGATCATCCCCATTGTGGCAAGGCTGATGAGAATATTGGAGGAAACAATGCAGGCAAAGAATTCTACCCTTCCTAAAGCATTTTACAAGTAGCTGTAATCTAGAATATTTCTCTCAGTCATAAGATGATTAAGTTATAAGAGCCCAGGGATAGTGGTGTCCAGTCAATTTGTTTCTTACCTTCCCCCAGCAGCTTCCCATCTTAAGCAACGGGAGGGAAATAAGAGTGTTCAAGTCCTCGACTACCTCTCCCCCTTGGCATTTGGGATGATCTTGAGCATCTGTAAACTGATGCACCTGGTCTGTGCTGACCTTTAATGGGTCTCTGAGCTTTCAATTCTCTTATTCTAGGATCAAACAGATATATGTGAAGTGATTTAGAGACTGCAGGGATGTGCCCAGGTGCAAGATCCAGGTTTCTAGGGTAGAGAGGGACTCCCTCCACTGATATGAGGGCAATATCTTCTCTCACAGTTTCAGTGAGTGTTCAAGAACACTGAGAGGTTAAGTTACTTGCAGGGGTGTCAGAGGCAGAACCTGAACCCAGATCTTCTGAGCTCTATGGACAGCTTTCTGCTCTGCTACACTGCTTTTCAGGAATGATGGCTTACAAACAGGTTGTATTTATAACATATATTATACAACCTTATATTACAAACTATTTGTTACAAACTAAAAGGAAGGGAAGGATAGGAAGGGAACAAGCATTTATTAAGCACCTACCACATGGTAGTCACTATACCAAATACTTTATAAATATACTCTCCTATTATCTTCACAACCATACTGGGAGATACAGAATCAAATAATAACTAATATTCATATATTGCTGATTATGTGGCAGGCACTGTGCTAAGTGTTTTACATCTATTATTTTTTTTTTTGATTGTCACAGCAATCCTGGGAATTATGTGCTATTATGATCCCCATTTTACATTTGAGGAAACTGAGGTAAATGGGTTAAATGACTTGCCCAAGGTGATACAACTAGGAAGTGTCTGAGGACTGAGTTGAACTCAGATTTTCCCAACTCCAAGCCCAGTGCTCTGGGAACTAGGGTGCCACCTAGCTGCCCCCAACTATAATGTTATGCAATATAAATGTGTGTAAGATGGCACCATAATATCATTCTTACCAGAATCCTCCTTCCTACCACCTTTTTCTGATACATGAGTGGGTGACATCGTCCTCAATAACTAAGAAACACTATAATGTTTTGGATTCAGAAATGCTGGTTTTCCTGAAAATGACCACCATAGCCTATAAATTCAAATCTGCCAGATGCTTGGATGATGACAACAACTCTGGCTCACAGTCATTTTTTGACTGATAAATGTACTTTACATATTAGCACTGTTGTGCGGTCCTGTCATTTACAATCTTTTAAATTTAGTATGGTGATGATCTTATTTTAATAACAACATCTTTCTTATCCAGCTTAACACAATGAAGCAATTTCATTTCAATATTCCTTGATGTATTTAGCCTAAGAGGCTGGAGTATGCTTGTTCCTAAAGAGTTTTGTACTCCTAGAAAGGATTCACAAGCTGTAAGCTTCAGATAAACTTGTAAATAAATGTATGACCATGAACTTTCCCTATCACCAGCCTAACCTAGATATGTCACAAATCAGTCAATAAATGACAATACCATACATTTACATAATGCTTACAACATATTCACAGACATTTTATTTTATTCTCACAATAGCCTGATGAGGTGGGCAAGACCCAAAGTACTAGTCTTTTTTATAGGTCCAGATATTAAAGTTCAGAAAGCCTAGCACCTGCCAAAGGGCATCCAAGTGCTTTGATTGCTACCCAGTGTTTATTTTTTTTTATCTCCTCAAATCTCCTACTTCCAGTTTTCCTTATGTCTTTCTGTGACAATCTCCATTCTTTGATAATTTTCTATCTTAATTTATTGTCCCTTAGAGATAGTTCATTCTGGAAGACCTTAAAAGCAAAGGAAACCAAAAGAACCTTGGTACCTATTGCTACTACAAAACTTGAATTCTAGATGATTTAATTTTGGTAGGCAATGGTGGTTGAGAAGTCATAATATTTTTGGAGATTTTCAATCTTGATTATACATTTGAATATTTTCCTTTTATCATTCAAAATTAAGATTCAACAAATATTAAATATCTACTATATTCAAGGCATCCTGTGAGTTGCTGATGTCAGGAAGATAAAAGTTAAATTGTACCCAATAGTAAAGTAGGCTTACATTATCCCTAGAGTGATACAACAGGTAAGGAGCACATTGAAGAGGGAGAGAGGATTAACACCTGGGAAAATCAGGGAAAGGCTGATGGAGGAAGTAGCACCTGCATTGAACTTTGAAGAAAGCTATGCATTATGAAAGGCCAAAATGAAGACGTGTGCTCCAGACATAGAGACAACCTATGCATATACACAGGTGGAGATAGTATGTCACTTAAAAGGAAGAGTCAGTATCATTGGTGGTAATGTATGTAGCATATGTGAATGAGAGAAGAGTAGGTAGGAGCCTGATTAGAAAGTCTTTGAGAAGCTACTCTAAGAGTTTGAAGGAAGCCTCTATAGATTGTCAAGCAGGGGAGGGACATGGCTAAATCTGTGTCTTAGGAGGACAATTTTGGCAATGAAAGACAGATTGGAGAGGAAAGAGCTTAAGTAGGCCGAAAGTTCAATTAGGAAGTTGGGACAATAGTTTAGGCAAAAATTAATGAAAGTCTTTGCAATATGAGTGAAGTGAAGGGGATGAATATGACTGATGGTATTGAGGTAGAATAGGTAGAACTATGGCTTACTGATTGGCTTTCAGGATTGAAAGCCTGAAGAAGGAAGAAGGTCACGATCACAACATTTACAAACCACTTTGATGAGGGAGGGGGTAGAGCCTTCAACAAAAATAGGGGAGTTGAGCAAGAAGGTTAACACAAGAAGATGATAAGTTCCATTCTGGACAAGTTGAATTAGAAATGCTAACAGATCATTTAGTTTTAGAAGTCCAGAATGTGGCTGGTATTTAAAAACTGGAGTTCAATAAAGTGATTACTCATATGCATAGTTTTGACAGGGGATCTGATAATAGACCATAAGGGAGAGACTGTAAGGACAGAAGAGAGAAGGACTCAGGACTGAGTTTTGATAGTTACCTATGCTTAGGAGTATAGGAAAATAGATAATTAGCCAGACTATCAAAAGTACAGTAATATAGGCCTCAGAAAAGGTAATTAGATTTAACAGTTAAAAGTGAATCATTGGAAATTGACAATGCAACAAAAGTTATTATAAGGTAGATTTAATTACTTTTAAGTTAGAGCTTTCTTTAAATTTATTTTTTATTTATATTTATCATGATGGTTGCATTTATTTTTTAAAAAGACTTGAAAAACACTAATTTTTAAGTTTTGGCATATTGACTTCTTAGAGGTTATACCTACCTTTTGTGTCATAGGTACTTTGGTAACAGAAGCTAATTCGAATCAGTCATTCCCAAAATAAACTAAAATTATATCTCTTCATGATTTTTCGTTATGAAACTTGTTCAGGACTTAAAGGTTTTTTGAAGTCACTAATTATCATTCCTTTGCTAGGTTAATTTTTCTAGCATGACAATGATTAGAATGTAATTAAAATCAATATTGTTAAAATGAATTTAAAAATTACAAAGAATAAAAAATAACAAATTATATTTTTTGGACCAAAAGATTCCTTTTCACCCATACCTAAAATTATTAGACTAATGATCCTTTGGATACTATGCTTCAGGCTGTTTTCTTTCATTTCTAAGTTCTTATATATGATTGAGCTTGGCAAATAGTAGGCACTTAATAAATGTTATATTGTATTGGGGGGAAAAATGAAAATTTGATATGTCAATGTTTTTTAGAAGTTTCCTTTAGCTTTCTCCAGGAAGTACTGATTAGTTAGCAGTGGAAACATTTTACTGTTCAGAGCTGCCATGGCATGTGACAGCCAAGGAGGTAGTAAATAGATTGCCTTTTAACCTTTTTTCCCACTGAAGAATGAAATTTCCCTCGACATTGTCTTTACTTTCTATATAGATGAATCAAGGCATTTTCTTGGCATTGACTTTTTCCTCAAAATATCCTTTGAATATGGAATCTATAATTCATTAAGAATGGGGCCAGAAGGGTACCAGCATGAATCAATAAAGAGAAATTCTTTTGCTGCCAACAAAACAAGTAGCAAGATAAACTCTCTCCTGCCAAGAGGTCAAAAGAGGATTCTGCTTGCTATTTTCTTGTTCTTGTAGTGCAGGTACCATGACTGTTTTCTAGCTTTGATATGGTTATATTTCTGGAATTAGATTTGAAATCTATCTACCCTACTTCAAGCCAATTTAACAAATATTTGAATGTTCACAAAAGAGGCATAGATGAAGAAATTATAGAATAGTAATTAAAGAAAATATTTTATGAAGAACTTTATTGTATTCCGGCTTTACTAACAATCTTGTGAGATAGTTACCACTGATATTATCATCCCTATTTTACAAATGAGAATGAAATTCAAAGGTTAAATAACTTGCTCATGGTCATATAGCTAGTTAATGCCAGAGGTAGAATTTGAAACTGAGTCTCTCCTGGCTCCAGTGATCTTTCCACCATACTACCCTGCCACTTAGAGAGTAGATAAAAGTAGTTTATAGTAATATGTCCAGACCATAAACCCTGTTTTAGTTTTGTGAAGGGAGACATTGCTATGGGTTAAATTAACTGAGAAAAGCTTTATTTAAAATAAGGAGGGATTGCTTGGTGGTGACAAGAATTAGAAGACATCTTAGAAATTATTTAGTCCAATCCTTATTTTATGAACAGTGAAACTGAGATCCACAGAATTTAAGTACTTTAAGTAGGAACATATAGGTAGCAAGCAGCAGAATCAGGATTCAACCCAAGGTCTTCAAACTCAAAATTCAGTGCTCTTTCATTTTACTGTTTATCTACATCAAATACATCCATTTTATGATATATAGGCACTTTAAGGGCAGGGACTGTTTTGCTTTAGGATTTGTATTCCCATCCACTAACAGTACTTTGCACATAGTGAGCACCTAATAAATACTTGTTGAGTGATGACTGATCATTTAATGACCTTATTTCCTGCCAATTTCCATTGTAAGCCTTCAGCTTTTTGCCAAACTAGACTCTTCATTGTTTCTCTTAAATATGACCTGATTATTCTCCCTTCTGAACTTACATACATTTCTTACCTTACTTGGTTACTTTCTGTGATTTCTTCTCTTAAGTTATCCAAATCAAATCCTCTCATTCTTATGCAACCAGATCATATATCATCTCAAAGAGATGCACATTCCCTTTTTTTAAAAAAACCCTTACCTTCTGTCTTGGAGTCAATACTGTGTATTGGCTCCAAGGGAGAAGAGTGGTAAGGGCTAGGCAATGGGAGTCAAGTGACTTGCCCAGGGTCACACAGCTGGGCAGTGTCTGAGGCCAGATTTGAACCTAGGACCTCCCGTCTCTAGGCCTAGCTCTCAATCCACTGAGCTACCCAGCTGCCCCCTGCCCATTCCCTTTTGACCCAGACTGAAGTAATCTCTTCCTTCTGTGAACTCAGAAAAGACACATTATTAGGATCACTCACATTGATTGAATGATCTGTAGGATCTGTAGGAAGTGGATGATGAAGGAAGGGATCTAGGTAGATGAGAAATACTTTCCTATCCAGTCTAGAATCTATCAGGAAAGGCAAAATCTCTGAAGGAAGACTGTTGTGGTTCAAGGCCCTGGAGGAGACTTTACTGGGCAACAAATATCCAGGATGAGAGGATGTCTGCCCTGAGACTGAGCAGAAGAGAGAATTGCATGATCCCTGAACGCTGGGTCAGGATTTGGGTATTTAATAATTAAAATGGGTTTGACAAATATAAGAATTTTAAAAATTGTTGTGTCATCCTATATAAAATTAACTTTTTAAGTCAAAATGCTGTTTAGTAGCTTTATTATAAACAAGGTAGAGATATTTAAGTGGGAAATATAGGAAGGAGATAGAAAATATCACCTAGCTAAAAATACCCTAAGTCCTAATCCTAGTGCCTCCAGACTGCAAATATGAATCCGAGTACAAATCTCACCAGAATCCAAAGTCCGGATCAGGAAGCCAAAATCCAAAGAGCTAAAGATGCTGAAAAACCACTGAGAACCTTCAGCGCACACGAGACCAAGACTGCCAAGAATCCCACCAGAGCTCACTCTCCTGAGGCTAAGAGCTGTAAAGAAGAAGAGCCACCAAGAATGAAGGCCCTCAATCTCTCCCATGATCCCACTTATATAGTTTTCTCCACCTATCAGCTCTCCTCATCACATCTCAGGAATCAATCACAGCCTTTCAATTTGCCAAGCAAAAATGCCCAGGGTGTGAACTTTCTTTGTTAGTGACTTACTAAATGTTAAACAGTCAGGGTACTTTAAGTTCTTGATTGATTAAATAGACCAAGGGAATAAAATTTTCCTTTCACAGGTATATGAAGAGAGATTTTTAGGATGGGAGAAGAGTAGCATACACAAAGACAAAGATAATGGGAGTAAGTGTGGAGTACATATGAGGAAGGAAAGAGAAGCAGACTGAACTCCTATCCCAGAGCAAAAAGAGGAGATATGGCTCTATATGGGTAAAACCAGATCATATTATTGAGGACTTTGGATTGTCAGGCCATAGAGTTTGGGCTTGATATAATGGAGAATAACAAGTGAGGGAAAATGTGTTAACAAAAAGGTTATTTAGTAAGCATTCCTTAAAGGCTGTGTTTAAGGCTGATAGCCTATAGTCAATAAAATTAATTTAAAAACTAATTTAATATTGGTTCTGTATTAGCTTTTAAATATGGCTATTTCGAGGCAGAGTCAAGATGGCGGCTTAGAAGTAGAAAAAGTTCAGACCGCTGAAAACCCTTCCTTACCAATCACAAACTGAATGCTCCTAGGGGATTGAAATTCAAACTTAACAATAGGATAGAGGCGGAGAACCCTCCTTCTGGACTCAAATCAAAAGGTACGCCCCCCTAAAAGCCAGAATCCGAGAACACTTGGGTCTAAGGGGAAGGCAGAAGGAAGGTCCCAGGACCCTTCCCCACTAACCCAGAGCTCTGAGCCCCCAGGGGCAGTGGGAACCTCTGGGCGGGCAAAGGTGCTGGTTTGGAGGGTCTACCTTGTGAGCAGCAGGGTGCTGGGCTTGGAGTGTCCAGCACAGGAAGTGGGGAGGAAGCCAGGGAGAGACCAGGGAGCCTGAAGCCCCGTGGCTGGGTCATTCTATTTGGCTCCAGTCTCACCGAAGGTTTTTTCCTCGGGGCACATCCAGACCAACCCAGTTGAACATAATCCCATCAGGACTCCTCAGAGCCCAGGGAGGACAGGACCCCTCTCCCCCCCCCCCCCCCCCCAGAGTGCAGGGCATCCCGCAAGGACAGGAACCTTGGGCGGGCAAAAACTGGGGAACCTTGCGGACAGCCGAGAAATAGCTGGAGAGAACTGGAGAGAGCATGGGTGGCATCAGCCCTCCAGGAGTCTTTGGCCTCAGAGCACATACAGCCCAACCCAGTTGAACTTAATCTGATCAAAAGCCTCCAGAGGACAGGGAAGCTAACATTCCTCCCCTAGAGACTGTACCAAGAGATCTGACAAAGTTCCAAGAGGGGAGACTGACAGCCCCAAAACAAAAAAAAAAATGAGAGGAGCAAGAGAACAGACAAATACAGGGGGAGCAAAGAAGGGGTAAACTTGAGCTAACAACAGAAAAAGAAGAAAAAATTACAATAGACGGCTTCTACAAAGGTAATGAGCAAAGAGTGAATGAAACAGAGGGGGAGGGATCAGCAAAGGAAAAATCAGAAATCCCAGCAAATTGGATACAGGCTTTGGAAGAACTCAAAATGCAATTCAAAACACAATTAAGAGAGGCTGAAGACAATTGGGAAAAGAACTTAAAAACTAAGATAAATCATCTGGAAACATAAAATAGTGTCTTGAAAGCCAAAATCAACCAGCTGGAAAATGAGGCAAAGGAGATGAAAGATGAGGCAAAGAAGATGAAAGATGAGAAAAAGGAGATGAAAGATGAGGTAAAGAGGTTGAAAGATGACCTCCCAAGAAAATCAGACCAAAAGGAAAAGGATGATCAAAAAGCCAAGGATGAAATCCAGTCTTTAAGAACCATAATACAACAACTAGAATTAAGTGACCTCACAAGGCAGCAGGCCACTATAAAACAAAACCAAAGGAATGAAAAAAATTGAGGAAAATATGAAACATCTCATTCACAAAACAGAGGATTTAGAAAATCATTTGAGGAGAGACAATTTAAGAGTCATTGGTCTACCAAAAGACCATGACAAAAGAAAAAGCCTGGACATCATACTACAGGAAATTATTAAAGAAAACCCCGATATCCTAGAACATAAGGGAAAAGTGGAGATTGAAAGAATCCACAGATCACCTCCTGTTCTTAATCCCCAACTGACAACACCCAGGAATGTTATAGCCAAGTTCAAGAACTATCAGACGAAAGAAAAGATATTACAAGCTGCCAAGAGGAAGTCATTCAGATACCACAGAACCACAGTGAGGATAACGCAGGATCTGGCTGCATCCACACTGAAAAACCAAAAGGCATGGAATATGATATTCCGGAAAGCAAGGGAACTAGGTCTACAACCAAGAATCAACTACCCAGCAAAACTGACTATATTTTTACAGAGGAAAGTATGGTCATTCAACAAAATAGAAGAAAATAGAAGAATTTCAAAAATTTGTAAAGAAAAAGAATTTGTAAAGAAAAGACCAGACCTGAACAGAAAATTTGATGTCCAAGCACAGAATTCAAGAGAATCATCAAAAGGTAATTAAAAAAGAGGGAAAAAAGAAAAACAAAACAAAACAAAACAAAAAAATTTTTAAGAGACTCAATAAGTTAAAATGATATGTATCCCTATAAGAAAAGAGGTCATTGGTAACTCTTAAAAAGTGTTATTATTACCTGGGCAGCAAAAAGAAGTACACTTAGAGGGAACAGTGACAAACTGTATAGGATAAAAGGACAAGACATAAATAGGTATATAGATATATGCATGAATATATACACATGAGTATGCATATATATTACTTATATATAATTTAATAATAGTTATATATATATAACTAGAGCTTAAAAATAGGTTAATATTAAAAGAAATGGGAAAAGAAACAAACGGGGGTAAATTTATATGTCACAAAGAAGCTCATAGTGGGAGGGGGGAGAACATCAATACACTGGAAGGGTAAAGAGGTTGGAGACAGGAAATACTCAACTTTTTCGTGCTTTGAAATTGACTCAAAGAGGGAAAAACAATCCAATCCATTGGGGCAGAGAATAGATTTGCGCCCTATAGGGGAGTAGAAGGGTAACAAATGGACTGGTGGGGAGGGAAGCAGTACAAGGGAGGGAGGGGGTGGGGAGTTACGTTTAGAAAGACTACAGGGGGGAATAAGAAGGGAGGAGGGTAGAAAGGGAAGTAAAATAAGGGTGGGAACTAGGGGGACTGATTAAAAACAAAAATTGGTGTAGAAGGAAATAGTGAAAGAAGACAAGGCAGGAACAGGAGTAGAAATCAAAATGCTGGGTAATACACAGCTAGTAATCATAACTCTGAATGTGAATGGAATGAACTCACCCATAAAATGCAAGCGAATAGCAGAGTGGATTAGAATCCAAAACTCTACCATATGCTGTCTACAAGAAACACACATGAGAAAGGTAGATACACATAGGGTGAAAGTGAGAGAGTGGAGCCAAATCTATTGGGCATCAACTGACAAAAAGAAGGCAAGAGTCACAAATCATGATATCCGACAAAGCCAAAGTAAAAATAAATCTAGTTAAAAGAGATAGGGAAGGTAATTACATCCTGATAAAAGGCAGTATAGACAATGAGGAAATATCTGTACTCAACATGTATGCACCAAATGGCATAGCATCCAAATTTCTAAAGGAGAAACTAGAAGAGTTCAAGGACGAAATAGATAGAAAAACTATACTAGTGGGAGTCCTGAACCTTCCTCTATCCGAACTAGATAAATCAAACCAAAAAATAAATAAGAAAGAGGTAAGAGAATGGAATGAAATCTTAGAAAAATTAGTAGACATGTGGAGAAAAATAAATAGGGACAAAAACGAATATACCTTCTTTTCTGCAGCACATGGTACATTCACAAAAACTGACCATGTATTAGGGCATAAAAACATTGCAAACAAGTGCAAAAGAGCAGAAATAATAAATGCAACTTTCTCAAGTCACAATGCAATGAAAATAATAATTAGTAAGGGAACATGGAGAGGTAAATAAAAAATTCATTGGAAATTAAACTATATGATTCTCCAAAACCAGTTAGTTAAAGAACAAATTGTAGAAACAATAATTTCATGGAAGAAAATGACAATGATGAGACATCCTTTCAAAACCTATGGGATGCAGCCAAAGCAGTACTCGGGGGTGGGGGGGGGATTTATATCCTTGAGTTCATATATTAACAAATTAAGAAGGGCAGAGGTCAATGAATTGGGCATGCAAATTAAAAAATTAGAAAGCAAACAAATTAAAATCCTTAGATGAAGACTAAATTAGAGATCCTAAAACTCAAAGGAGAAATTAATAAGATTGAAAGTCAAATAACTATTGATTTAATAAATAAGACTAGAAGCTGATACTTTGAAAAAACAAATAAAATAGACTAGCCAGTCTAATTAAAAAAAGGAAAGAAATAAACCAAATTGACAGTATCCAAGATGAAAAAGGAGACCTAACCTCTAATGAAGAGGAAATTAAGGCAATCATTAAAAACTACTATGCCCAATTATATGGCAACAAATATGGCAATCTAGGTGATGTGGATGAATACTTACAAAAATATAAATTGCCTAGACTAAAAGAGGAAGAAATAAATTACCTAAACAACTCCATTTCAGAAAATGAAATGGAACAAGCCATCAAAGAACTCCCTAAGAAAAAATCCCCAGCTCCAGATGGATTCACAAATGAATTCTATCAAACATTCAAAGAACAATTAATCCCAATATTAAACAAACTATTTGACAGAATAAGCCAAGAAAGAGTTCTAACAAATTCATTCTACGACACAAACATGGTACTGATCCCAAAGCCAGGCAGGTCAAAAACAGAGAAAGAAAACTATAGACCAATCTCCCTAATGAATATAGACACAAAAATCATAAATAGGATACTAGCAAAAAGACTCCAGCAAGTCATCACAAGAGTCATCCACTATGACCAGGCAGGATTCATACCAGGAATGCAAGGATGGTTCAATATTAGGAAAACCATCCACATAATTGACCATATTAACAAGCAAACTGACAAAAATCACATGATTATCTCAATAGATGCAGAAAAAGCCTTTGACAAAATACAACACCCATTCCTATTGAAAACACTGGAAAGTATAGGAATAGAAGGGCCTTTCCTAAAAATAATAAACAGTATATATCTAAAACCATCAGCAAACATCATCTGCAATGGGGATAAACTAGAAGCCTTCCCAATAAGACAGGAGTAAAACAAGGATGCCCATTATTACCTCTATTATTTAACATTGTACTAGAAACACTAGCAATAGCAATTAGAGAAGAAAAAGAAATTGAAGGTATTAAAATTGGCAGTGAGGAGACCAAGCTATCACTCTTTGCAGATGATATGATGGTTTACTTAAGGAATCCTAGAGAATCAACCAAAAAGTTACTCAAAATAATCAACAACTTTAGCAAAGTTGCAGGATACAAATAAACCCACATAAGTCATCAGCATTTCTATATATCTCTAACCCATTTCAGCAGCAAGAATTAGAAAGAGAAATACCATTTAAAATCACCCTAGACAATATAAAATACTTAGGAATCTATCTGCCGAGACAAACACAGGAACTATATGAATACAACTACAAAACACTCTCCACACAGTTAAAACTAGCTCTAAACAATTGGAAAAACATTGATTACTCATGGCTGGGACAAGCTAACATAATAAAATAATAATGATATTTATATATAATAATATATAATTTATATTATAATAATATATAATACATAATAAAAATGGCAATCCTACCCGAATTAATTTACTTATTTAGTGCCATACCCATTGAACTACCAAAAAACTTCTTTACTGAATTAGAAAAAACCATAAATAAGTTCATTTGGAAGAACAAATGATCAAGGATATCCAAGGAAATAATGAAAAAAAAAATACAAAGGAAGGAGGACTTGCAGTCCCAGATCTCAAACTATACTATAAAGTAGTGGTCATCAAAACAATTCAATACTGTCTAAGAGACAGAAAGGATGATCAGTGTAATAGACTTGGCGTAAATGACCTCAGCAAGACAGTCTATGACAAACCCAAAGACCCCAGCTTTTGGGACAAAAATCCACTATTTGATAAAAACTGCTGGGAAAATTGGAAGACAGCGTGGGAAGGATTAGGTTTAGATCAACACCGCATACCCTACACCAGGATAAATTCAGAATGGGTGAATGAGTTGAACACAAAGAAGGAAACTATAAGTAAATTAGGTGAACACAGAATAGTATACATGTCAGACCTTTGGGAAGGGAAAGATTTTAAAACCAAGCAAGACTTAGAAAAAGTCACAAAAAGTAAAATAAATAATTTTGACTACATTAAATTAAAAAGTTTTTGTACAAACAAAACCAATGTAACCAAAATCAGAAGGAAAGCAACAAATTGGGAAACAATCCTCATAAAAACCTCAGACAAAGGTTTAAGGTTTAATTACTCAAATTTACAAAGAGGTAAATCAATTGTACAAAATATCAAGCCATTCTCCAATTGATAAATGGGAAGGGACATGGATAGGCAGTTTTCAGATAAAGAAATCAAAACTATTAATAAGCACATGAAAAAGTCACTTGACCCCCATTGCCTAGCCCTTACCACTCTTCTGCCTTGGAGCCAATACACAGTATATATATATATATATATACATATATATAATATACAGTATATATATATAAGGGTTTAAAAAAAAGAAATAACATGACTGGCATCATTCTAAATCTCTTATAATCAGAGAGATGCAAATCAAAACAACTCTGAGGTATCACCTCACACCTAGCAGATTGGCTAACATGACAGCAAAGGAAAGTAATGAATGCTGGAGGGGAAGTGGGAACATTAATTCATTGCTGGTGGAGTTGTGAATTGATCCAACCATTCTGGAGGGCAATTTGGAACTATGCCCAAAGGGTGATAATAGACTGTCTGCCCTTTGATCCAGCCATAACACTGCTGGGTTTGTACCCCAAAGAGATAATAAAGAAAAAGACTTGTACAAGAATATTCATAATTGCACTCTTTGTGGTGGCAAAAAATTGGAAAATGAGGGGATGCCCTTCAATTGGAGAATGGCTGAACAAATTGTGGTATATGTTGCTAATGGAATACTATTGTGCTAAAATGAATAATGAAGTGGAGGAATCTCCAGGAAGTGATGCAGAGCAAAAGGAGCAGAACCAGGAAATCATTGTATAAAGAGACTGATACACTGTGGTACAATTGAATGTAATGGACTTCTCCATTAGTGTCAATGCAATGTCCCTGAACCATCTGCAGGGATCTAGGAGAAAAAAACACTATCCACAAACAGAGGACAAACTGTGGGCTTAAAAACACTGAGGAAAAGCAACTGCTTGACTATAGGGGTTGAGGGGATATGACTGAGGAGAGACTTTAAATGAGCACTCTGGTGCAAATACCAACAACATGGAAATGGGTTTGAATCAAGGACACATGTGATACCCAGTGGAATCACTCTTCGGCTATGGGAGAGGTGGTGGTAGTGGAGGAAGAAAATGATCGTTGTTTCCAATGAATAATCTTTGGAAATGACCAAATAAAATAATGTTAAAAAATAAATATGGCTATTTGATTCTTTGAAAGATCAAGTTATATACTTGCCTAAAGGTCAAATGAGAGGTTAGTAACTGGAAACTTTCTTTAAGCATTCCTAGAGTAATTTTTAATTTCTAAACTTGATTTTTCTTTTAAAACCAATTAATTTTAAATATAATTTGTTACATGTAAATTTACTTTTCTGTTGTTTACTAGTATTATTATTCTCATATAATTTTAGGTTTCTGAGTTTCCTATCAGCCTTAGACTTGTTATTATTCCTTATTATGCCATAATAAAATGATTATCCTTTTGTTGTTTTTATTTAAAATCATGGCAAAGTATTTTTTAAAACACATACCATAATATAAGCTGAGATTCACTTGTGGAAACAGTAGAATATAGTTTAATATAGTTGAAAAATCATTGTACCAAAAGAAAATAATAGTTGCTATGCATTTAATGGATTTTTAAAATCCTAGATTTCACATGTGCTGACTAACACATATTGTTTAGCAAAGGTTGGTTTTTTTGTAGTAATCAGTGAAATGTATTTTTATCCAAAGGTGAGTGTGTATATAGAGGTAGGTACGTACAGTACTTCAGTAATGCGTGTTAATCAGCATAGACATGCATTCAGAATTTTAACAATTCATTAAATTCTTCTTGTAGATATATATATGTACCCAGACATATATCTTAGTAATACTGTTTAAATTTCATACTTGGAATTTGATTTTTGCAACCATAGAAATCTACAGATTACCTCAAAATGACTGCTTTGTTATGAAATTCTTTAAATGAGTCATTAGCTATTTCTTTTTGAATATGAAAACTTTAATGCTTCCTTTTTTTGTTCAAACATCTATAAGATGTTATTTAGTATAGAAACATACATTTTCTAAAAGAAAATTTGAAAGTATATTTTAATATCCTTTTTGTATTATACTGGGTTCTTGTCATAAAGGAAAATAATAGGAAAAGCAAACATTTCAAAATGAGTGAGAATAAATAAGAATCACCATCCTAGCAACCTATAACTTTGGAGCCTATACTGCCTCTCAAAGGATCTTCCAAAAACATCTAGTGGAACTTCACTTGTATGGCAGTGGTGCTTACTTGGGGGAAATTGCAGATGCTAGAGTTGCTTCAAGAAGCAAGGAGGAAAATCTTCCCTATGTCTGTCTCATGTTTATTTAGTGGCTCCTGACAAGTCACTTAACATCTGCCTCAGTTTCCTTATATGTAAAAGTGGAGATTCCAACAGCATCTTCTTCCCAGGGTTATTCTGATTATCAAATATGAGATATTTGTAAAGCACTTGACAGATCTTAAAGCTCTATATAAATGCTCACTGTTATTAACCGGGAGGCCAGAATTTTGGACAGTTTAGTATAATCTTCCATGATTTGGAGAGTTTCAAATAGAACTTAATTTGAGATATCTGGCAACCTTTGTACCTAGTGAAAGTGCCTTTCACTTAGCTTTCTTTGGGTTTGGGCTAGGCAGCTAAAAGACTGAAGTCTTAGACCAGCTGTTTAGGTTCCTTTTATTCTCCTGAGAGTTGAATTCTTACAGGTCACTACAATCACTATTCTGAGAAGATTTTTTTGAAAGCAGTAATTTGTCCACTCCTAACATCAAATTATACATTCTTTATCTTGTGAAAGAAACAAACTAAATTAGAAAATGTGTTTGAATGTCAAAAGTTTCATGCAACTCACTTGTGCCTAGCCCATAATTTCACTGTTTAACTACTGGCAAAAAGATGTTTATGAAGAATTTATGGATTATATTTTGAAGATAGAATTGTGTTTTGTTTTGAAGTTTAAATTATTTTCTCATTATCAAAACCATATTGACTTTGGACTGTATTACTGGGCAATTTGTTAGAGTTACTTGTAAACCAATTTTCCCCATGTTTGAATATTAAATATTTAGTAAAAATAAGCTATATAATATACTGTTTTAACTTAGTATATTATTAACCCCCTTAAATTTATATAAAATTCAAGTAATAGGGAATTACTATGAATTATAATTGGTATTTTTATTATTTAATGTTTGAATTCCCATAATTTGTCACAATTCTTGGCATAGTTTTCAAATATGGAGGACATGAATCCTCTACATTTAAATAAATCCTCCCTCCCCCATGCCAGGCACTAAAGAAAAATAATATATATATATATATATATATATATATATATATTTTTTTTTTTTTTAAACCCTTACCTTCTGTCTTGGAGCCAATATTGGCTCCAAGGCAGAAGAGTGGTAAGGGTTAGGCAATAGGGGTCAAGTGACTTGCCCAAGGTCACACAGCTGGGAAGTGTCTGAGGCCAAATTTGTACCCAGGACCTCCTGTCTCTAGGCCTGACTCTCAATCCACTGAGCCACCCAGCTGCCCCCGAAAAATAATAATTTCTAACCTAGGCCAGAGGCTCTCAGTTTGAAGTTCATGAACTTAAAAAATAATTGGTTTATTAGTAAACCTGTATATTTTATTTCATCACTACATTTTTCAGAAGTCAGTTGCATCAGTGTCATGAGGTCAGAGGTCTATGACAAAAAATAATTAAGAATCTCTACTCTAGACTCTATAAAGAATATATTTCAATTCGACAACTAAACAAACATGATAGATCTAACTTGCAATCTATTTAAATGCACAGACTTCACTTCAGCTCTATTTTTTTAAACTCCCTAATTCCATTTCTCCTCATTTTCCATTCCCAATTAAAAACACTTATAGACATCCTCTCATTTCTTTTCTTTTCTTTTCTTTTTTTTATTTAAAACCCTTACCTTCCGTCTTGGAGTCAATACTGTGTATTGGCTCCAAGGCAGAAAAGTGGTAAGGGCTAGGCAATAGGGGTCAAGTGACTTGCCCAGGGTCACACAGCTGGTAAGTGTCTGAGGCCAGATTTGAACCTAAGACCTCCCATCTCTAGGCCTGACTCTCAATCCACTGAGCCACCCAGCTGCCCCCTATCCTCTCATTTCTTACAAAAGGCTTTGTTTAAGTTGTCTCTTACCTCTGCAAAAACAGGCTTCCTCTCTCATTAGGGTTGAAGAGGTTTAGCCACTGGAAAACTGACCCTGCTAACACTCTTTGACATTAAGGAATCCCATATAGAAATAGAACAGTGTTTTACTGGCATACAAATGACAGAGAAATCCTCAAGTCTTGTGGTGCTGACTTCAGCTTCTGTGACTGCTAGATGATTGGTATTTGTACATCCTCTTCAATTTAATTGTCAGGAAAATTGGAGTGAGTCTTTGTGTAACAAGACATATTTGCAGTGGTAGTATAATCAGACCTGACACCCAAGGTATTACCAACACTTAAAGGATTAGCTTTTTGTGACCCATTTGAAGGTTCAAGTTTCTTGGCTGCTTTTAGATATAGTTCTTCCTTGATATTGGTCACTTACTTTTCTCTTCCTTTTCCTTTTATAATAAACTATCAAGTATTTATTGAGTGCCTACTATGTGTTAAGCTTTTAGAGGCACCCAAATACTCCAATGAGACTGCCAAAAAATAATTTGCCCTTGTTTTTCTCACAAAGCTGGCAGTTGGAGAAACTAATACTAGAGTTGATATTCTTGACTATGCCTACTAATTTGGTGCTTGGTCTAAGAAACTTTACTTATCTTATTTTAATATGAAAATATGTATAAATAGTAATGTTAAGGAGTAATTAATCTTCTACACCTACCAAACTGATATTCTTAAAGAACAAATGTGAATGTGTTACTCTCATGCTTAAGAAGCTTCAATGCTCTCCTTTGCCTTTAGAATAAAATTAAAATGTCTTCTTGGCATTAAGAACTTTTTATAATCTCCATCCATCTCCTATTTCCGGGTTGGTCACACATTAACTCAGCATTGTGTACTCTATGCTCTAAAACAAATTGCTCTATTTGCTTGTTCCTAAATTCCGTAGAATCTACTTCTCTCTGTGCCTTTGTCCCCCTGTGTCTGGAATGCTGTTCCTCCTCACCTTTGAAGCCTTCAATGCTCAATCCAACTTTTTATTACTTTCATTATATGCCTTTCCTAATTCTCCTAACTGATAGCTCTCTTACCCCCCCCATCTCTTTGTGTGTGTGTGTGTGTGTGTGTGTGTGTGTGTGTGTGTGTGTGTGTGTGTGTGTGTGTTTCATTTACTTAGCTGACACCATTGTAAACTCCTTGGGTTGGGGGATAGGGGATGCTAAGAAGGGAATCTTCACTTTTATATTTTTGTTCCTAGTGACTCTCACATAGTAGGTGCTTATTGATTGGTGTAAAAAGAAAGCTCCAAAGCAGTTTCTTAATCTGAATTCTGTGAACAACAACAACAACAACAAAAAACCCTCCAAAACAACATTTTCATAACTATTTCAACATAATTGGTTTTCTACGTATACATTAAAAAATATTATTCTGGGGAGTCCATAGGTTTAATCACATTGACAAGGATCCATGACACAAAAGGTTAAGAATGTTTGCTCTCAAGACTAGTGAGTATCTTAGTGAGTTACAACCTTATTTTCAATTAGGGGACATCACCATGACAATACTACCAAGCTGTTGAAATCTAGGTTATTGATAATCCTGCTTAATATCCTTAATCTCTGTCATACAGTTGGCAAAAATGCTAGCCATAGTTAAAGTGACTATATTTTCCATAACAAATATTTGGGATACATGATCTTATAAATATCTTTTTTTTTTGTAAAGCCCCATTAAAGTATACTTTCTTTTCTTTTTCTTCTTTTTAAAATGAATTTGGAAGTTATATTATCTCTACAGCCTGTTTCTTGTTTCTGTCCACTTTTCTCTTCTAAATGTCAGAATTCCTACTGTGGGAAGTGTTGCATTGCTATCCTGCCCCATGAGGTGTCCTTCTAGACTGCTAGATAACCAGTGGGGCATAGAATGGGCCAGCCAGAGTTAGTTTTCAGTGGGCTTTCAGACATGGGCAAGCCTCATTCTAGTTGGAATTCATATTCCACTGGAAATTTTGATGACAGGAAGAGGTCTGGTTTAGAAAAGGCTGCTCAGCTGGGTTGAAGAAACAACAGTATGTGATTGGTTTTTGTTTTGGTACAAACTAGTGTGATCAGTCTCTTAACATCTTTGGATTTCACTTGCCTCATCTATAAGGGAAGAACTTCAAGGTTTCATCCAGTTCTAAAATTTTCTTATTTTTTTCTTATTTTATTTTTATTTATCTCATTTTAGAATCTCTTGTGATCATATTATATGTAAACTGGGAAACCTATTTAAAAAATAAGCAAAATTTTATACTCATAACTAATATAAATATACATTTTGTAGATAATAGTCCAATTTTGAATGTGACAACCAACTTATAGGACTTAAAAATGAAAGTGGCTGAGAGAAGATTTTAAATATAGGAAGCAAACATGCTTCCACTTAAATGATCCATCAAGATTTTAGTAATACGTTTTCAGTTATTTATTTTTTTGGTTAATTTTAGACTCTTTTTGATCAGAACAATGCTGCAAAAAAAGAAGAGACAGAAAGCAGTAATAAAAATGATTCTTCAAAGAAGTTGTCTGTTGAGAGAGTTTATCAGAAGAAAACACAACTTGAACACATTCTCCTCCGGCCTGACACATACATTGGATCTGTGGAGCCATTAACTCAGGTCAGTGATATGCACATGTATGTATATATATGTATATTTATTTATAATTTGTCATTGACTATTATTGACAATAATATTGACTACTGTAAGTAGATTATTGTATAATTTCAGAGATGAAGATGTTAGATAGCATGCTCCAGGAATTTTATTCCTTTGAGATTCTTTAATGACTGACTAGTATATAAAAATTAAAAGCCTTTATTTTCCAACTGACTCTTGAATATATATTAGGAAGAATTTGTTTTAAAATAGTAAAAAGCATTCAATAATCCTTTAAGACAAGTGTTAAGAGAATT
The DNA here is from genome assembly GCF_027887165.1 of Monodelphis domestica. NCBI lineage: Eukaryota > Metazoa > Chordata > Mammalia > Didelphimorphia > Didelphidae > Monodelphis > Monodelphis domestica. The sequence continues at coordinate 298,585,277 of NC_077231.1, read as the reverse complement.
CTAAATTAGAAACTTATATTGATTTTATGTGCAGATGGAATAATATTGTAGAAATCAAATAGAGTATGATTTGGTGGGGTTATTATACTTTTGTTCATTAGACTATTGAAAGGAATACCAATTTTATTGAAGGTTACTTTAAAGTCTCATATTATTTCAGTGTATAGTATATGAATACATATTACATTCTTTTTTCCAGAATTTATACTGTGATAGTACAGTTCTGAGAAAATAGAAATTATGCATTCTCTCTGTGAATGGTTAGTTGTGCCTTTAAGAAAGATCTTGCAAGAGTAGCAGACCTTATTTGGTGGTCATAAAAATTGCTTTCAGTTATAGGTCTTGCCCCAGAAGTCAGAGCTTTGAAGTAACTTATCTGATTGTGAGTAGTTTCATTCTTATCCAGACCTTTATCCATGTGGATAGTAGTTTGTTGACAAGCAGGGAATCTATAGCCTTTTGATGATTCTTCTAAATCCCTGTGATATCGCCCCTATTTTAAGAAGTAAGATTAAATGTAAAATTAAGCTAAGGAATGGGAAAGTACCCTAAATTGATTAAAAGATTGTTTAAAATGTAAATGATGATTAGTATCATTATTATTTTATTTAATTATATTGAGTTACCTCTAATAAAACCTCATCCTGTTGCCTCAGTGCAAATGGATCCTCATCACTCCAAGGCAAACTGAATGAGGACTGTCTAATTTTTATATACCTTGCTTTACCAGGCCTTACCAAAGTGGGCACATAGCTCATATATTATTAGAGGAACAGTGTAATGAAGGGGGAAGAAAGGCAGATCACAAAATTGACCATCAGGTGATGAATTTTTTGACCATGAAAACTTATGAGGAGAATATTGGTTAAAAGTATGGAGAGACTGTGATTTAAATCTGTGTAAAAAATGTCCACTTCAGTGCCGTTATGTATTATATTGAGGAAGAAAATGTTTGAATTTCTAGTTAGATTTTCTGCCTTGTGTTAACAATTGAAATATTTTGTATAAGAAATGTATGTAAGAATAGATCATATAGAATGAGCAGTTTCTCAGTTTTGTGGATGTTTAGATTAAAAAACGATGAAGATAACACCATTTATTCCATGGAAGCAATTCACCCTTTTTTAATTCTGAAGGACTAAGTATGTGGAATGTGAAGGTAAGGAAAATTCTCAGTGGTAAAATGTAGTTTGAGTGTGTGAAATTTATATTACTGACACTTGTAGTCATTGTAGTAAAAGACTTCTTTTGGATTTTTCCATTTGCAGTCAATGTGGGTTTATGATGAAGATGTAGGAATGAATTGCAGAGAAGTTACTTTTGTGCCAGGCTTATACAAAATCTTTGATGAAATTCTTGGTGAGTACCTTTTTTAGGATTGAGACAAATTCTCTCTTTTGTTAAGTAATTATAAAGTCCTAGAGTTCAGACCACATACCCTTGATTTAGAGAAGGCATTTATTAAGGAAAGGTATGCTACTGTCAATATATTGTATTCATATGCGACTTTGAGGAAGTTATAAATATTTTTCTTCACCTTTCTCATTTTATTTTTATCATCTTTACCTACAAATAATATAGAGGATGTCATTTTGGAGGTATATATGCTGAAAATGACCTTTGGGGGCAATTTTTTTGTGATTTGAAGATTAGCTACACTTATCATCATTACTCTTCCTTTAACACAGCTGATAGGCTAATCCAAATTCTTCATGAAAGTCCCTTCTGTGCTCAAAATCTTCAGCTCTGTATTGTCAATAAAGTTCAGTCTCCTTTGTTTATTTTTCAAGGTTTTTCTTAATTTAATACATTCTATTTTTGCAGACTAATTTTATATTATTTTAATCAACCTACTCTATATTCCAACCAAATTGAACTATTCCCTATCGTCCAGAAATGTTAATGTGTTTTCCCACATCTGTACCTTATATCTTGCTGTTTCAGGTACATGGAGGAGCCTCTTACCATTAACCCCCATCCTTTAAAACCCACTTCAAATGATACTTCCTGTTATAAAACCTTCCCTAATTATTTTCTGTGTAATGACTCACCTTTTCAAACTTCACATAGCATTTTATTCTGAACTCTGTAATGCATTTATGATGTAATATTGTATAATTTGATTATTTGATTTTATGTTTTATCTTCCTTGCTTAGACTGTAAACTCCCTGAGGGTAGATACTTGTTTTATCTAAATTTGATATCTTCCTGATACTTGTTTCTCTAGCTTAGTCTTCTCCATATTATACAATTATTTTTCCTGGCTCATATCCTTTACATTAAAATTCTTATTTTAATCTATTTCTGGTTACCAGATCTCAAGTTCAGGTTCAGGGAGAGAATTGTATAATAAAAAATAACCATCATCTAGAGCAGCGGTTCTCAACCTCTCAATTTGTAGCAATGAGAATACATAATGCATATCAGGTATTTACATTCCGAATCATAACTGTAGCAAAATTACAGTTTTGAAGTAGCCACCAAAATAATTTTTTGGTTTGGGGTCACTACTGTTGTGGTGAAAATTTTCACCTTTTAAGAGTATTATAATATTGAACAATGGCCACCAAGGAATTTACTTATGAAATTCCTAAAATGAAACACTCAAGTCAGAATGGAGTTTATGGAGGTTTAATCACAATGGGAGTAGGGAAAAGGAGAGGGAGAGAAGGAGAGAGGAGAAAAGGGAAAGGGGTTACTCAACCTCTGACCAAGGCAGAGGGAATTTAGGCCCAAAGGGCCAAGGTGGAAGGAATCAGTCCTTGACTCACGTGACCGATCTGAAGGGAAGCTGTCTTCAGGCCTCCTCTCTCTTCAAGCTTCTAACACAAACTCCCGTCTAGCCCTGTCCACAGGAAGTGAGCGAATTCCCGAGGCTGCTCTCTCCATCACTTCCTGTGCCTCACAAGTGCCAATGGTGGCTCTAGCTTGGCTTAGGACAGCCCAAGTGGGCAGTTAGTTATTTCTGATTTGTCATTGACTACTATCACATGCCCATGTAGTGTGGGTGTGCACAATTTTTGGGTGCTAGACCAAGATGGAGACTTTTAAAATTCACAATCCCCCTGATGATGATTGGGGGACTAGTCTCCCCAATTGATCACTAAACATACGCATACTGCACCCCAAAAAATTCTAACTATAAGTGTATACAAAAATTTTACCCACTAAAAGGAAAACTATAATAGTTGTAGATATGGGGAAATAGAGGAGAGAGAAAGACAGCAAACCAATGTTTTGCTGGGTGCATTGACAAAAGCCAATTAGGGGGCAGTCCCCTTTGGCATAAGAGTGTACATTCAAAAAATGTTCAATCAACCACACCCCAAGGTTCATTCTGGATCTTCCTGTAGTGAAAAGGTTTAGATATCTTTCTGCAAACAGTTCATTCTCTGGATTCAGTTAGTTAGCAAGCTTCTTCTCTGAAGATTTATCTCGAACAAAATTTAAATCTTGGATTTGATGAAATACACTGCAACATGAGGAACTGTATTATGGGGTCACAGCATTAGAAAGGTTGAGAACCACTGATCTAGAGGATAAGAGATCTAGATTCTAAGTCCCAGTGCCTTTTTCCATATGTGACTTTGGACAAGGCTTTTAAATATTGTTGACACTGCCATCTTAAGCTTCTTGATTCTATTATAAATCACAGTAAAGTGTGACTTGACAATCTTGGAGGATATTTGCCTTTGAAAAGGGGACACTTAACTAAAATCAGTCTGGTAAAAGGTGGAGATATTTTTGACAAAAGGAACCTTTCAGTGTCCCTTGCATGCTTTGAGTTTTCTCTTACTGATTGCCTCTAAAGGCTGCTCAGATCAGTCTAATTATAGGTAAGGTTTGGGGTCCCTAATCATTCCTTCTTCTTCACTTTTTGGTTCCATGTGTAGAGAGGAGGATTTCAGGGCTAGCTCTAACTATTTTTTCTGTTTCCTTTTTGCTTCCTTAATTCCTGCCTCAGGTACCCAGCAATATTCTTTTCAAGTAATATGCCTATCGCTTATACTGATCAATGAAATCTATAAATGTATTGTTTCCATTTTCAGTTTCTAGTTGTATAATTTTCAGGGATAGGTTGTTTACCTAATTTAGGGTTCTAGTGAACTTGTTCAAATTAACACATTAGTAAAGAATAAAAGTATTTTTAGTATTTTTATTTTTGAATTGTCCTTAGAACACTCATGAAAACACATGTATGATATTAAATCTCTATTCTCTTCAAGAAACTGGCTTTTCCTTAGTTGATTTGACAGACTGAATCAAAATTAAATTAGGTGTTTTTTAATCTAATTATGGAAAATTGAACTCAACCAACTTTCAAAACTATAAGCCATGATTTTATTGTATAAATAGTTTATATACATTTTGTGTACTAATATATGTTGTTTGAAGTGACTGAATTTCAATTTTACTTTTTCTTATATATATTTGTAACTAACTTCCCCACATTTTAGTTCAGTTAAAATGCTTTATTTTGACTTCAAAGTAATCCTCAAAATGTTAAAATATTGTTAATTTTAATTTTGCAATGGATGCAAATAGTAACTTTTTAATTCCTTTTGCATTATGTTTTGCTGTTTATATATGTTTGCTTATTTTTAATAAGGCTTTACACATTTACTTAAATAGTTGATTATTCTCACCAAAATGTTTAATTTTGTAGTTAATGCGGCTGACAATAAACAGAGGGATAAGAACATGACCTGTATCAAAATTTCTATTGATCCGTAAGTACACCATTAGGCTACTTAGGTAGCTTTCTTAGCTAAAAGTAAATTGTTTCATACAGGTGGTTCCTGAGTTATGAACATTGCAGCTTATGAGTCATCATAATGTATGTTGCTCCCTTATTCATTGAACGGTTTCTTTCCTCTTACTGATGTCTCCTTTTGCTGAAGTCCCTTTTTGCTTGAGCCATTCCTGTTACCACAGGAGCAGAGCCTTTAGCCCTGCTTCTGAAATTTATGCCAGCTTCTACTGGAGCCCTTTGCTTCTTGAGCCACCGCCACAAAAAAACCACAGACTTCCAGAACCCTCCCTGAAAGTTTTGACTTTTTGTTCCTAGAGCCTTCCCCTCATCAGATTTCTTACCTAATTCCTATTAGAGCTTCTCCTGACTGTCATAATGGAAATTGCCTATTCTCCTGTCACACTTCTTGTCATTCTTAACTACATAGGGCTCAGTGGAGCTCAGGCTTGAGAGGCTTCAAGGGAATTTGGGATTGAAGGATAAATTCAGTAGGCTTTTAAGGGCTGACCCAAATCATCATTGGGACTTGAGAAATTGTATTTGGAACCATAAATGAACTGATTTTCAAAGAATTTGGGGGGTGTAACATTCATAATTTGAGTATTGCCTGCCTGTTGTTTGCATTGTAGAATGTATACAGAATGTTTACTGGATCCTATTCACTGCAGATAGGGAAATGAATAATAGATTTTCTAAATTATGTAAACCTTTTAATAATTTTGTTTTCACAAACATTTGTCTTGTGAAAATTTAAATTATGCTTATCTTTCATAGTATACTAAATAATTCAGCATTGCCATTAAAAATCAAGAAGAGAGCAGATTGAGAACAATTGTTGGTGGTTACCTGATTTTGGAGATTATTCTTTTTTATTAACACCAGAAAAATTACCACCACACAATCATGTTGTTGGGGTTCTTTTTCTTCTCAGTGAGTCTAGATACTTGCCTAATCATCTTGTAAGTAAGGGGTCAAAGGTAGGGAAGGAAGAAAGACATTTTCTAGCCCCCATTGCTACTTTTTGTTTCCCAATTTTGGTAGTTTTTGAAAACAAAAGATTTATTTAAACATTTGTTATTTTTGAGAAGAGTCATAAAGAGCAGGCAGCACTATCTATAAATGGAGGCAAACATCTTTAGCTTTTTTATTCAGAGTATAGAAAAGAATACTGAAAATGAAAAGAAATTGATACTTTTCTTTAAATGAGTGTTTATATGGTAGTTGAATAACTGCATGCTTGTTTATATCTACTAAACAATAATATTTCCTACCCCATTAATCAAACCCATATTAATACTTTCTAATCCAAATAAAATATTATTACAATGAACAATATAAAGAATGGGTTATATGAAAAAACTGTTTTAATGTCTGTAAGATGAATCTTGGAACAATACATTGTTTGGTTGTTCCTAGTTGTATGTAACAAATTGCTTACAAAATTTTTTTTTTGTAACAAGTACTTTCTTTAGTTCCTATTCAGCAACATTTATAACAAAATACATTGTTTTCAAAATTAAATCCACTAAAATAGTTATCACAATTCATTACATTAAAACACTTTTCTGATAGTTATCTAGGAGAGTAAACATCTTTTAAGATATGTTAACAAAAACTTGGTATCTTTTGTAGCTTGATTAGTCTTGATACTTTGTTTGATTTGGAGGTGAAGCTGAGCTTTCCAATTTCTGCCTCCAAACCCCACTTAAATGTTTATATAGCTGGTTTAAAACCACATATGTCAAGAAACTACAAGAAAAAAAGAAGGAATAAATAATCTAAATAAATAAATAATATTAATAAATAAATAATATAAATAAAATAAATAAAGGAATAAAATAAATAGCGTGTGCATGAAAGATTTCTCCAATTCTATCATCAAGGAATATCATCAAAAGTGTTCTGGAATTCTACTTTTGGTCCTGCTTGGTTTTGTGTTTGTTATCACTTTTATAAGTATTTGTCTTGTAGATGATACTAGAAGGAATAGCCAACATAGTGAAAAAAAAAAGGGTCACCATCCCCATATACCCCAGCAGGTTATAATATTATGTTAAATCAAATAAAATGAAATTTACTAAAGATAAATCTCATAGTTAGATTGTAAAAATTGATTTAATAAATATAGTAAGTATTACCACAGAGCATGCCATCCAAAAGATCTAGAAAGTTTAGTGGATTGCAAATACAAGGAGGTGATAGTGTGATGGCAAGCATAAGAACATATCATTATTGAGTGAATTGGAAAGTATAGTGTCCAGAACATTGTAGATGACAATCCTTTTCCTTAATAAGGGCATATGTGGAGTACTGTATTCAGCTCTGAATGCTCCAGTTTAAGGATAGCACTGATTTCTGCCATTGAAGACCATCAGTCAAATCATGGAAGTATTATGGTCTATGTCAGTGGAGGGGCTGCCTACATTGATAATTTAGAGCATACTCAAGATGATCAGCACCTCAAAATAATGCCATTTAATCAGTTAAAGCACCTGGGGATGTTAAAGCTTGGAAAAAAGACCATGAGAGACATAACAACTGTCTTCAGATACTTGGAGAACCATCATGTAGGAAAAAAATGACCTCTTTTGTTTGGCCCCTCAGGACAAAAGTAGCTACACTGGGCAGAAATTGCAGCAGACTGATTTTAGGTTTAATGTGAGAAAGAACTTAAAATTAGTGTTATCCAAAAAGTGCAATGGAACTGTTTTGGAAAGTAGTGGGCTATCCATCTCAATAGATCTTTGGGAACAAAACTGGCTAGAAAAGTTGTAAAAAAAGAATTCTTGTTTATGTCTAAATTGGTCTAGATATTTCTTGAGTTCTTTTTCAGCTGTTAGAGTCTGTGTTCTATGTGAACATTTTTAGCTCATAAGTCCATAAATCTAGAGCTTGAAGGGTCCTCAGAGGACCTCTAGCCCAACTTCTTCTTCACTTTAATCATGAAGAAATTGAGTCTCCAGCAGGATATGTAATTTGCCTTAGATAGTACATATAGTAAACAATAAAAAAGAATGGTCATATCTTGATTAGCTCAGATGACCTCTTAGGACTGCAATTTCTGGCAATGTATTCCTTTATACTCTGAGAATCATAATGCTCAGAGTGAAGTGAGTGCCATCCCTTCTCTAAGTTTGACCTTCGACTGTTTTTGTGTGTTCAATTCTTCATGCTACATTTGTAGAAGGGAAATGATAAACTTAAGAGCATCTATAGAAAGTGACTAGGATAGTTAAATTACTTGAGATCATGACATATGAGTAATTCCAAGATCTTGGATGTTTACTCTAGAAAAGATAAAATGGAAGGAGCACATCACAACCATATTACAGGCTATTGTGTAGAAAATGGATTTGACTTCTTCTGCATAATCCCAGAAGGTAGAAACAAGAATCATGAGTGGATATTGCAGCGAGGCCAATTTTAACTTGATTTAAGGAAAAACTTGCCAACAAAGAGACTTCTCTAAAAGTGGAATGGACTGCCTAAGTAGATTGTTAAGCAAAACCTAAATGATGATTTATTGGGTATGTTGTGAAGGTACTCTCTGAAGATAAGAGTTGAATTTGATGCCTTCTGAAGTCCAGTTCAATTTGCGAGTCTCTTATTCTGTTTATATAATATTGGTTCCACAAAATATTTCAAAGATTCTCTTGAAGCACTGGGATTTTACACAAAGTATTAAATGTCAGGTGAGTCAGGCATTGAGTATTAGAGCTGGTGACTTTTGGACTTGACTGCTACCAAAGTTCATCATCTAACCTTAGTTATTTTTCTATTTTTATAACCTTGTGACATGAGTATTCTTTCATGAAGATGAAGGTTAAATGGATTTCTTATTGAAATCTTTTTTTATAGAAAATTTCATTTGGAAACCATTTCTTTAATGATATCATCATATTTATTTAGATCTTGGTTTATTATAGTTCCCTACAGTAATTTTTTTTGCTTAAAATTTTTAGAAAATAGAATTTTATGTAACTTATATAAAGTAGATATTAAAACTAATTATATTAGGAGATAGGTTGAGCAGATAGAGTACAGAGCACACTATCTAGCCCATCTTCTCTTTCTTCATAGACTCCTGAGCTGTGGAGATAATAGGTATTAGAATAGCTAGGAAAAATCACAGAAGAACAGATTAGATCCATGTGCATGTATCATATCAGTTGCTATTCTAGAAAACAGTAAAATTTGGAGAAACTTTGTGTAAAAGGAAATTAAATTCATTAGAAGAGTTGTCAGTTCATTACATTAAAACAATTTGTAGTTATCTAAGGTGGTAGGATAATGAAGACTTGATATCTTATATAGCCTAGATATGTGCTTATTTTAAACTGACTGAACATTTAAGTAGGCAATTTTGACAGGAAGTAGACACCATAGCAACACCACCAAATCTAATAATTTCAGAACTATTCAGGCTTCAAAAGATATTGGGTCTTAATGTATCCTTTTTTTTTTTTTGATAATAAAACCCTTACCTTCTGTCTTGGAATCAATACTGGGTATTGGCTCCAAGGCAGAAGAGTGGTAAGGGCTAGGCAATGGGGGTCAAGTGACTTGCCCAGGGTCACACAGCTGGGAAGTGTCTGAGGCCATATTTGAATCTAGGACCTCCCGTCTCTAGGCCTGGTTCTCAATCCACTGAACCACCCAGCTGCCCCCTTAATGTATATTAAAGATACTTTCTGCCTTATTGCCCTCGATAACTATCTACCTTTGAAACTTTATTTGTTGTCTAGGACTAACACAGTGTATTCAACGTAAGACTAAGAATGAGTAATTCATAGAAATAGAAGAACTAAAAGAGCATTATGTAAGGAGGAGGTGACAGACAGGGTTATTAAAAATAATACCAAGATTCAAATCTGAGTTTTTAAGAGAATGCTTTTTTATCTTCATGTCAAGAGATTGAGAAATAGTGAAAAGAAGTTACTTTTGGGTAGAAATGATGATATATTTAGTTGTAAAGAGTTTGAGTGTGAATTAATTGAGATATATATAAGTATTTGCTTTTATTTGCTTATTTTGCTTTTAACAAACTAAGTTACTTCTGAAACTTTTGTTTTCATATTACTTTTTACAATAATTGAATCCTTTAGTAGGATACCAAATATATAATAATATTTCAATAAAAATTTGTAAAAGTAGTTACATGAGAAAGAGTGTAATAGTATTTAAAGAGTTGACCTTCAGAGTTAGGAAGACCTGGGTTCAAATAGGACCTTTGCCATAGGCGCATCTTGTGACTGGGCAAGTGATAAATAATAAAAAGCACCTCTAGGTGTTCCAGGCAGTTGTCCAAGGCTATAAATTATGAATTAATGGAAGATGCTTTTCCTGTACACTTCTGAAGTAGATAAAATCACAGATATGGTCAAAATAAATTTACACATGAGGGTGACATTTAAGTGCCTAACGAGTAGCATTGAACCTATAATTAATATCTAAAATGAAATGGAGTATAAACTATCTGTCTTTAAGCTAAGTATTAGTGCAAGTCAATAAATGAAATAAGTTGAACCTGAAGTGAAGAATTTCTGTAATGTTATACCCAATGATACTTCGGTATTATTATGTACTTAGTTTCATGTAGTTATATTTTTAAAAGGCTTAATGAAATAAATTTTTATTTTAGTACATAAGACTTAAAAAAAATCTGATGGTTATATATAGCAACAAAATTTTAAATGTAATGATCACCATTTCATTTTACCAAAATGTTAATCTTATCCAAAGAATGTTTGTTACTGTTTCAGTATCAACTTGAAAGGGAGTCTCTAATGGGTGCACGATATATTTATACTTGATTAACATTTTAATAAATGACTTAAATATATAGATTATATACTTATCAAAATCACTGGTAGTACAAACCTAAGAGGGATAGATACATCATGTAACATTCTAAATCTAAAAATATTTTGACAGACTAGAACAGTGAGTCAAATTTAATAAGATAAAATTTAATGAATAGTGCAGTTTTACATCTGCATCCAGGATGGGAAACTATAGCTACATAACTGTTTATATGAAAAATTTGGGTTTTTTTAGTGGATTGCAAAATTGGTATGAATTTCAATCTTTTTTGGCATCTCAAAAAGCTAAAAGAGCTTTAAGAAAGCTTTTAAGAGGAGTAGTAGAAATGATAGTTTCTTTTTCTGACCAGGTCATATGATATTTGGAAATATTGTTTAGTTCTGGGTTCCATGTTTTAGGAAGGATTTTGATAATGTGGAGTATTCATAAGGGAGTGACCAGAATGAGGAATGGCTTTGAGAATTGATTGAAGAAACTGGGTATATGTTTCTCTTGGAAAAGAGATTTAGTGATTGCTCACTCTGTTCTATGGGAGAATGGATAAACTTGTTCTTTTTGATCTGGGGAGAGGAGGGTGGGACCTAGAAGCACTGGGTGGAAATTTCAAGTAGGCAGATTTTGACTAAATATAAGAAAATCATCTCAACAGCTAGAGCAGTCCAAAGGTAAAACAGGGTGGGCTGCCATGAATTCCCTATTATTTGAAGTCTTCTAGTCAAGGCTGGTCACTATTTGTTGGGGATAGTATAAAACAGATTCTGACTTAGGTATAATTTGGATTAGCTGGCAGTTTCTGGGGTCCTTTCTAACTCAAAGAAATTCCATGATTTATTGTTTGACACATCTTTAGTGGCAGTAATTTTTAGGGCAGTACCTCTAAGATGAATAGTATCTTACGTGGCTCCCTATTTTATCTTAGAGGAATAGTAGTGAGAATTGTGTTTCTAACCCCTCCCCCAAAGAAATTAGAATAAGTATTACTTTTTTTAAAGAAATGATGAAATTAATTTATAACTCTGATTAATGTAATAGAGAATAGACCTTTAACCATGTGTGTACACTCATGCACACACACACACACATACAGATACATATGTTTTAGTTTTCATATTTCCCTTCTCCATTATAAATTTCCCTAAGAGCTTAGTCAGGAATTGAAGTTGGCATCAGTGCTCTGTCCGAAGAGCTTGTGCTCAACTTTTATTTCTTTAGCATATGATAATAGGTTTTCTCTGTGGTTTTGGCTGCTCTAGATCTAATCTCTTCTATGCCTTTCCTACCAAGAAAACAAAATCAAACCCGTTCCTTGTTCTGATTTGTATTTGTCTATGAGATTTCCCTCCCCTTCCATCTTTAGACTTTCCTCTAGATTCATGATCTGAAGCTGGAAAATATTGTTCTAAGTAAATGTTACCTTCAACAATTATATGAAGATTTCTGTCACTTGTAACCTGTTGATTTGGGCAGGTTATTTTTACTTTTCTGAATCAGTTTCCTTATTTTTCAAAATGAGGATATTAGAATTAGAAACATCTCTAAAGTATCTTCCAGTTTTAAAATTCTGTATTCTTATAAAATTGCCAGTAACTTTCAAGTTGGAAAGGTAGGTTTTTTCTATTATCACAGCATAGTTTTGATGGCTTTATCTTGCAGAAATTAATATTTTAAAACTAATATGTAGGAATATTTTTTTAATGACTGCTTACTTATTTACAGTGAATCTAACATTATCAGCATCTGGAATAATGGAAAAGGCATTCCTGTAGTGGAACACAAAGTAGAAAAAGTCTATGTTCCTGCTTTAATCTTTGGACAGCTTTTAACATCTAGTAACTATGATGATGATGAGAAAAAAGTTACAGGTAATTAATTACTGCTAAGCATTGTGACTAAATTTTTTTTTCATTCTTTTAACACAATCTGATTTACTTTTCTTATGTTGAGATAGTTTTGTGTAAAACAGAGTTTTGAATTTGGAAAATATTTTACTTGTAATTTATAAAACATAATTTTATATGAATGTTACCAAAGTAACTTAAAAGTTAGAACTTACATCCATAATTCAGGGGTCAAGTAGGTGGTTTAGTGGATTGAGAACCTGGATTCAAATCTGGCCAGAGATACTTCCTAGCTGTGTGACCCTGGGCATAATTCTTCAAATGTATCATTACTCTCTTGTTGACAGTATCCTCAGTCTTAAAAAAACAACAAAACAATTTTGCAATTTTTACTTCATGATTTTAATGCCATCCTGTTTTAGAAAACAAATGAAAGTAAGTTTGCTTTAACCCTAATTCATAGTAGTTCATCCTACTGAGGCACATCACATTAAAAAAATGTTTATTGATAGCTTTTCTTTTTTAAATCATCATAGTTTCCATCAGTGTTCCTTCTCTTTTGCCTCCCAGAGAGCTAAACCTGTATAACAAGTAGAATTTTTTTTTCAGACCAAACACAAAAAGAAAAGGAAAAATACATTTTAAAATTTATTGTGCATATTTTTTCTTGGCTCTGCTTCACTCTGTATCAGTTCATAAAATCTTTTCATGCTTCTCTGTATTCATGCAGCATAATATTATTTCATTACATTCCTATATCATACTATGTTTAGTTATTACCCAACTGATGGGCATCTACTTTGTTTCCAATTCTTTGCTATTACAAATAAGTGCTGCTATAAATATTTTGTTGTATATGAGTACTTCTTATCGATGATCTCCTTAGTGTATGAGCTCAGTAATGCAATCTCTGGGTCACAAGTATAAACATGTTAGTCATTTTACTTACATAATTCCAAATTCACAGTTCCACTAACAATGTACCAGTGTGCCTATCTTTTCTCCAACATTGACTATTGCTTTCTTATGTCATCTTAGCCAGTTGGCAAGGTGTGAGGTAAACCTTGGGGTTGTTTTGATTTGCATTTCTCTTTATTATTAGTGATTTGGAAGTGTTTATAATTTTGAATAGCTTTACTGGTTTTCTTCTAATTTGTTGGAAAATAATTTTTTGTATTCTACATCTTTGATATGGAATTCTTATCAGAGAAATCTGATACAAGATGTTTTTCCTCATTTGACCACTTTTCATTTTAGATGCATCAGTTTTGTCTGCAGAAGCTTTCCAGCTTCATGTAATCAAAATTATTTCTTTTTTTTTTAATACTTTGTAATTGCTTCTGTCCCCCATTTGTTAGGCTACATTTCCTGCAATAGCTGTTAGAGGGACATGATCTGCTTTGCTTTTAATTTTGTCTTTTTTGTAATAGGATCTTTAATTTTAAGGTCACATATACATTTAGAATATATTTTGGAATATAGTGTGAAATATTGGTGTAAGCTTAATTTCTGTAAAACTGCTTTCCAGTTTTCTCAGCAGTTTTTGTCAAACATATTCTTTCCTCAGGATTACTGAATGGCATTATTTATGATTCTCTCTTGTCTACTCTGTTCCATTGATCTGCCTCTTGTTTTTAATCCAGTACCAAGATAGTTTTAATGACTTGCTTTATAATATAGTTTAAGATCTTAAATATTTTATTAAAAGTTATCTATAAAATGTCTCAAGAAATTCAAGATTTGTGTGTAGCTGGGTAGTTCAGTGGATTGAGAGCCAGGCCTAGAGGTATGACCTCAGACACTTCCCAGCTGTGTGATCCTGGGAAAGTCACTTAACCTCCCATTGCCTAGCCTTTACCACTCTTCTGCCTTGGAACCAATATACAGCATTGATTCCAAGACGGAAGGTAAGGATTTAAAAAAGAAAGAAATTCAAGATCATAAAACTACAGTTATTTCAAGTAAACTTGAAGGTGCTTTGATGGGGATTGTGTGCACTTTTGATGGTTTTTCTTAATGTAATCCAATAAATTTGCTTTTGCTACTTCCTTGTAGCTCATGAACAATAAAACTAGGAAAGAAGTACAAATTTTGTTTAGCTAAGAGCTAAAGGATATTGATATAAAATATAAATTTCATGAATTTCTTATGTTCTCTGTATATAATATTTAGTAGAGATGCCAGGAATGCACCTCCACCTTTACCACATATCTAATTTGTATATGAATGTATATTTTGTATATACTCATATATGTATGTGTTTGTCTCCCTTGATAGAATATAAGTTTCTTGAGGGTAATTACTTGCTTGTCTTTGTGTCCCCAGCAATTAGAGGCACACTACTACTACATAAGTGCTTAATTGATTGATTCTTAAGACACAGCCTTAGCTATGTTGTGCCTACGCTCAAAAAACTTGAGTGATTCCCTATTTTCCCAAGGATAAGCTATAGTTTCTTTTGCCTCTCATTGTAGGGCCCCTAATCCCTAGCCCCAGCCTTCCTTTCCAGCTTGCTTCCATTTTATTTTTCTTTACATATCATGCCTACCAGCCACACTGGACCAGCTCTTACCATACTAGACAGTTTCATTGGCTGCATTCATGTGGTAGATAAGTTGTCCTATGTCCTTTTTTCTCCCTGGCTTTCTGTAATTTCTTCCTTGAAGCTTTTTATGATCCTCTCAGTTTCTTAATTGTCAAATTATATTTCTTTTCTTCTTGTGTGATAGCAACATGGACAGTGAGAAGTGCCATTGATTTAGAGTCAAAGAACTAGAGTGAGCATTTTGGTTCTTCCCCTTAGTATCTGTCTTTGGAGCAGTCACCTAGGCTCTTCAGCCTTTAGAGTTGGACTTCCTTCTCTGTAAAATGGGTCTAGATGACCAAAGGACCCTTCCAGCTCCAGGTGTTTGGTTCTGTGGTGCAAAAAAAGACTCCTTTTCAATTTCTGTTTGAGAGAGTTGTCTTGGGGCATCGAGAGGTAGTTTAAGTGACTTTCCCATATTCACAGAGCTATTACGTGTCCTAAGAAGAGATGTGAACCCAGGTTTTATTGATTCAAACATCAATCCACTATCTACTTCACCACACTACTTTTCTTTTAAATATTTGTGTCATGATTTGCAAAATAAAGCATATTACCTATTAAATAAACTTGTTTAGAATTTATAATATCTAGTTTGATGAAGTTCCCTTTAAAATTGTTTGATTAGGAATTTCTCATTTAATTGTTTTTACAGGTGGTCGTAATGGTTATGGTGCAAAACTTTGTAATATTTTCAGTACAAAATTTACAGTTGAAACTGCTTGTAAAGAATACAAACATAGTTTTAAACAGGTATGTGTACTTAGAAAATGATTTACTTAACTTTTTTTAGAAATTTATATCATATCTACACTTATGTAATAAACACTATACAAGTTTGAAGTGATATTTATGCTTCATCAGCCTTCTAATCATATGTAACTTTTACAAATTAAAGCATGGCTTTCAGGTTAAATTGTTTCAAAATACCTGGAAGAAGTCTACTCAGATTTCTTCCTCACACCTCTTTTATTTAATGCTTTGTTTCATTTCTGTTGGAACCTCAAAATAGAATGTCTTATAATGTAAATTTAAAAATTTAGATTATTTTTTTATTTTCAGAAGAATAACTTTGTTTTGAAATTCTTCTCTTTAGAAATTTTGAGGGGGCTGCTAGCTGGCTCAGTGGGTTGAGAGCCAAGCCTAGAAATAAGAGGTTCATTCATATCTGACCTCTGCCATTTCCTAGCTGTGTTACCCTAGGCAAGCCACTTAAGCCCCATTACTTAACCCTTACTGCTCTTCTGCCTTGAAATCAATACATAGTATTTATTCTAAGATGGAAG
The DNA here is from genome assembly GCF_027887165.1 of Monodelphis domestica. NCBI lineage: Eukaryota > Metazoa > Chordata > Mammalia > Didelphimorphia > Didelphidae > Monodelphis > Monodelphis domestica. The sequence continues at coordinate 298,568,992 of NC_077231.1, read as the reverse complement.
GTGAGGGTCTAAAGAAAATTTTTTTAAAATACAAATTGCACTTTCAGTGATAATATACTATTTTGTGTTTTTTAAATATATAAATTGCTTTCCTTTTGTTTTTCAGTAATTAAGTGAAAATAGTAATGTCTTATAATTTCTGCTGAGCTTTAAATATATCAAGATATGAGATACATGAAGTTAATTTTATTCATTTTAATTTGGAAGAGGAAAATGGGTATAATTGTGGACATTCAAGGCTTATGTCTCCTTTTCCACAAAATCTGTCAAGTTTTTTGTCAAATATTTTTATTTATGCTTAAAATATAGAAAAGTTTTAATAACATTTGAATTTTTTTTTAAAGACCTGGGTGAATAATATGATGAAGACTTCTGAGCCCAAAGTGAAATACTTTGATGGAGATGACTATACATGTATAACATTCCAACCGGATCTATTGAAATTTAAGATGGAGAAGCTTGACAAGGATATTGTGGCCCTCATGACTAGAAGAGCCTATGACTTGGCTGGTTCATGCAAAGGGGTCAAAGTCATGTTTAATGGGAAGAAATTGCCCGTAAGTCTCATAGTTTACCTAATCACCTAATCAGTTAATCATGTAAATGCTTCTGTAATCAACTTAATTATCTGGCTTTTACTTTATTTGCTCTTCTATTTCACTTGCTTCTGGAAAGCACTGGCTGTGAGTAAAAGACAGGACAGCTTCACATGGGTCTAGAAATATGACAGTAGGGAGGTAGAATCTCTTGGGATGGCACACCTTTGAAAATGGTGGTGAGAATGGAAATACAGAAGAGATAAGGCAGTTGCTGTCTTGTACACTTGTTGCTGTGGTATGATAGTCTAGGATTTAACTACATTGTTTTTTGCTTTATAGGTAAATGGATTCCGTAGTTACGTAGATCTTTACGTAAAGGACAAATTGGATGAAACTGGGGTTGCCCTGAAAGTAATTCATGAACTTGCAAATGAGCGATGGGATGTTTGTCTTACATTGAGTGAAAAAGGATTTCAGCAAATCAGCTTTGTAAATAGTATTGCTACAACAAAAGTGAGTAAATATACAAACATTGAACTTCTAAACCAGGACTGGAATAATGCTTGGATTTGTCATTTAAATTTAAAAAATAACAAATCTCACTGTATTACAGACTAGTAAAAATAACTTTTCAATTAATTTACAAATGGCTTTCTAAAATGAAGGCTTATTTTCCTTGAGTTAGTCTGTTGAGTCAAGGAATAATGACTGAGCTTTTAATAGTTAGATGTATTGCATTTTAATTAGTATGTGCCATTGATTTATGAAATTTAAAGGAATTAACATTTTTCCCGCTGACTTTTGAATGAGTCTGGTCAGTTCAGAATGAATCAAGAATGATTATCCATTTTGTGGATTTTCTAGTTTCTCTGCTGTCTTTCTAATTTCTTTTTGGTGTGTTTTATTGCTTATTTGAAACCCTGCCATTGAATTTACAAAGAAAAGAAAGCATTGAAACCTAACATATATAATTTTTCTGCTAACTACTACATCTGAGAAAGGTTTGTTAGTGTGTAAAGCTGAAACACTGGTTAAGTTGAAAAACTTAGGGTTATTTATTTTTGTTTGTCATTTATATCAATAATTGACCCTTAAGGGAATACTATATAGTTTTTTACAACTTCTAAAGAGCTTGTGTTCCATGTATAATATCAGTTATCTTTTCCCTGTAATATGTAATCAGACAAGAGCTTATCCCATGCCAAAAAGGGAAAAGAACAGACACATCAAACAGCTGCTCTTCTCCAGCCCAGGCCTGGAGGAGAGCTGAAGAGCCATCTTGGCCTCAGCCTAGAGGCCTCCTGGAACTGTGCTAGAATTGGGGGAGATATAAAAAGATATCAGCTTATCTGAAAAAAAAAAGTTCAAAGATTTTAGTGGCTTTTGAGCTCTGCATGAGCCCTTGGTGGGGTGACACAACCAGAAAATGAGGGTAGTTTTAGGCTACACTTAGATTGGGCATAAAGTGTCTGAGAGAAAAGCAGTGAGTCCTGATTAGACTCATCTAGAGTCTTGTGTGCAGCTCCAGGAGTCACCTTTGAGTGAGGAAATCAGTAAATTTTGGTTCTTGAATGGTGGAAGGCCTTGAAGTACATAAGTATGAGAATCAGTGGAAAGAATGGAGGCTGTTTCCTCTGCAGAAGAGAAGCCTTTGGGTGACATGATCATGGTCTTCAGATATTTGAAGGGCACAAGAGTATTTGGGACCTCACAGGGCAGACGTAGAAGCAGTGGGAAAGGCAAATTTAGGCTTTATATAAGGGAAACTTTTCAAGTCAAGTATCCAAAGGGTTGCTTCAATCAAGAGCCCAAACCAGACAAAGGGCTAGTGGAGAATGGGAAGGAGGGGTCACACATGCTGTGTTCCCCAAGGATCTTGGGTCTTGAGGGTGGGGCCTTGAGCCAGTTGGTAAGAGCCGTTTGACCAGATCAGCTCTTATTGCCTCCTATCTCTCCAGTTGATATCTGAGGCTAGGCTGGCTTGCCATAGAAGCTGATGCTAATTTGTGCTAATGAATGAAGAGATCATAGATTTGTAGGTTTTTACAAATTTTAAAGTGCTATTGAAATGCCAGGTTTTTGTTGTTGTTGTTGTTATTTTTGCTATTATTATGTGCCTGTTTGTTCAAAGTGAGAAGAGGTATATTGCCCTAGTGGGTAGAGAACCAATAGTCTAAAAGTCAGGCAGACCTGGATTCAAATCTCACCGAAAAAACTCTGGTTCTATGACCTGAGACTTAGTAATAAGTTGAGGGAAAGTTATTAAACAGAATAGATAATGGAAATGTTCTTAGTTAGGTATTTACCAGCCTGATTAAGTCATTGGTCTGAATCCCCAATAAACACAAATAATAGGCACTTAGTAGTAGCTGCTGGTTGATTAAAGTTCTAGGTTTTTTGTTTTTTGTTTTTTTTAATCTTTACCTTCTGTCTTAGAATCAGTACTTTGTATTGGTTCCAATACAGAAGATGGTAATGGCTAGGCAATTGGAGTTAAGTGACTTGCCCAAGGTAACAGAGCTAGGAAGTGTCTGAGGCCAGATTTTAACCCATGACCTCCCATCCCTAGGCCTGGCTTTCAATCCACTGGGCAATCTAACTGCCCTCTCATGCAATTTTTTATTTTTATTTTATTTTTAAATATTTTTTATTATTATTTTTATTGTCATGCAAAATACACTTTCATGTTGGTCATCATTGTAAGAGCACACTCATACTTAACCCAAACCCAAATAAAACCATAAATACACTAAAAAACGACTCCAACAATTCTTCCTCTGAGAGTGGATAGCATTCAGGATTGTCCCAGATCATCACATTGCTGAGAATAGCCACATCTTCCCAGATAATCATTGTACAATATTCCATGCGGTTTTTAAAATGAAAAATCAGACTGCTCCCATTTAGACTTTGTGATTTCTCAGCACTTTCATACTGATGAGTAAGAACAACTCTGGCTCACTTTTCCTCGCTTTATCTAAAGAGCCTAGGCAGGAAAGGGTGAAAAGCTGGTTCAAACCTCTGAAGCATTTATAGTAATGAGAAAGAGTGGCAGTCATTGGGCCAGGAGGGCATGAGGCTGAGTTGGTTGTTTGACTTTCTGTTTTTTCTGGGAGTCTTCTCTGATTTTTGAGAATTGCTGCTCTGGAAATTGTGAATATTTATCTACTTTGATACTAGAGAGCTTGAGATCCTTTCTCTTTTTTTAAAGGGTGGAAGGCATGTAGATTACGTGGTGGATCAAATCGTTGGCAAATTGATTGAAGTAGTTAAGAAAAAGAACAAAGCTGGAGTGTCAGTGAAGCCATTTCAAGTAAGTAGTGCCTAATGCATTCCCCAAATTCCTGAAAAGTTATGAAGTTTTCAACTTGGTGTTTTTTTCTCTTAACAGGTAAAAAACCACATATGGGTTTTTGTTAACTGTCTTATTGAAAATCCAACTTTTGATTCTCAGACAAAGGAAAACATGACTCTGCAACCCAAAAGCTTTGGGTCCAAGTGTCAGCTCTCTGAGAAATTTTTCAAAGCAGTGAGTAAAAAATGCTCTATTCTTTTTTTTTTTGACTAGGAAAACATGATAATTGATTATCTGATTTACTACTTCATCATCTCTCCTCTTCCAGAGTGTTGGTGTTTTTCAAGGATCTATCCTGGGCCACCTTCTCTCTCTATACTTGTTCCTTTGATATCCTTACTTACATCCATATGTTCAGTGATATCTTTATGCAAACGATTCACAAATGTCTCTCTGTGCATGTGGATGTGTTTGATGTTTCCACTTGGACGTCTCATTGCCTTCTTTCATAATAGAACTCATTATTTCTCCCTGCTAAACTCTCTTTCTCTAAACTTTTGTCTTTTTGTTGGAGACACTACTGGGCTCATACCCTCAAAGTCATCCATAATTTTCCTCCAATTTTAAAATAATTTAAAAATGTTTTTATTGATGCTTTTCTTCTTTTAAATAATATAACCACTCCCAATGCATGCTCTCTCTTCTATCCTTTCCATGCAGGAACCAAGCAAGTTCATGTTGTAATGTTAAGAGCAATGAATTTGGTAGTCAGGAGACATAGTTTTGCTGATTTCTGCTCTATAGTGTCAGCTCCTTGAAATAGGAATTATTTCATTCTTGTACTTATCTCCTCAGAGGTAAGACTTAGAGATCTGACCACAGACACTGACTAGCAAGTCACTTCATCTCTCAGAGAATAGTATCTACTTCCTAGGGTTGTTGTAAGACCCAGTGAGATAACCTATGGAACTTGTTCTGAAAACTTGAGAGCATTACATAGAAATGCATCTATGTGGATTGATTTCTTTCTCTACATATCTCACCCCACAGGGCCATGCACACATAAACTGGTACTCAGTATATGTTTGTTGTATTGAAAAGGTTAGGCATAAGGGAGGGCTTTAGAACACAATGGTATTCCAAATAACATATTTATAAATTAGCTAAATATTTTCATGTGATCCAAGAGGGAAATAAATCCTTTTCTTGTTTTAGGCTTCCAACTGTGGTATTATAGAAAGTATTCTGAACTGGGTCAAATTTAAAGCTCAAACTCAACTGAACAAGAAGTGTTCCTCAGTAAAGTACAGTAAAATCAAAGGCATTCCCAAACTGGATGATGCGAATGATGCAGGTAAGAAAGACCAGTGTTGACTTGTATATTTTCACTTAAATTATCTAAGTTCAGGAAATGAGGTGTTAGAGTGAAATAAATTCTCTTCAGTTTTTTAGATGAGTTACTACTTGTATTACTAATTTTTACTGTTCTAAAATTCAATTGAATACACTAAAATTATAATTTAATTTTTATGACTTTAGAAAGCAATTTAAGAACTCAGTGCTTTAGGGATCATTCTAGATTTTATTTTTAGACAACTAGGTGGCATAGTGGATAGAGTACCAGACTCAGAGTAAGGAAGACTCATATTTATGAATTCAAATTTGGCCTTAGACACTTATTAGCTGTGTGATTCTGGGCAAATCACTTAATTCTGTTTGCCAGAGTTATCTCATCTATAATATATGAGCTGGGGAAGGAAATGGCAAACCACTCCAGTATCTTTGCCAACCCAAATTGGGTTCATGAAGAGTTGGACGCAACTGGACAACTGTATCAAATGTCTCTACCAGTGCTAAAATTTTAGGATTTTGAAGATTATCTTCATAGCTATTAGTTTTAAATACTTTCAGACAATTGAAATTCAACCAGATCTGTTCATCATATAATTTGTTCATTATTTTCTATGTACTTTTGAACCATAGAACTTATGCTTAATAGTGATATGTAATATAACGAATATTGTTATTTTCCTGCTTCTTCTCTACTCAATCTCCATTATACCATTTCAGTTTTTGAAAAGTATTTGAGCAATAAAGGTAAGATTTGGAAAAGAAAAACATTTTTTAATAAACTTAATGAAGGAAAAGTATATAGGTTATAATTTAGAGTATTGCTTTTTGAATAAACATGTCTCTCCCCCAACGTTTTCATAGATTGAAAACAACAAAATATTTTACTTTTTTTTTCTTGTTTCCCCTTTTCTAAGGTGGTAAACATTCCCTGGAGTGCACGCTCATATTAACAGAAGGAGACTCTGCAAAATCATTAGCAGTTTCTGGGTTAGGTGTAATTGGACGAGACAGATATGGAGTCTTTCCACTCAGGGGTAAAATTCTTAATGTTCGAGAAGCTTCCCATAAACAGGTAAAGATATTAAATTACTGTTCTATTTCTATGATATGAATGATGTATTATTATTTGTTATTCAGAACATATCTTTTTATCATACTAAAATATTTTTTCACAGATTATGGAAAATGCAGAAATCAACAACATTATTAAAATTGTTGGTCTTCAATATAAGAAAAGTTATGAAGATGCAGAATCTCTGAAAACCTTGCGTTATGGGAAGATTATGATTATGACTGATCAGGTATGTTTGAAAGTTGCCATTTAATTACATTAATTACAATCTAATGTTTCTTCATCAAGTTATTCTTTTTTGTGAGCTTTCTCTTGGTTAGTAGCATAACTAATTTTCTATTGTTCGGAATGTATTTTTCTAATGTCTGACAACTTTTGCAACTAGTTAAGTGTTATATATTTTAAATAAGAATGTGTTTGTGTGTGTATGTGTGTGTGTATGTGTGTATGTATCTTAAATGAAGTGTGTGAATAGTATCAGTTTTTAGTCATGAGTGAAGAAGGCCAGTACATGAAGTGAGAAAGGTCAACTAATAAAATCCAGAGGGGGAGGCAATATTTTTTTTTAATGATTTATGATGCTTTTAAAAAATACACATCATTATTACTTCCCAGTAAAATGAGTATTAAATACCCTCCCCTCTCTCTCATCTGAAGAATTCACCTCATATATTACCAAGAATACTGAGGCTATTTCCTGATTGCTTTATCTTCTCTCCTGTTCCTCATCTCACATCCAGTTCAATCTAGTAAACATTTATTAAGCACCTATGACATACCAGAAACTTATTCTAAGTTCTGGGAATACAATAAATAAAAATACAATCCCTGCCCTCAATAAGCTTACAGTCCAAAGGGGGAGACAACACACACAAGGAGGCAAGAAAGGAAGGGATGTTGGGCTTAGGGAGAAGGAATGAGACACCAGAGGATACCTGGTACGAGAATATCTTGTTGCTTGAAGATGAAACCAGCTAGGGCAGCAGATTCAAGATGAAGACAATTGAAAACATTACATAAACCTGAGTTTTATCATTTTATGTTTTATTGAATATTTGTAGATATTCACATCATATTTGAAGCTTAAGTTTATAAAGGCACAAATTAATATCAGGCAGCTTGGGATGGTACCAACATAGGAAGAATGGGAAAGAAATTGAAATGTCATGATGGACTTTCAATGCACCAGACTTTTTTCTTTAGAATTGTCTGTACTTTTGATGGTGGGGATTCACTGATTTATAGTTAAAGTAGTATCTTCATTGGGAAGGAAAGTCATCAGCTAGAAAATTCTTGTCTTCCAGAGATTTCTCTTCCTACTGTAAGGGCCAGAATGTAAGGGTTAAAAGTAAAGGGATGGACTAAATTATTTAAGAATATGATCGTCAGGAAATATTACTCAATTCCAAATGATTTTTTATGGTAATTTATTTGTAAAAGGAGCAAGAATGAAAGTAAGAAAATCAGAGAGAGTAGATATGTATTCCAACCTAATCTGAAACAGGCAGGGCTTAAAAGGACCAGAAAATGGGGTCCACAGATAAATTAAACAAGGGTTCTAGCTGAGAGTTCTCCATGACAAGGGACCTCTCCAGAGACAAGTATCTCCAGAACAAGCCAGGGAAAGGAGTCAGCCTTTCTCACTTAACCATGTGATAGTCCTAATAGAAGCAGTTCTCAGCTAGAACTCCTCCAAGGTCAAGTTGAAGGCAAAAGACCCAATTCAAACTCAGAACTCCAAAGAATGAAGAACTCCCCTCACAGGAAGTTGTTACTTCTTTTAAAGACACTTCTTTGCATCACTTCCTGTGCCTTCCTCTACTTTTATGTGGACCAATTAATAGCCTATAGTTTTGCTTAGAACTGCCCAGGGGGCAGTCAGTGGTTTCTGATTCATCACCCACTTTCGCACACATGGGTCACAGACCTCCCCCACTTAAGGATAAGTGGAGTGTATATGTTTCTGGTGATTAAATCTAAAAATGGGCAGGGGAGTGTTAATCCTATCTTCACACTACCCTTAGGGAAGAGTCATAATTAGTATGTCATTCATATTTTAATCATTGTGGTTTGGTTTTAGAAAAATTTTGTTTAACTAGAATGAAGTTCCAATTATGTTATGCTAATATTTGCTTTTGTAGTTGTTAGAATCTATCTTTAATTTCACTGGTAGCTTCCTTTACTTATGTAGATATAGGTCCAGTCAAAATAACCTTCTTACAGCCCTGTAGTTGAGGCTTTATTTCATGGTAGTTCTTTGTTGTTTCTATTAGGGGAAAATGTATTAAACTGAACTTCAAAAAAATATCTTCTATCATAATCTTCAATATCTTAATGTGTTCTGTTACTTATAGTAATAATAATAATTAGCATTTATATAGCACCTGCTATATGCCAGACCCTCTCTTGACTTTACTTGATTCTTAAAACAACTCTGCTCTGCAAGTGCTCTTTTGATCATTTTACATTTTACAACTGAGGCAAGCATATTATGTAACTTGCCCAGGGTCACAAATATAGTAAAATTTTGAGGTAGGCCTCAGATTTTAACTCAGGCCTTCCTGACCCCAGGTCCCTATCCATTGTATCACCTAGCTACCTAGTAAAATCATAGAATCTTGTTCCTATATTCACAGATTTACTACTTATTTACTTTTTAAAAAAATTGGTGTGTTTAGGTTGTCTTATAAAATGTTTATAGTTTTTCTTAACTTTTATGATATTTAGGATCAAGATGGCTCTCACATAAAGGGCTTGCTTATTAATTTCATTCATCATAATTGGCCTTCACTCTTGAAACATGGTTTTCTTGAAGAATTCATTACTCCTATTGTAAAGGTAAAGTTTACATTCAAATCTTTTAAAAATAATGTCAACCAGAAGCTCAACAGGCAAACTAAATGCTATTTATTGTTATCTTTAAGGCAAGCAAAAATAAGCAGGAGCTTTCCTTCTATAGTATACCTGAGTTTGATGAGTGGAAGAAACACATAGAAAACCAGAAGGCCTGGAAAATAAAATACTACAAAGGTTTGTGGTTCGAGTCCTATATACATTTTATGAAACTGCTACTGTTTTTCTTGTGAGAGTTCTCAACAAATTCTCATGGTCCCCTAATAGAAAAATATTTTGAAGAACATTTTCTTTATATTTCTGAGCATATTATGGATTTGTTTTTTTTCTCTCATTATGTAGGGTTGGGTACCAGCACAGCTAAAGAAGCAAAGGAATATTTTGCAGACATGGAAAGGCATCGGATTTTGTTTAGATATGCTGGTCCTGAAGATGATGCAGCTATTACTCTAGTATGACAATTAGCTCCTTACCTCTTCCTCTCTCCTCCTTTTGCTTTCTGTTGCTAACATATTATCTAAAAAAATTTTTTTAAACTCAAGATCTAGAAACTTTCAGGCTACACACGGTAAAGTCATTATCATTAGAGCCCTCCTATATGGTAAAATTAACTTGGCTGTACAAAATACATTCTAGGAGAAATCTAATTCCCCACAAACGGAAAAAGAGAAATGCTTAATAAGAAATTTTAGAGTTAAGATTTTTCATCATTACTAAAATTTAGTTTTGATGGTTGGGCCTCCAGTTTTATATTAAATAACATCTTTAATGATCTCATATTTCAGGCATTTAGTAAGAAGAAGATTGATGACCGTAAAGAATGGTTAACAAATTTCATGGAAGATCGGAGACAGCGCAGGTTACATGGCTTACCAGAGGTTAGTTATAAAGTGATGGTATGGGGGAAAGAAAAAATAAGAAGTAAAATTAATGCAATAACAATGACATTATATACCTTTTTTTCTTAGCAATTTTTATATGGTACTGCCACAAAGCATTTGACTTACAATGATTTTATCAACAAGGAGTTGATTCTTTTCTCAAATTCTGACAATGAAAGATCTATACCATCTCTTGTTGATGGTAAGTATCTTTTTTATTAAAAAAATATTGTTTGATTATTCAAATAACAAGCATTTATTAAATAGCTATTATGTGCCCCCTACAAAAGTGAAACAATGGCTGCCCTGAAGGAGTTTATACCCAATCAGGGGAAAAAACACAGACAGGTATATGAAAAATATATGCTTATTAAATATGAAGTAATTTCAAGGGAGAGGCACCTACAGCTGAGGGAGAGATGTGATCAGGAAAGTCCTTGTGTAAGGGATGGTATTTAGGCCAGACTTTGATGGAAACCAGGTAGTCCAAGTGTTGAAACTGAAGAGTTGGGAGTGCATTCCAGGCCTTGGTAGGGCATAGCTTGCCATGTAGATAATAGAACTGACATTTTTGATGGTTTATGTGTGAGAACAATAGGGGGTCAATTAGGCTGAACTGAAAAGTATATAAAAAAGAGGAATCTAGAATAAGGCTTTGATGGTAGGTTTGATCCATGTTGTAAAAGGGCTTTCAGTGCCAAAAGGGGTTTGTATTTGGTACAATATACAATATACAATGGTAAGAGGGAGTCACTGGAGTTTTTTGAGCAAGTGATTGAGATGGTCAATCCTATGCTTTAGGTTTAGCTTTTATAGCTTTTGGGTGTGGGTAAAGGGGAGATAGTTGGAACCAATCAGAGAGACTCTTGTATTAGTCTACGTAGGAAGTGATGAGGGACTGAATTAGGACATTGACTATGAGGAGAGTCAACTACAAGGGATGTGTAGAGAGAAGAGACAAGATATGACCATGAAGTAGATGGGAGAAAGCAAAGTTGAGAATGATTTCACACACCTGGAAGGCTGGGACAATGCTGCTGTTCTTCATAGAAATAGAAACATTTGGAAAAGGGATGAATTTGGGAAGAAAGTTTTATTTTTACCATGAGTTTGAGATGCTAAGACATCTAAGACTAAGTTCTAAGTTCTAAGGCAGGTTTGATAATGGGGACAATTTATTGTAGGAGACAAGAAAGCTGCTAGGTTGATCATGATCGAGGCCCAGAGGATCATGGGCAATAGCGAGGGCCCTGCTCACATTAGGTGACAAATTTGTAGCAGATCCAGACAGTTCATTGTGGACTTCCTCCAGCCAGCTCATGAGCAGGAGCAGGGAAGAGGAAGACAAAGGGGTCACCCAAGGCTAGAGCACAGCAAGGTGTGGCTGGTGACAGGGGGAGGGCTTATGGTATTAGTGTAGAAGACGTCTTAATGTCACACTGCTTAATTAAGGGCAAGATGGACAGCTGAGCCATTGTCATTTGGTAATTTTCCCAATCTGTCACCTCTAGTGTGCTTTTACTTTCCTCTCCTCAGTGGTGATGTCCTGGCACATCTGAGGTCCTGGTGAGGAAGAAGTGAAGGAAGTAGGAGAAATGGAGTGATAGAAGTTATGGATAAAGGGATTCCACAATTCTTGATCATGGAAGTAGTTGGTAATAGCAGCATTAAGAATGTGGATGTGACTGAGGCCATGGAATTGAGGGGATTGAGATTTTGAGAGACCAGGGGATTGGAGGTAGCAGCAGAGTATATATAAAGGCAAGGTTTGGATGGAGAGAAAGAATGGGAGCCAAGTATTGAAGTTCTTGAAGAAGGGAGGATTCTGTGGGATCTGGTGCATAACTGCCCCAGAGATTTGGATTGGGCAATGTACTTATGGGAGTGATGAGGACATGGAGAGAGTCCAGAAGGGGCAGCAGGGAACAAGGATGAGAAGATAGAACTGACTAGTAGGGGCGGCCATAGGCACACTGTCTCCTGAAGAGAACCCGGCCTCCCTGAGCGAGTGGAGCAAGAGAGGAAGAGACCTCAGAAATGTGAAAGGAAGTTATCTGCAGACCAGGGCTTCAATGGGGCACAATGAGACAAAGGGGTGGGGATGAAAGAATGGAGAGTATTGGCAAGGTTCTAGTAGACATTGAGACAGTCTGGAGCCCTGAGAATGGAAGAGAAAGAGGTTAGACTGCTGACCCTTGGTATGTACCCTTTGGCACATAGATCTAAAGGTATACTTGGGAATCTTTGCAATGGCAGAGTCTGTCAGTTCTCTTTCTTTCTTCTTCCCTTTTTCAGGCCCACCCTTACCTTTTTGTTTTAGTATCAAAGAAAAGTGGCAGCTACAAAGTGTCTGAGGCCAGATTTGAATCCAGGTCCTCCCAACTCCTGTTCTTTGTCATCTCTTTTAAGTATGAGAGAAGAAAAGAACTTGAGCTTTTTAAAGTGATTCTTCCCATAGGTGAGGTACTAGCAATAAGAGGTCTTTTTTTTTTTTTCTGAGTCTTAGGCTGGACTGTAGAAGTATCTTTGAGGTAAAGGGCCTGATTTAGTTCTGGAGGCATGGAGGACTTGTTGTCTAAGGCCAAGGTCCTAAGCTGAATCATGGAAATAAAAAAAAGTGAACCAAATCAATCAATAGTTCATCTTTTAAAATTATATGTATTTAAGTATAGAGAGTTTATTAGATGAGTTCAGATGTTTATAGTCTTATCCATTAAGGCCCAGCTTTCATTACCTATTCAAGAAATGGCTTTTCTGATTATTTCAATATAGAACATTCTCTTTTCTCCATATTTATATGCATTTTTATATAACAAAGGTTCTAAAAGTTGATTTTAAGAAATATTCTTATTTTTTGTCTGAGAATTGTTTAACATGTGCTAAACCTGTCATTTCAAAGTAAAGTACAAGCTTCTTGAAGGATGGAATTGTGTTTTATACTCTATATTCTCTCATAGTGCTGGATACATAGTGGTTCTCCTGCTTTATAGGTAAGGAATGAGGAATGATTTTGATCCTATGTTGTTGGTTTGGTTAAATCCCAGGAGTAATCAGCATTTTGTTCATATGGCTATAGATTAGAAATCTACAAAAAAAACTTTTGGTATCAGAGGGCAAGTCTGCATCACCAGCAAAAAAACTTTTACAATTTGTACTTTATATTTAGAATAGGGAAAAAAGATTATTAGAATGAATAAACCAAGTAAATATGCTAGTATAGACTTGAGACATCTGATATATATGGTCCTTGAATTTATTTCATGAGTTCTCTCAGTTAATAGTATGGAGATAATTTACTTATTTTTGTCAGCTTTACATTTAATCAAAATAAAACTGCTTTTGTCTTTTTCTGAATTACTAAAAAACTGTTGGTGTTAAAAATCCATCAAAGTCATGACTTTTAGTGAGATTGAGTTGTTTTCTTTTTTTACAAAATAGGCTTTAAACCAGGTCAACGAAAAGTTTTGTTTACTTGTTTTAAGAGGAATGATAAACGGGAAGTCAAAGTTGCTCAATTGGCTGGTTCAGTTGCTGAGATGTCTGCTTATCATCATGGAGAAGTAAGTGTTAAGAAAATTGGAAGTATTTTCATACTCTCCCCTCAAATATATATCTACACACACATAAAAACATATAAACATTAATATTGTTACACATTTTTTCCTTTGTAGAGTCTGTTGGAAGTTTAAAGGAACAAGAGTTATGGATTTATTAAAATAATAAATTATGGAAATTGCAAGATAATAATTATACATATTAGAGAAAAATATCACTTGAAATTTAGAATATTAATATTATATTGTTTGTGTTTCTGTTTTCTAGCAAGCATTAATGATGACAATTGTCAACTTGGCCCAGAACTTTGTTGGAAGTAACAATGTTAATTTGCTTCAACCTATTGGTCAATTTGGAACTAGGCTTCATGGTGGCAAAGATGCTGCAAGCCCTCGTTATATTTTTACAATGTTAAGGTAACCTCTTAAGTGCTAATAAAATAAAAGGTGCTTTGACATTTACTGAAACCAACTAAAAGATTAATCTTTTATGTGATAAACTCTCCTTACTTTGTTGTTTGAAATTAGATTTTTCTACAGTCATCCTCTAATGCCTTGTCATAGCAAAGAGGTGACTCTGGATACACACAGGTTACATTGGTGGAGTTCAAGCCCTGGCAAGTCTACCAAACAAACTGTCAGCAAGCCTTGATGGTCTAGAGATGGACCTTTTACCATATGAGAACCAACCAAACTAACTGGAGAGATTCATCACTAGGATGGGCATAAAGTAACGAATTTTTTGGCTGTATCAAGTCTTGATGACTCTACTAAGTCAAAGAATGAAAACAGTTTATATTAGGTTTACTGAGAAAGCCCCATATCTAGGAGTAGATGAAGTATTGAACTAAAATGGAGACTTGTGCCTTTGCCAATGTATAATAATGCATCATTATTTTCTATTTAGTCTCACAGTTTAAATAGCCATACCTGCTAAATGATCCAAAAGAGTGTACAAGTCTTGGTGTTTCCATTTTTATGAATTCTTGTGAAATATACTTTAAGCAATGTAAGAATTTCTTGTCTTTTATTACATTGTGCATTCTTACAGTAGACTGGAATATACATTGATTACATATGTTAGAAACATATGTTTAGATAAATCTATACATTAATCAGCATTTTTTAAATGAAAGGTTATGGATGAATAGATTTAGAGTTGGAGAGTCCCATAGTATTAATTTCTATAAATACTAAGTAGATAATATAAAATTCTATTATTTTAACCTTTCATCTGAGTGGAAGAAAGTATTTGGTAATGAAAAAATGGAATGTTTTGTGTATCTTATTTTAATTGAGCTGGAAATTATTATACATAATTTTTACTAATAAACTCCTGAAGTAAGATAAATATAAGTAAAATGTGAAATTTCTACCTATTAACTTTTTCATAACCAAATCTCAACAGATACTCTATTTTCTGTATTTTCTTCTAATTAGCACTCTAGCAAGGCTGCTTTTCCCTTCAGTGGATGACAACCTCCTTAAGTTCCTTTATGATGATAACCAGCGTGTAGAACCTGAGTGGTATATGCCCATTATTCCCATGGTTCTAATAAATGGTGCTGAGGGCATTGGTACAGGATGGGCTTGTAAACTTCCCAATTATGATGCTAGAGAGATTGTGAACAATGTCAGACGGATGTTGGATGGCTTGGACCCTCATCCCATGGTAATAAATTAACATTTGTTAGGTTGTATTTCTAATAGTTTGCAACACTATATGTAAAAATGTTGAACAGGTTTTTTTTCCCCCCTGGGGTATGTTGTACCAATAAAGGCTCTTTGAATTAATTTAGGACGTGTGTTTCAAATAAATTTGCACATATGTCCAACAATAAACATATATACACACACTCAAACACACACACACACATATACATATATATATACACACACACCTTTATCTTCTGTCTTAGAATCAATATTAAGTATCAATTCCAAAGCAAAAGAGAGAGGTAAAGGCTAGGCAATTGGGGTTAAGTGACTTGCCTAGGGTCACACAGCTAGTCAGTGTCTGAGACAAGATATGAACTCTGGACCTCTCATCTTAAGGCTTGGCTTTCTCCACTGAGCCACCTAGCTGCCATCAATAAACATATTTATACAATATTTGTCATGTAGTAGGACTATAAAGATGGCTTTATATCTTAAAGATGTAAGTCTCTAGGAAATCTAGAGTATTGGGGATTAAAGTTTCTTTTTCCACCCCATAAAATTGGGGAAGAAAAATAATGTATGGCAATTTTCTTAGTTCTTATTTTACCTCTATAATATACCAAATGTGAAGAGCAAATTTAGCTGTGAATAATAATGCATATCCCTAAACTAACAGAATAACTTGAAACCTATAAAGATATTAACAGTAGGAATACCATATATTTTATACACTTTTTTTTCTAATTTTCCTTTCTTACCCTCTGATTCCTGTTCTCTTTCTGATTATTTTTTTTTAAAAACCACTTTTACCCTATCCAGAGAGTGTTTTTCTTCTTTCTCATGATTTAAAAATTCATTGGAAATTTTGTCCAGGGACATATAAAGAAAAAATTTGAAAAAAATTTTAGAGTTATTTAAAGTCTTCATTGATGTATTTCTAGAATGTTTAATTATTGCCATATTTGCATTAAATTATTTTGGATATAGGAATTTTATTAAAGAATTTTAAAATATTGAATGAATTGACTAGAAAAGTTTAAGAAAAATTAATTTAATAATTACAAAAATTTAATGACCTACTTTGTCCTAAGTACCATATGAGATAGTGAAGTGTAAGATTCACTTCCTGTTCTCAAGTAGTTTTCAGTTTAATTAAGGAAACAAGAAATGAGCATTTGAATAAGCAAAAGATTTAAATACTTCTTCAAGACACTGATAGAAGAGTTATCTAAAGGTAATATATGATTAATCGCTAAAGTTGAGAGAGGGACCACATGGTGTTTAACCTAAGTGGGAGCTGGAAGGCTAAAGAAGTGAAAGCCCAAGTCTAAAAGGATAAATATCATTTAGATGGGCAGAGAGGAGATAGAAAGGGCATTCCAAGGAGATAGAATGGTATGAGCAAAAGTGGGATTGGTTAAGTGAAGGTATATTGGAGAACATGTGAGTCCAAAGGAGAGAGTTTGGGCAAATGGTTTCTAAGGAATAAACCATAAAAGTTATATTGGAGCTAGAGGAAGAAGGGCTTAAATGAATACTTGGCTAAGATGTCTGGAATTTTTCCTCAAGGTTATGAAATCTTTAATGTTTTTGAGCAGAAAAGGAACATGATTAAGAGTTTTATAATTAAAAAAGGTTAGTTTGGTGGCCGGGCTTCAAGTAGAAAAAAATCATAGCCGTGAAGATAGATCACGAGAAGTTCATTTTGTTCTGGACATAGGTAACATGTGTGTAAATTGTCATAGTGGTTTGGGGAATTGAATAAAAGGGAAAATTGGAGATTGTAGAAGACTTGACATAACTTGGTAACCAACTAGATGAGAGAAGAGTTCAAAGATAAAACCATGTTTTGAGCCTGTACAACAGGGAGAATGGTGGCACCACTAAAAGAAATAGGTAAGTTGATACCAAGAGCCTGAACCTTGCTGAAATCCATTAGGCATTTGAATATATGGATTCAGAACATGGAAGAGAAATCAAAATCAAGTTTCTTTGAATTTTATAAATTCTTTTCATTTGTGTTTTTACAGCTTCCAAATTACAAAAATTTTAAAGGAACAATTCAAGAAATTGGCCAGAACCAGTATGCCGTTAGTGGTGAAATATTTGTAGTGGATAGAAATACAGTAGAGATTACAGAGCTTCCAGTTAGAACATGGACACAGGTTAGTATAAAAGCATGATTGTGATTAGTATTTCTAAGTTATTTGTTAAACTTGGAATTTAATTTTAATTAATATTTTAAATTTTCTGTTGTAGCATCTGGATTTACTTGTATTGAAAGTGGTTTTTAATCTGAATAAATGATATTCAGACTGTACTTTATCTCTGTCTCTCAAACACATATATAGGTATATGCATCTAATGTGTATCTAATTAAATACATAGGTTTTTTTTTCCCTACTAACAACTTGAAAGTTTATGGAAGTTCATAATATGTTCCAAGTTGAATTTAAAGCTCCTCTCACTAATTTAGAAGGTAGAAGTAAAATAATAGTGCTTTTATTTGGTCAGGTGTGGTAGATTTTTATTGTTCTTTTGGCTTTAAAAATAATGCCCACTGAAATCATGTCATGGGACATATAACTGATGTTGCAAAGTTTAAAGCATTCATTGAAATAAAGGGGGAAGATTAGGGATGTGGCATAAATGCCAAAGATTTTTCTTTGTGCTCTCTACCTTTTCTATTCTGAGAATGGAAGAAAGCTAGTAAGTTGTGGCTTGAATCATGCTATCTTCTATCTTCCCTAAGACGGTCTCTATTACCTGATTTAGTGATGGACAAAAAGTGATCCAGGTGAGAAGCAGATAAATGTTTTCAAAAGTTCCCTGAACTATTCAAAGTCTTATGGCATAGGATGTCTATGAATTCCTTAGCTAGTAAATAAAAAAGGGACGTTTGTATAAACAAAATACTATTATAATTTTTAAAATATTTGAACACATTAGTTTTAATGAAACTAGAAAAACAATTATTAAGATTTTTACATGGCAAAACTCTTAAACTTTAAAGCTTCAATGTTTTCTTTGGTAATCAGTAAATTGCTGATCTCATTTTTACATTCTTACAGGTATACAAAGAACAGGTTTTAGAACCTATGCTGAATGGAACAGACAAAACACCAGCATTAATTTCTGATTATAAAGAATATCACACAGATACAACTGTGAAATTTGTGGTGAAGATGACAGAAGAAAAACTTGTGCAAGCAGAAGCTGCTGGGTTGCATAAAGTCTTTAAACTTCAGACCACTCTTACTTGTAATTCTATGGTAACTCAATGAATTTATTAAACTCTTCTTTTACATTGTTGGAGTATTGATTTTAATGGAACTGGTGATATAGAAGCCTGACTTTTCCCCCCCAAGTTGTTTATGGTCCTTAATTAGCTATCATTAGGAAATATAGTAATATGTGATTATATAGAAAGAATTTCTGTCTTATGATATCTTGTATAATTTCTATTTTATTATTTCATGTGAAAATATTTAGTGATTTTGATAGTGAGTACTATTCAATTGTTTAAAACTATCCTTAAGAAAACATAAATGTTGGAGCAGCCCAGTAGCTCTGTACATCTAGTACCAGGACCTGGGTTCAAATGTGGCTTCAGTCACTTTCTAACTATGTGCAAGTAACTTAACCCCAATTTCCCAGGCTTTCTCACTCTTTTGTCTTAAGGAACAATGCTTAGTATCTGTGTATCTGTTCTAAGATAGAAGGTAAGGGTTTTTAAAAAAGAAAACTTAAATGTCAGTTGTATAGACTTTAAAATTTCGATAGATAAAGCATTTAAACACTTAGTAGGTACCAGGCACGGTGTGCTGGCTAAGCTGGCCTTGCCATTCCTCATCTCTAATACAGTGCTTCTCTCATTTCTGTACCTTGGTGCAGGCCATGCAGCCTTCCTTACCTGTGCCTCTTAGAATAGTGCCTAATTTCCTTCTAGACCCAGTCCAAGAGCCACCATCTTCTCCAGCAGGGATTTCCTGTTTCCCATGGTTGCTCAGGCCTCTTACCAAATCACTTTGAATTGATTTTGTATATACATATTGTCTCCTCTAATAGAAGGTAATGTTCCCTGAGGGCGAGTGCTCTTTTGGGTTTTTTCCTTTTTTTTGTTTCCCCACTTAGCTTACCACATGGTGAGCAGTTAGTAAATGCTTATTCATTTACTCTTTTGTACTTGCAGTGTGTAGAACAGTGCTGGCCACATAACTGATGCTTAGTCAATGCATTTTAATGGATTGTCGGTGTTTCTGTGGCCATGAGACAAATGTCATTACTTTATGATCATACCTTGTCAAAAATATCGTTCCTTCAACAAACATGAATGGTAAAGGACTCAACTCAACTCTGAATTTTTCATAATCCTAATAATGAAAAACCTCAAATAATTGGAATTTTTCTTCATTTTACTTTTATAAAAAAGTACATTATGTAAACACCTGCTACCAAGGATTGATGGACTTAAAAAATATTGATATCTTTTGTTTTTTACATTGCCTTTATTTCCCAAAATTGTCCTCCAAGACTCTTTCAGAAAATATTCCTGTAAAATAAAGGGTGAAAAAAAGGAGTGGGAATGCCAATAAGACCAATGATGAATGAGCTTAAAAAGAAAAATGTTCTAGGGGTATGCCATAGGTATCATTAATGGTTTAGCTAATTCTGATAACTGGGAAGCGTAAACTGAAAACTTGGATTCAAATTTCACCTCTGATGATTGTTTCCTGCCTGTGTGTTGTTGGAGAAGACACTTGGCTTGTATGGGCCTTAGTTTTCACCTCTGTAAAATGAGAGAGCTGAACAAGAAGGCCTTTGAAGTCCCTTCCAGCTCTAGATCTGTGACCACGTATTAAATAGTCGTGACATACTTTGCCAAGAACTGTTAATGGAGGAGTTGAAGATATAGAGGAAGAAAAACATTGGGAAAGCATTGATGCATTGACTAAGTAAAAATGGGCAAATCTGAACATAACTTGGGGTTCTAAAAAAATCCATGGAAAGGCAAACACACATTGGAATATGGCATATGTCTTCATTTTTAAATGAGCAATTTTTTTCAAACTTTAGAAGAAAGTCTTGGAATAGAAAAGTAATATGGAAATTTTTAGGCTGAAAGGAAAATTTCTCTGGGGATTTTATAGAAATTTTGGAAAGTGTTCTTAGCTAACAAAGGTCATCACTGCAAATGCATAAGGTTTCTTTTATATAGCTTCTACAGAAATATTTAAAGACATATTCTTGAAATCTTATGTTAAAGGCTGTGCATGTTCATACAAAGTAGAATTCAGATGGCCAAATGTAACAGTTGAAAAGTAAGCAAATACACATGCTAATATAGAAATCTAAAGTTGATTTATTTTAAAATTTCATTTTGAATAGGTGCTGTTTGACCACATGGGATGTCTGAAGAAGTATGAGACTGTACAAGATATTCTGAAGGAGTTCTTTGATTTAAGGTTAAATTATTATAGTTTACGTAAGGAATGGCTTGTGGGAATGTTGGGGGCAGAATCCACCAAGCTAAACAATCAAGCTCGCTTCATTTTAGAGAAGATACAAGGGAAAATTACTATAGGTAAGATGAAACTTTTAAAAATTGGAACATTAAAGTAGAAAAAACTTTATTATTAATAGAAGACATTTTGATCAATAGAATATAAACATATACAAAATGAATCTCTTTTCTTGATCCTAATTTTATTTTTCCCTCACATAGAGAATAGGTCAAAGAGAGATTTGATTCAAATGTTAGTCCAGAGAGGTTATGAATCTGACCCAGTGAAAGCCTGGAAAGAAGCACAAGAAAAGGTAATCATTTGCAGAAGAAGACATTCAGAGAAGCTTTTAAAAACACCCCCTCAAGCAAATCAGTGGAAACCCCAGCTCAAACCCTAAGTATTGCATTGTCACATTAGTGCTGCTAAAGGTGCTGCATTGTGCTCTCTGGAGACTAAGTCTTCTGTTTATCCCCA
The DNA here is from genome assembly GCF_027887165.1 of Monodelphis domestica. NCBI lineage: Eukaryota > Metazoa > Chordata > Mammalia > Didelphimorphia > Didelphidae > Monodelphis > Monodelphis domestica. The sequence continues at coordinate 298,547,805 of NC_077231.1, read as the reverse complement.
GAACAGATACAGCACAGGGATTTGCAGTGCACACCTACCCCAAAGCCTTTTGCCAGTGTGACTCAGCCATGGCCTGGAGCACTCACTCCAGGTGTGCAAAGGTAGCTCAGTCTCCTGGACCTCTTTCCTGAGCCTGCCAATCAGGGTGTCCGTTGTGGTGGTGGTGTTGTGAGGTGCATGTTTGTGGTCAGGGAGTTGCACTGGGAGGACACAAACTTTTACACTTTTACATAGTGTAAAAGCATAGCCAGGACATGGCAGCCACCACTCCTTTGGACCAGTCCTAGTTCACATTGGGAACATGACAAAGTCCAAAGCTCAGTAGGGGTAGTCAGCTGTGTACTGAGCCCTGAGCTTGGTTTTATAAAGGATTTTCTCCAGGGACTTGAACTTTTGGGATGCACATTAAAAGGCTACTAATTGAGCCATGTATTCCAGATCATTGAACCATACAATATCCATTCAACAAATGGAATTGCCGAGCAATGGTCATTTTTAAAATGTTGGTAAAACATTATGATTGAGAACACAAAAATGAAAAAGTGAAGAGATATAAAATAACTAGTGTTAGGAAACTTTGGGGAGCTTGTGTATGTATACTAAACTGTATAAAATTTTAACATTTTATTTTTATATCTGGGGTTATAGCATTTCAAATTGAGTGGGAACTTAAATTTTTTTTTTCTTAAAAGTTCTCAATCATAATGCCTTCACAACCTTCATCAAATTAGACTACTAGTTTTTCCTACATTATAAGACTTTTTTCGATGGGTGGTCAATAGAATTCCTTAGAGTAATAAAAGTTTAAGTAAATTATGTGACATAGTTCTTGAAAGTCTAGATTAGTAGATTATAAAGGTTAGGAAAAGAAATTGGCCAGAGAGGGGGCAAACCCCAAATGAATTACAATGTTTTCCTGTGATTGTGCTCATTTTGGGCTTTTTTTTTTTACCCTCTCATCCTCTTAGCATTACTCTTATTTCTCTTTGCTCATGTTCTCTCTTAATTCTCTTCCTCTCCTCGTCCCTCACTCTTAGGCTACACTGAGTTGCTATTTTACAATATCCATCCTTGTAACAGTTCAAAGTTGGGGAAATAATGGATTAGTAAAATACTAAATTTGAATTGTAGTATATAAATGGCTCCAGTCATGTGAATACCCAGCCAATAGTGTGGCAAGCAGCAAATTTATACACAATTTATAGTGAGTTTCAATTTAACTGCATGTAATCTCTGGCAGTGGATGTTAAGTGAATTGGTCACACAATTGGGAAATGTCCGAGGTCTGATTTGAACCTTGGATTTCCTGGATCTAGGCCTGGCTCTCAATCCACTGAGCCACCCTAGCTGCCCCCTATCTCTGGGACTTTGAGGTAGTAAAAGGGACTGCTTTATGTACCTAATTTTAGTTTTCCTAAACCATCCATACTAATGAGTATTTTTTAAAGTAACATTTGAGGAAGAAAATAAATACTCAAGATTGAGAGGCTACCATTTAGTAAACAAACAAATAATTATAGACCTTTAAAAAATAGATTTTTAAATGTGTCAGAATAAATTACATTGCTGGTGCCACTGGTTATTATACTTTTTAAAAATTTTCACAAAATTTGCTTTGTGAATCACTAGAATTCAGTCCAAATAGAGTGTTAGTGGTTTTTATCTAAATCTGATTTGGTAGCAGTAGCATACTGTGAAATGAATTTTAGTAATGACTTACAACCAAAGTATAACTTTATGTTATGTTTTTTACAATGTTTAAAAAAATTTAAAGTTGCTGTTGTTTATAACAGTAAACTTATTGATGGATATTTTTTGTTCATCAACACAACAGCATTGATGAATAAAACTATATCATATTTCTTGTTTATTTTTTCTTTCCACTTTGATTAATAAATATACTTATAAAGAGAAACTTATATGGAGAAACAAACATGCTTTTAAAGATTATCCTTTTATATTTAAAATGACAACTTATTAACATACAGTGGCAACAAAAATTAAATGGAGCAACACATATTTTTTAACATTAACTATTATATATATATTTATATATATATAAATACTTGCTAGCTGAAAATTAATGCCAAAACATGTCATTTAGGACTTTTTGGAGACTATTCTTTGTAAAAAATAATTTCACAAATACAATTTTAGTACAACTCTGCTATTTCTTATTCTTCTAACTCATTAATCTGGTTCTTAATAACCTACTAAATTTTAAGGCTCTTTTTCTTGTTTATAAGTCATCTTATGATTAATAAGACTTCTATGTTAGGTAGAAAGCATTTTCCATTTTATAATACACAAGGTAATTTTTAAAATTTGAAATTGCACAATCATTCCCTGATATGAAAATTTGACAATTTCAGGGGTTCTATGTTTTATTGATATATATTGAGGCTCAACTCTGTCACTCATTAGATTTTTTTTCATGACTTAATGGCTCAACTAATTGTATATAAGCTTCCTGAATAAATTGCCATATAAACATATTCTTCTTAAGATTGAGTCTTTCCAAAATATACTTCTTTCCCCTAGCTCCTTCCACCCAAGGGAGAACATTAAGTCATTAGGATGATTATTTTAGTACTTTAAATATGTGTTATTAATGTACAGGAGACTATGGAAAGTTTAATTGCATTTTTTCTTTCCAGGCAGCAGAAGAGGAAGAAACACAAAACCAGCGTGATGATAGTTCCTCTGATTCGGGCACTACCTCAGGCCCTGATTTTAACTACATCTTAAATATGTCACTTTGGTGTCTTACTAAAGAAAAAGTTGAAGAACTAATTAAGCAGAGAGATACAAAAGTATGAATTTTGCATAGTAAATATTTTCAACCTATTTCAATGTTATCAGTATCCCTGTTTTCTATACATACAATATTTCATGTTGTGATTTATTATGAGTTTTTAAAGGACCATGCTAAACCTTGTAGTTAACTGTTATATTTTTATTATAGGGAAGAGAACTCAATGATCTTAAAAGAAAATCTCCTTCAGATCTCTGGAAAGAAGATTTAGCAGCTTTTGTTGAAGAACTTGATGTATGTTATAATCTATGTGGAAATTTATTTTGAGAATGACGTTTTAGAGAATAAGGATCAAACTTAATTTTGGATTAGATCATTTTGGAGGTGCCTTACAGTGCTGCATGTACAATTTTTTAAATGTTGTTTTTAGTAGAGGTTTAATGTGTAACAGAATTAAGCTTAAAGAAACTTCAACTCAAACATAAAGTGTATTTCCATTTTGTTGAATGTCCAAACCATATAAATTGAATTGGTATAAATTTCTCACTCATAATGTCTTTCTTAAAAATGTAATTTAGACTGAAAGTAATGCAGACTTCTGATTCAACCTGATTAATTTCTGGTGGCCAAGAAATTCCTAGTAGGAACTTCTAATTGAAGGAATCAGTCACTAAAACAATGAGCATTTATTAAGCACTGTCTGTGTATAATGCATTGTGTGTTAGCATCTGTGGGTACAAATGCAAAAGTGAGAGTTTCTGCCTTCTAGGAACTTTCAGTTACATTTCTTAGATAATTTCAGGTAAACTCAAAAAGTAGAAGCAAAGCTTTCCCCTAAGTGTTAGAAAGTGATAATTTCTCAAAGATCTTTCTTATAAATGTCCCAACAGGTCAAAATTTAGAATGAAGCATAAACTTTTGAAGAATTTTATAAAAATAATGAATCTTTTAAAACTTTAACCCGTTAAAATTATAGTTAATCCAAATGTCATGACATAATCTGACTTCAATAAAAAGCCAGAAATATAACTTTTATTTTTTAAACATCAATATTATGCAAATATATATTTTACATTTTTAGCTATGTTTATCTAATTCAATTCTTGTCACCCTATTTTTGGATTATCAGACTTCTTAGATTGAGAAACATTCATAAATAAAATGTGTGTAAAGTGAATTATAATTTCTCATTGACTGCAACTGTAATCTCAGAGGTGCCTTTCCATTAAAAATACACATTTGCAAACATCACAAAGAATGAGAGAGTCCTTTGAAAATATTGGGGAAATGAAAAAACAAATTCTGATAGTAATAATTTAATCTGATCTTTTGAACATGGTATGATAATGACTTTAAATGCTTCAGCAATTTTAATTTATTTTTTTATCTTGTCTTTATAAAGCCCCAGGGAAAACTCCTCTGTTTCCCTTTGAGAGCAATCTCTTGCCACTCAAAATGATTTCTTTTCCCAAGATTTAATGGTTTTAGGCTTTGTAGCTCTGCAAAGATGGTTTTGTATTGAGTCAAAGAATATTATACTAGTTCATTGAGTCAAATGATTCACAAACAAAAATAAATCTTATATGTACCAGTCTATGAAACATTTAAAAATATCTCTTCCATCTTACACTTGGAAAAGGAACTCTTCCAGGCAACTTAAAGGACTTCTTTTCCCAAGATTTGGAAATATTCTCCCCTGCAGAATTTTCATTATCAAAGGAAGGCTTCTTTTGTAATTTGAATAACTGATACAAATAATTCCCCCATTCAGAGCATTGCTAAGTTGATGCCTTTTCATTTTGCTATAATTTTTCTGACCACTTTATGATTAGAACCTGAACTTTTATAAAACATTTATTTTAGACATTTTCTTATCTTTATATCTAAGCAAAGAGACAGAATTTGTCACTGATTAAAGTCATATTTGCTCATCATTTGCTAGAGTCTGGTAAATCTAGATAGTGTTTTAACATAAAATCATGAAATTAAGTAATTTGAAGGATCTTAGAGATCATCCCACCCAGGTTTCTTGTCTAAAAGATAGGAAGTATAAATGCCAGAATGGGTGTAACTGGGTGACAGAGCTGGATTGAGAATCCAGTTTGCCTGATCTCTTGTCCATTGTTCTTTTTATCATATAGGATGTATTTAGTATGTAGTGTAATAGAATCCTTTATTGCTTTTTTGTAAAGTTTATATTTTTTTTTGTTTTATTATATTTACATTGATTTTTGTCTAGTAGGCAAATTTTCAGTTTGTCACTACTTTATGATTTCTTTTTAGAAAGTGGAAGCCCAAGAACGAGAGGATGCTTTGGCTGGAATGGCTGGCAAAGCGATAAAGGGTAAAGTTGGCAAACCCAAAATAAAGAAGCTTCAATTGGAAGAGACTATGCCATCACCTCATGGCAGAAGAATTGTTCCACAGATTACCTCTGCCATGAAGGCTGATGCCAGCAAAAAACTGCTAAAGAAAAAGAAGGTAGATAAAAATGTGCACCTCTTACTTTAACCCATTTATGCCAGTAGAGCTCATTGGAGTTGTGTTATTAAAATATGAAGAATAATTGATCTATTAAGTGATGGTTAGGATATTCAACTTTGTTTTTTCACTCTGGCCCTAAATTTTTGTTTCCTGCCTTTGTTGATCATTGTCTCTAAGTGAGAGAGGGAATATTTCTTATGAAGTTCAAAAAATAGCTAACAACCAGATTTCACTAGCTTGCTTTATGATATCAAGAATTTTCAATGTAAGACTATAAGCTGACCCCAAATCTAATTAATATGAGTATCTCTTGGTACTATGTTTTACTATAAATATTTCATACAGAATTTGTCTACTTCATTGAAGACCTTCCAGGGAAATTATTTAACATTCTTTGGTCATCCAAGTAACAATTGGGTTGCCTATCCTTTGTTCTTTGCTCCTGATAATATAATTGACTGTCTTTGTCCCAACATTTCCTGGATGATATCTTTAATGCATCTTTTGCATATTTAGAGCTGTACTTTGGAATCTTAAAGGAGCTAATCAGTTTGCATAATTATCAGTCCAAAAGTGCCTTCCTTGCTAAAAAAGCTGGAGACCTTATTTTTGCTAGAGAGGAAACCTACTATATCCCGAGCTCTGAAAGTTGTACCAATGAGGAACATCATTTGCTGTAGTGCTCAGGTCCTCTGCTCTTGGTCTCCATCTGACCATTCTGGGTTTCAGGATACTTTTCTTACAGACTGGTGAACTCTTGCAGATGATGCATCAAACATAAGAACATCCCTACATCATGCAATGACAGCACTGTTTTCTTGTAAGTCTGTTCATCTTCACTCTCCTTTTTCCTATTTAGGGGGAACTTGATCCAACGGCAGTCAAAGTGGAATTTGATGATGAATTAAGCATCACCCCTGCAGAAGGTGCAGGAGAAGATTCCCTGACCACATCTACTCCTGCACCAAAAGGACCCAAGCCCAAAAGGGAGAAAAAGGAGCCTGGTAAGCTACCTGTGTATAAAATAATTAGAGCTGTCCCAGTCAATAAGCATTTATTAAGTGCCTGATTGAGATGGCCAATAGGAGTTGTAATGTTGGAGATGTGAGTTTGGAGGTCACCAGAGAAGTTAGGGCAAGATAGGAAGATTTGAGAATCATCAGCACAAAGATGGTGATTAAATCCATTAGAGCTGAAGAGATCACCAAGTGAAGTAGGGTAGAGAGAGAAGTTGAAGATGTAGGACAGAGTCTTGGCTACGTACAGTGAGAGGATGTGACCTAGAAAAAGATCCAGCAAAAGATTTGAAAAGGAGCAGTCAGGTAGGTAAGAGGAGAACTAGGAGAGAAGAAGGATGCCTTGAATATTGTTACAAGGGAATCAGCTTAAAAGACTGATATATATATTAATTTAAGGTCGCCAAGGAATCAGCTATGTAATTCCTAAATGAAAAACTCAAGTCAGCCGTCAGCCTTTTTTGGAGTTTAATTACAATAGGAGCAAGAAAGGAATTAGAGATATATATATAGAGAGAAAGGGGAGAGAAGGGAATAGGGCTTAAATACCCCTTCTGTTTAGGCTGGGCCAAAAGGCCCAAGCCCTTAGATAGCTGGGGCAAAGAAAAGAGATCAGTCCCTATTACTCACGTGTCCAAAATGGAGAAACAGTCTCCGAGGCCCCCACCTTCAGCTTCCTTCAGAGCAAGCTCCTCAGAGCCCAGGAACCACACCGACCAAAAACTCAACCCCCCCCCCCCCCCTTCTCCAGACCCTCCTATCTTTAAGGACACCATCCAAGTTGCCTCCCCTCAGTTCTCACATCTACCAATCACTCTTCATCAATTTCCCTGTCAATGGAGGCTCTCGCTTAACCCAGGACCGCCCAGAGGTTTCTGGCTTTTGCACATGTCTGTTGAAGGTCATATTTTTCAAATGATTAAATCTTTACTCCTTTGTTACAGCCCTTTCTAAATCCTGTTAACTTGAGTATGGTAGAGATTGGAATAATTAAATTTTGATCTAGGCTGCAGCCCTTACTCAATCCTATTAGGACTGAATAGGGTGGAGATTTATTCCAAGTATCTTCATTGTATCAATTCTAAAATCAATCAAGACTCGAAGAAATTCCTGTTCTATGCTTAAGCATAGGTCAAAGTCCTTTCCATTGTTCAGCAAAGGGTTTCTGTCCTAAAGTAATCTTAAGAAGGGAAGAGAAGGAACCTCCCATGCCAATGGGATTCCCATTCCAATAGACTATCAGTAAGAAATTTTCCAAGTATGAAATATCCCAATGGTGAAATTTCCAACATTTATAAGTCTAAGGAAATTTGAGGTTTACAATATTGAGGTGAAGAGAGTGACTGACAATGTCCCAAGGTGGCAGAGAGGTCAAGGAGAATGAGGACTGAGGAAGGACCATTGAATTTGGCAACTAAGAGTTCACTGGTAACTTTGGAAAGAAGCGTTTGGGGGGAATGATGAGGTCAGAAACCAGACTGGAGAAAGTTCAGAAGTGTGAGAAGAAAGTAAGTAGAGGCTTCTGTTGCAGACTGACTTCCCCAGAAATGTAACCACAAAAGGGAGTAAAGATATGGGATAATAGCTAGTGGAGATAACAGTGACAATCAGTAATTATATTGGGGAAAGAAGTCAGATTGCTTTTAACTATGTTTTATTTGAAAAGAAGTACTTCAGTACTCTAAAGATATGAGCTGATGACCCATCCTCAGATGATTTTTGACCCTAGCAGAACTTACTTGTGTTCATCTTTGGAAAATAGATATACAGTCTTTTGCTAGGCCCCATTCTCAAAAGACAGAACTGTCTTTATATTGATAATGACATTCAGAACTTCATTCCACTGATCAACTCTGAAAGACTTAGTCACTCAACAAAACGACATCCAGGACAATTTTGAAGGACTTGAGACAAAGAATGCTATCTCCCTCAAGAGAAGGAATTGTTGGAGTTGGAATACAGATCAAAGCAGATGATTTTTCACCTTTATTTATTTGGAAAATTGTTATTACATGTAATTGGTGAAATAAAATATTTTTACTAAAAAAGAGAAAAAGGGAACCTCATTTCACCTCTAATTGGAGAAAATCTTCAGTAGAAGTCAATTGGAATAAGCCTCTCAATGTTTATGAACACTATGTTTAAAAAATGAACATTATTAATATCTAATGGCCAATAATCTAGCCAGCATTATTGCTTTGCTTTCTATTGTTAATGACCAAGAATTACTGGTTATCATAAATTTGGAATATTTAAGTTCTATATGTTAATCATTTGATTTTAGGTACCAGGGTGAGAAAAACGCCTCTCTCTTCCAATAAATCCAGTGCAAAGAAAGTGAAGAAAAGAAATCCTTGGTCTGATGATGAATCCAAGTCAGAAAGTGATTTGGAAGAAACTGAACCTGTGATTATTCCAAGAGACTCTCTGCTCAGACGAGCTGCTGGTACTGCTAGATTTTTTATGGTCACTATATTATATAAGAAAATGCCTCTACCAAGTTGTTCATGTCCAAACAGTAATTAAAAAAAAATTTTTTTTAAACCCTTACCTTCTGTCTTGGAATCAGTATTGGTGCCAAGGCAGAAGAGTGGTAAGGGTTAGGCAATGGGGGGTTAAATGACTTGCCCAGGGTCACCCAGCTAGGAAGTGTTTGAGACCAGATTTGAACCTAGGATACCTATCTCTAGGCCTAGATCTCGATCCACTGAGCTACCTAGCTGCTCACTCCCTTCAGCAGATCTTAAGGTCTATAATCTCTTTCAGCCAAAGAACTTCACTCATTTTTCATATGTAAAAATACCACTGAAATGCCTCTACCAAGTTGTTCATGTCCAAACAGTAATTAAAAAAAAATTTTTTTTAAACCCTTACCTTCTGTCTTGGAATCAGTATTGGTGCCAAGGCAGAAGAGTGGTAAGGGTTAGGCAATGGGGGGTTAAATGACTTGCCCAGGGTCACCCAGCTAGGAAGTGTTTGAGACCAGATTTGAACCTAGGATACCTATCTCTAGGCCTGGATCTCGATCCACTGAGCTACCTAGCTGCTCACTCCCTTCAGCAGATCTTAAGGTGTATAATCTCTTTCAGCCAAAGAACTTCACTCATTTTTCATATGTAAAAATACCACTGAAATGAAGAAAATGAGTTGGGAATTTCAACTTAATTTATAGCTATTATAGTAAGAGAGAAGCTTATAGGAAAGGTTAGTCATTATAGAATTAATCATGAATGGACTAGAATTTCCAGTGGGAAATGCTGTTTCTTTGGAAAAGAGCATTCCACTTTAATAAAGAAATTCTTTCTGGCTGATTTGGCTACACAGTATATTTCTGTGAAATGAATCCTGATTTCTAAAACGTTCTTTATAAAATTGGAGCTGTTCTCACAATACTGAATTGAAACATTTTAGGAAGGAAAAGACTCATGTGGTAGCCAGCCTTGTTCCCTGTCCATTGTGAAACAGATCTAGGACTTCTAAGAGGTCTTTGCACTGTCTTCCATTTTTAGTATCTTCTTACACTTTATCACATGAATTTCTTCTGTACTTCGTAAATTTTACTACTGTATACTTATAGCTCTTGGAACCTGACTTTCAATCAGCTTTGAGAAGTGATAGTGACAAGCACAACTGGGCTTAGGAGTATATGTCACTGTCTAACTCAAAGGCAGTATGGTTTAGTGGAAAGGGCTCTTATTGGATCTGGAGAATTGAGGTATAAAGCTTAGGTCTGTTGCTCCTTAACTATATGAATTTAGGCAAGGCCCTTATTAGCCTCTCTGGGCTTTAGTTTCCTTATCTATGAAATGAGGTGGTTGGATCTGATAATATCTTAAGAGTCATTCTAACACTCTACATCTGTCCTAGGTTAAAATTCCTTAACACTCCAACTTCATATGTTTTAAAACAAATCAAGTGCCCACTTTATTGTTACTGTTTTATATCTGTGCATATATATATACATATATATATATATACACACACATATATATATGTATGTGCATGTAGAACAATATATATGTATAAAAACATACAAACATATCCTTCAATATACACATATAAATATATATTGTCCTGGTGCTATCTCAAGCAAAATAATTTTACATAAATTATATATATATATACACACAATTATAAATGTATATAATTATATACACACATATTTATATGTATGTCTGTATAAATACAATTTAAGAAAGAAAAGCAATTCACCAAAACTAATTATCAGGCCATTCCAATAGTACATGCAGGCTTCCCATCCATAGTCATTCCCTGCCTTCTGCAGAGAAGGTTCATTCTCATATCTCTTCTTTACAGTCAAACTTGATTGTTATATAATAGGGTTGTTTCCATTTTGTTGATGCTACTGTTGTTCTTTCTCTTTTCATTGTTGTGTTGCTTTTGTTTAGAGAAAAAGCATTTTCCATCAAACAAGGGATAGTGTATATATATTTTTTGCTCTAGTGTGTCTATTTTGGTTGGATAGCAATATCCTTTCTATTACTCTAATACCCAAATGATTGCAGTGAAGAAACTGTTTAATTTTATAGTGTATTAGAGAAGTATTTTTTTAATTTCAACTGCATTTAAGTCAACTAACAACAATTTCTTAAGTCCTTATTATGTGCCTAGCCCTGAGAGGTTTTGAGGACATGAGGGGAAATTAAAATATCTTGTAATGCTACATGTTTTGAACTAAAACCTTGGGCTGGTCTTCATACCAAAAGCAAAGGGATAATAGGCTTGCTAGATAAACCTAAAATTTTGTACTTGTGTGGTATTTGTACAACCTATTGATCTTTTTTTCCTAAATTTTGCATATCCCCCCACCCTGGATCTATTAAATTCCCATATTGCTAATGTCTTAATTCCCACAGTTTTCAGTCCTGTCTTAGAGATGCTTAGTAACTCTCCTTGCTACTTTATGGACACTAGTCCTGAGGAGCAAAGAGATTGTGCTTATGGGATAAAGAGTAATGTCCAGGTATGGGGTCCGGTCCTATCTTTACTGCCTTGCTGTGCCCTGCTGTGACATCTTGGGCAGATCTTTGCCTTTCTCATCTTTAAAAAGTGATCTACATGTTTTTCCTCAGTTCTGGCATTCTGGGGTTCTTAGGTGGTCGTTAGAGCACTTCCTGCCAGTCCCTACCAAAGAATGAAAGAGGGGCTTATGAAAATATTTATATTTAAGTTTATTTATTCATGTAATTGTCTCACTTTGGGGCTTTATTCTGGATATACATAGGCAGCCTGAAAGTATGACATGCTTTTAAAAGAGGCATTTTGTATATATTAAGCTCATTGATGTTAAATTAGGCTGAATGCTGACATCTTAATAATTGTGGCTTTTGTTTATTTTTCCTAGCGGAAAGGCCTAAATACACATTTGATTTTTCGGAAGAGGAAGATGATGCTGATGAAGATGACAATAATGATTTAGAGGAATTGAAAGTAAAAGCATCTCCTGTGACAAATGATGGAGATGATGAGTTCATTCCCTCAGATGGCTTAGATAAGGATGACTACACTTTTTCTCCAGTCAAACCAAAAGTAATTCCAGAGTAAGTAAACAGTTATTTATTTATCTCGTAGAGTTTTCTTGGCAGTTACTTTTTTTTTTCCTTCTCAGTAGTTACTTTTACTGTAAAGTGCTCTTTTTTAGACATTCTTATCCTCTCTGTCTTTCTTAAACAGTTTGTCATTTTGGAGAAAGGAGGGTTCTTCTCATGAAATAAACAAAGTAAATATTATATGTTGAAGTGATAGATGGCCTTCCATAGTCAAAACTTTGATTAAGGGGAAAACACTGAAACTAGAGTTTGGAGCTCTTTCACTTTTGGAACTTCAACCTTGATTTAAGGAATTATCTTGCTTCATTTCCTCTCTCTTTGCAAAACTATGAATTTAAGTTTTTAAAAAAATAACAAATTTGAGGAATTATTCCTTTGCTTCCTTATTACAACTGAGATTGGCCAAACTCTTCATTGGCAGTTATCTGAGCTTCCTCTGCCTCAGGACCTAGATAGAGTCCACTAGCCTGAGAGCCCTGTCCTGAGAAGGGGGCTCCCTTAGCTATTCCTGAGATCCTGCCCTCAGCTGCACTGAGGCACTAAGAGGAAGGCTTTCCAGAGAAGTTTTCTGGGAGAATGTATGTGTGCATGTGTGTGTGTGTGAGAGGCATGTGTACACATGTTTGGGTGGTATCTGAAGCACTTACTCTCTTTTGGGCTCCAGTAATTGGAATACTTTGAACTATGGTTTGAGTTTGAATTAAGCTTCAGTGCTGCAGATCAATCTGAATTTGAAGATGAGATGATTCTTATTAAAAACCATAGTGTTTTTATGCCTTTGTTTAACTTGTTTTAACTTAAGGTGGCTCAGGGGAAACTTGGGCTCACTCCAACCAGCTGGGGGACCCATGGCAGGTTCTTAATCTCTTTATGACTTTATTTCCTTACCTTTAGTGAAAGAGTAATAACTGAGATTGTTATGTATATAGCGATTTTATTGTTCAGAAAGAGCTTTTGCAAATCATAGGCACTGTGTAACATAAGCTGTTCTTCTTACCCTCATATCTGTCTTTACAGGAATATGAAAGTTCATTAAGAGCTTGTTCTGCTGATTAAAAGAATAAAGCAGCAGGAATTCTGTTTGCTAGAGGTAAAGCTCCCGGTTTAAGAGACAGCCTCTCTAGAGCTTACTTTCTCTTTTTTCATATTAGAAAATCCTCACATGACAAGAAAAACCAGGACTTTGGGAACCTGTTCTCATTCCCTTCTTATTCACAGAAGTCAGAAGATGGTATGTTCATTTGTTCCTTATTTTCATTTATTCTTATTGGGGATTCTTAGGAGTGTAAGATGTGTCCTTGTCATTGGTCAAAACAAACCAATGGGGGATGAGGAAAAGCCCTCTCAGATGTAGACATGTGTGCAGTGAGGAAGACTCCATACCTGTGGGGGAGCACACATGCATACAGGGATGCATGCACACATGTCTGTGTGTCTGTAGGCTTGTGGGTACATGTGAGGATGTGGGAAGATACAGATTCCTTCACACACGTGTGCCAGTCCACGTCCACAGAGATGTCCATGTACCAGCACAGGGTTTGCCTCTGATGTTGAAGTCCATCTAATCATCAGCTGGTCACTTAACTTGTTCGAGTTTGTTTGCTCTCGGGCAAAACAAGGATTAGAGCATCTAAATCACAGTGTGGCGGAGATGGAAAGGCTCTGTCAGCCTGCAGTGCCAGTTTGAGCTGTTATCATGAACAGTTACCTAATGTGCTTTAAGACGTTACAAGGAGATGAGTGTTTAAAGTTGTCTTTTGAGTCATACTCATTAAATCAGGTTTCTGCAGCGTGGTGAGTGTGAACGTAGTGTGAGCTACAGCATGTTTGGGGAATAAGTGAATGCAAAATAAATACAAAGTGGTGTTAAGGTGGGTGAAAAGGTGGCTGACACTCATATCTTGGAGAATCAATGATAGATTAGTAGCAGCTGGGTGGTGTGTGGGACTTAGAGAGTCAGGAAAACTTGAGTTCAAATCCAGTCCCAGACATTTATTAGCTGAGTGATCCTGGGCAAATCATTTAGCCTCTCCTAGCCTTGGCTTCTTCATCTGTAAAATGAGGAAAAGAACACCTGCCTCCCAGGGTGGCTATAAGGATTGAAGAAAATGATATTTGTAAAGGTGTTAAAGCTTTATACATATATGTTAGCTGCTATTCTTCTCAATAAAAACATTAGGAAAGGCCTTTTAGAGGTGGTTGCATTTGAAGCTGGGTATGGACATGAGCAAGAGGAAAAGTTGATAAGCACTCCTGGGGTTTGGACCTGGGTGACTGTAAAGGGGTTTCTTGCTTAAACAGAAGTAAGAAGGATGGAGAACAGATAATGCTAGATAATTGAAAAACTTTAATATTCTTCCAGAAAGCTTCAATTTTATTCAGATATACCTTGTATATTCAGTTTGTAGTCTATTCATTTATAAAGGTGAGAGAATTTTAGCTACCTAATTTAGCTAAAAAATTTAGCTAATTTAGCTACCTAATTCAGTGATGTTGCATGGTTTCTATTCCTTTTTTTAAGAATCTCTTTTGATCAAGTAAGTCCACACTCCTTGATGATCTTTCAGTTATTTCTAGTAGCAATGACCTAGTCTTTTATTTTTTATCAAAAATGCCTTCATCTCTGTAAAAATTCCATATGATTAAGCCATCTGTTGGTCGAGCTCATGTTTCTGTTTTCCATGGAAGCCTTTGAGTTCTACTGGTAGATCTTATCTCTTTTGTAGTGCTGTTCAGAGATGAACAATAAATAGTGTCTGGTAGTGGGTGCTCATTGTCAGATTTTATTATTTCTCTGTGAAATGATATCTCTGTTCAAGACATATTTTTGTAAGTTTTTAACCTTTTTTTCATGTGATCTGGAAAAATTATATCAATCTAATTGTTGTTGTTAATATGAGTTACATTTTAAACATAAAATCATGTTGGTACCTCATCTTCCTCCTTGGTCAGTAGCTCCTGTTAGACTTAAGGTATAACTGGATATAACTCCTATTAAATACTGAAACATCTGGGTTTCTGAAAGAGTTCTCCTAAAATAAGCTGACATCCAGCCCCTTTCAAGTATGGAAGCATACTGAATTTGTAGGGAGAAGATCTGAGTTTTAATCTTGATTCTTCTACTTAATAATTTCTTTAGCTGTAAATTGAGAGTGTTGAAAGAGAATAGCTTTTAAGGTCTCTTCCAGATCTAAATCCTATGGTTCTAAATTCAGACAAGGTCCACATTCTCTTTCAAACCCCTTCAGTAGTATACTAGTTACCTTTCTGGAATTTGAGCAAAAAATTTATACCCAGAGGACCAAAAATTAAATTGATGTTTAGAACTACTCTAAAAACTCTTTGGTGGAAAACAAATATTGTCACCAGGCTCATACTTAAAAACTTGGTACAACCTGTCTGAGTTTGTAGTCTTCTGGAAGAACCTTCAGGAATGCAGGGAGGTCACTTCCATACTAGGATGAGGCATCAGAATAGAACCTATAGTTTCAAGTAAGAAAGTTTAAGTACTATTTCAGCATTTGAGTTCTTAGTATTAATATTCCTGAAATAGCACAAGTTTGGGATATTGAAATAACCACTTTTACAGAATTTATTGTAACAAGGAATGTTTGGTGTTTAGTTTATACTAGCTTCATTGAATTTACACTATAAGTATCTTGAACAATTGGAATTTTGTACTTTCAAAATTAAAATAATGTATATTCTGAGATAAAGGATACAAATGTTACAACCTAAATTGATATTTTGGTTAAATCTTGCCTTTCATTTTTATCATGGCTGTTTTTATGTTTCTGCCTTGTGATCTTAGAAAATCGGAACTCCTGATTCCATCTCCTCTCTAGGATTTTCTCTGATACATTTGTTTCCTAGCCCGAATTTTAGCAAGGGATATGTGTTAACGAGTGACAATAAGGGCAATTGTTTGAGCTCCTTTCCTGAAAAAAGCTTTATTGTTTATAGATGGAACAAAATTTGACAGTTGTGAAGAGGATTCTGCCCCTGTTTTTTCACCTTCATTTGCTCTAAAATCAACAGAAAAACCTCCAAGTAAAACAGTGGCTGCCAAAAAGGGTAAGTGTCTATATATGAACTTGTTAAGCATTTGTTAAATCATAGAGACAACTCATGTTGGAGTGGGGTATCAACCAGCTCACTTGAAATCACAGACAGTAAAATGTCATAGTGGAATTATGAGCTATAGAGAAAAATTCAGTATATGCAGACTCTTTGCCAATTATTGTTCCCCAATGACCATTGGACATCTTCATTGCTATGTCCCAGTGATAATTTGAGCTCAACATGAGCTCTGGAGAGAAGGCTTCCTTCTCTTTGTCAATGAGGCACAGAACACCAGGACCCTCATTGAGTCCTTATCTCCTCTATCTATCAGTTCCAGAGTTCAATCCAGACTGCCTTCCCAGTGTCTCTCAGCAGCGTTTCCACATTCTCCTGTTGATATCCTCCTAGTGCAGCACCTTTTAGTCTTTTATCTTTTATAGTTATTAACATAATCTTCACTGGTTTCTCTGATTCTATTTTACCCTTATTTCAGTTAGATTATAGACCACTGACATAATAACCTTCCTCTTATATAATTCTGCCTTGTTACCCTTCTCAAATTTTGTTGGTTTCTACTGCCAACGGGTTCAAGTCCAAATCCTTAGCCTGGTATTCAAGTCATTCAATTATGTGACTTTAGTCAACCTTTTCAGTCTTATCTTTGACTCCTCTCCCTTGGGACTTTGTGCAGCAGGGATTCATTCAATTCCTTTCATAGAAAAGAAAAAACCCTTACTTTCAGGGAGCTCCCATTCAACTGAGGGAACACAATCTTCTATAGAGAAGTACATACAAGATAATTGAAGAGGAAAGATCATTAAGAACCACAGAGGAATCCAGAAAGGCTTTCTGTGCTTTAAAGGAAGGGGTGGGAGTCAACTTGGGCAAGGCCTACATGAGGGAGGTAGAGTACTGAGTTTGGGGAGCAGCCAGTAGGCCAGTTTGTCTGTCATGGATACTGTGAGGAAGAATCATGTAAAATCCATCAGAAAAATCTCAAGTCAAGTCTTGAGGGCTCTCTGGGCCATTCCCACAAAATAGAATTGTGTCCCCACAGCAGAAGGAAACTATTACATTTTTCAAGAGTCAGTGACATGAACAGACCTATGTGGAGGATGGATTAGATAGAGGAGAGATTAGAAGGTGGGAAACATATGAAGAAGCCAATGCAGTTGTCTAGGCAAGAGATGAAGTGCCTAAATGAGGGAGGTAGCTGAGGGAGTGTAAAGAAGATGATAAATGATTACCTTCCATTTCTGAATTTATCCTAGCCATTCTCACTTTGGTTTATGCTGTCTCCCACATTCAGTATTCACTTCTTTACCATCTGTATCTATTGAAATTCTTTGTCTTCTCATTTTAGGCCCCAACTCTTCTTAGAGGTCTTCCCTGATTTCCTTTAGCAAGAAGTAATCTATCCCTTGGTTTTATCTTTTCTGATAGGAGAGAACTACTAGACCCTTAAGGCCCTTTCTATGACCCAGACCTCCTGTTCAATGAGCTGTGCCTAGAGACCTCAGAGCACCTTTCTCCACCTTCTTTAACTCCCTCAGGAATCCCTCTTATTTTTTCCCTTTTCTGTTCAGTAGAACTCTGACCATGAGGTCCAGATTAGAGGAGGTGCCTCTAATTAACTCAGCTTTAGAGAACAAGAAGTAACAACTGTTTGGGGTTTGGTTTTGACCAATAAAGAGAGTGTGGTTGGGAAAATGAAAATGGTGGGAATTCAGAGAAGCTATGATCATAAAGATTGGGAGGAATTCTGGGCATAGCCCAACAACTACCAAGGACTTTGGTGGAAGGTTATTTCAATAAATTTAGAGAAAAGATAGGCAGGATTCCAACGGGCTATTATACAGAATATCTTTTGTCCTAGCAATACTACTACTAGATCTGTATCTCAAAGAGACCAGAGAAAAAGGAAAAGAACCTATATAAACAAAAATATGTATGGCAGCTATTTTTGAGGTGGCAAAGGATTGGAAACTGAGGGCATGTCCATCAACTGGGGGATGGTTGAACAAGTTGTAGTATATGATTGTAATGAAATATTATGCTATAAGAAATGATGAGCAGGAAGGTTTCAGAAAAACCTGGGTAGACTTATCTGAACCTGATGCAAAGTGAAAGTGAGCAGAACCAGGAGAACATTGTACATAATAACAGCATTATTGTATAATGACCAACCAATTGTGAATGGCTTAGGCATTCTTAGCTATATAGTGATCTAAGAAAATTACCAAGAACTTACAATGAAAAATGCTATTCATATTCAGAGAAAGAACTGATAGAAAGCATACTTTTAATTTTTTTTTTCCTTTCTGGTCTGTGTTTTCTTTGGCAATATGGCTAATATGGAAATATGTTTGGAAGACTGCATATTTATGTTATATACCAAATTGCTTGTCTTTGGAAGGGAGAGATTTTGGAAGTAAAACTTTTAAAAATCTAGTGTTAAATTTTTTTACATATACTTTGGGGAAGATGAGAGGCATAAAAAGCATATTGTCATACTCAGAGAAGCTGCCTTTGAATTGACTCTCAATAAAGAGAGATTATTTTATTATGTAAATAGTATTTTAAGGAAGTTTTCTATTTGATCTTTACATATAAGTAGCATATATCATACCAATAGAATTTCTCACTTCTTAATAAATTACTATACTGAATTAATAACCAACCTAATTTGGGTTAACAGCAAAGCTATCTTCTGATGTACCACCTAAGCCCAAGAGACTCCCGAAACAGAAGAAAGTAGAAACTACAAACTCTGACTCAGATTCAGAATTTGGCATTCCAAAGAAGACAACACCACCAAAAGGTCTGCATTATTTTATTTTCATTTATTTTTTTTTTAAACCCTTACCTTCCATCTTAGAATCAATACTATGTATTGGTTCTAAGGCAGAGGAGTGGTAAGGGTTAGGAAGGGGGTTTAAGTGACTTGCCCAGGGTCACACAGCTGGGCAGTGTCTGATCCAGATTTGAACTCAGGACTTACTGTCTCTAGGCCTGGTTCTCAATCCACTGAGCCACCCAACTGCCCCCTACCCTTTTATTTCTACAAATGGATTATAGATTTAAAGGGAGGGAAATATATTAATTTTTAAGTGTTTTCCTTCCCATATTTATTTATAGTCATATGATAGAAATGTAATTTTGGAAAAAAAAAAACTTTAAGAAATCATCTGATCATCCCTTCACTTTACAAATGAAACAATGAGGAAACAGATCCACAAAGCCTAAGAGACTTGCTGGGAGTCAGAAAGCTTGTTGGTTGCTGAACCATGCTTTCTCTTCCTCCTACACTTTTCCCATTTACACTTTATCATTTGTGTCAAACTTAAATAGAGACAGGGGCTACTCTGTGACCTTATATTGACTTAGTTTTAAATTGTGATAGTTTATGTTTTCTTATATTTTTATTTTATTAAATATTTATCAATTACATTTTAATTTTGTTTGGGCTATACTCAGGAATATCATGGGCTATATTGTATTTGTTGCTGCTACACCACACTGTCTTCTGTGACTCCATATGATAAACAAGATAGGGGTTAGTGGAGAACAGCATACATAGGATTTGGTACCTGTTCTGTCTCTCATTGGTCCCCCTTTTTTCCTTGATGAGATTTGGCAGGCCCTGCTCCCCAGCATTGTTTTAATAGATAATCAGGGAAATTTTATGCTCCAACAGTAGCTACTTTAGTTTTAAACTTAGATTCACCAGAAGGAAATTACTAGATAGTGGGGGTTTCTTTGTTTGCTTTTGCAAGTATTTTGAATTGTTTTCAGGTTTAGAGGAGAAAAAAGATACCTATCAAAATTGTTACAGAAATCTCTTGAGTTTAGTTATTTGTTTGTACTAATGATTACTCAAAATAAAGTTAGCCAAATTGGAAATCTTTTAGTTAATGTAGAAAGATATTTTAATGGAGTTTACTGTAGGGGATTTGACCTATACTTTAAGTGCCTGTGCTTTTTCAAAGGCAAGCCAAAGAATTTCTTAATGGGTGATTTGTCAGTATATATGTCAGTAGACCCGTGTTGGGCAAACCTATGGCATGTGTGCCAGAGGGGGCTACTCCCCTGCTCCCTCTCCACTGCACCTGAGGACCTTTCTCCCATCACCCGCCCCTCTGCCCAGCAGCCCAATGGAAGCACTTCCTCCCTCCCCTGTCAGGGTTAAGGCAGGGGGCTTCATATGAGGCATGAGGGTACAGTTTGGGCACTCAGTCTCTAAAAGGTTCTCCATCACTGCAGTAGACTTTCCTATCAAAATGCTGGTTTGTCAGCCTCTAAATTAGTTTACATTTTTAGCATTTACTCCGCTAGTTACAGGGTTAACAGTTTCAAACAATCAGCAATCTCAGTTGACTCACTACTCATAGTGTTTAATGTGAACCACAAGACCAATTTTAGGGAGTTTCCTATAAATGTTTGTTCACATTCTACTGCATGTTTAGCAATTCTTCATATAGACACCACTTAATTTTTTTTTTAAGGAATCTTGTCCCCCTCCTCTTGAAATACTTCAGGTAATTTAGGGATTTATAGCTTTGAGAAGACAGAGGGAATGGAGAGCAAAGAGAATGGAATTGAAGCCGTGGTAATTAGGATACTGTGGTATATGGTATATCATAAAGAATTTAAAATTATATGTTAATTCAGTGACCTTGGGAATAGTCTTCCATAATGTCCCTTGGCAGCCTGTTCTAGTGCTTGGAGCACTCTACAGAAACCTTTTTACAAATCCAAATAAATTTTAGTATAATTTTTATAGTTTTCAGAATTAAAGATAAATATTTTTGTATCAACTAAGAACAAAGTAGAAGGAACATTCAAATAATTTTTGCATTCATCATTTATGACATTTTAAAAAATCTGATTTCCCTTTTAAGGTAAAGGCCGAGGCGCAAAAAAACGGAAAGTGTCTGGCTCTGAAAATGAAGGTGAATACAATCCTGGGAGGAAAACGGCCAAATCAACACCGGGCAAGGTAAACTATGTCTTTATTATTGAATATTATTATTCAAGATTGTCAGTGAGTGGTTGACTCAAACTGTTAGACTGTTTATTTTTCTGAAATCAAAGTGGTCCAGTTGGCAGTTCAGATCTTAGCCACTACAGTAGGCTGCTATCACTAGAGGTAGGAGAATTTTTTGGTTCCTTGGCAACTTTTAAATGGGTAAAAGTATTTTCATGAATTAAATAATTTGCTCATTTTGAATTTATATTTCATCTATGTTGAAGGTAAATGTATTTAGAATAGAAGTAATGCCCTCTTCTACACTATCCCTCTTATGGTGGTAGGTAGGTTCTGTGAAGTCAGGAAGACATACAGCTAGAAAGGCATCTTCTTGTTGTTCAATTGTGTCAATACTCCATGACCCTGTGGGCCATGTCACACCATTGCTGAGCATGGGGTTTTCATGGCAAAGTTACTGGAGTGCTTTGCCATTTCCTTCGCCTAGAAGACTATCTTAGAGATCATTTAATCCAACCCCTTATATTCCACATGAAGAAACTGAGACCCAGGGAAAAGTCACATAGTTAGGGACAGAGTATGGCTCCCTTATCCTTTGCAATACACCTGTTTGTATGTTACAAAAATATCCTCCTTTGTGACAAGTAAAGAAATGCTTTTTGAAAAAACTTTTACTTATTTAATAAGGACTCCAACAGAGATGGATGGGTAACATCAAGTGCTTTTTTTATATACAAGAGAAGAATCACAAAATATTTTATTAAGATTAAAAAACAATTAAAATTTCTCATCTCTTGTTGATTTTTGGTTTTATAATGCCCTTCATATAATTGGTAGTGTATACATTGGTACTTAACTATTTGTTTTTTTGCTTTCAAAACTGACATCTTTAGAAGAACTTGTGTAGTATTGATGACTTATAGATTTTCTCTACAGCCTTAACTTCACCATGCACTTCAGGTCTATGTTTACATTTTTCCACAGGGCATTTGCTTTCTGAGTGGCCTTACATACTCTCAAACTCAATGTTCAACACTGAACTTGCCATAACCCCATTCCCCAACCCTAAAAAATTCCAGCTTTTCCCCCAACTTTCCATTTCTACCCAGAAAGGAATCACTGTTCTTCTGAACTCCCAGGAAACTGTTTTCATCCCTAGTATCTCCATCTTCAAGTTCTTTATATTGTTAACAATATTTAACAAATTTTTAGCTCTCCCAGGGGCCCAACCTTCTCCACCAGATCTGTTAACATGACTATAATCCATATAGTTTTATAGATACTGTAATCCTGGGATACTGTTGATAGCATGGCTTGAGAGATTGCATCAAATGAATTACAAATACATATTCAAGTTTCTCCTTAAAAAACAGGTGTGTGTGATGATCAAGTCAACAAGATTAAAATATACATCCCTCACTTTGGGGAGATTTTTAGCAGAACCAGATATGCTAGGCTAGCAGTTACTGTGTTTGGATGGGGAATTTTACCTCTAAGAGACTACAGAATCCTAACCAGCTCTTATCTTTAACAAATGTGCATATGAAAAGCAGAAATAGGTGTGTTTTTCCAGGCATTCCAGTGGATCTTTGGATGCCAGGGGCCAGGGTAAGGTTCAGCCAAGAAAAGAGTTACAAAATGAGTTCCAGAACGAGTTACCAGGGTCTTAGAAATGGTTGAAGTCCCAAAAGATAGTTCCAGGAGAAGAAGTCTGGAAACCCCAAGCCCCCAAAAGCCTCTGCCACAGTAAAGAGAGTGTCTTGTTTTATGATTTATACTTCCCACCCCCCCAAGCTGCTCAAAAGGTCATCATCTCCTAGAGTCTTTTATCACCACAAAAGAAGATAGGAAAATGCCTCTCCACCCCCCACCCTCCCAACCCCTTTTCCTGGCATTGGACAGATGGATCATGTTAATTTATTTCTAGGGTGTTATGAGCTCATCTCTGTTGTTTTCTTCATCGCTTGCTTTTTCCTTGAAGGAAGAAGTAAGCCTGTATTTGTACCTATATCAGAGAAATCTGTGGTGAGTCCATCCACATTATAAGGTGTGCTCACTTCTTGAAAGAACAAAACTAGTGAATATGAAAGAAACTCTACTGCCCCATCTTGCAGATCATTTCTGCAGTCCCTTTACAAGGAGCCCAGGCACCCATTCCTGAGACCTTTATTCTGGCTTAAGTGTCTCTGGAGGTAGCCAGACTACAGTAAGATGTTGTTAACACATTCCCTTTGTGGCCACATTAGTTAGCAAACCAGATGCCAACAATACACCTAGTTGGTCATCAGTTCTAAGTAGTTCTTCCAAAAAAATTGTTTCTTTGATTTATCCCTTCTTTTTCATTTTTACTTCCACCAACTTAGCCCAGCATTCACCATCTGAAACAGCTTTGCTGACACCAGCCTCCCCACCTTTAAGTTAGTCCGGACACCATTCATCTTGTTAGACCTTTTTTTTCGCTTGTCACTCATCTTGTCAAATGGCTCCTTCTTGCCTTATAGGGCATCGTTTTCTTTTTCTTCAGGGTCCTGGTATGTTGTCTCTTCCTACTTATTCAATCTGAATTCTCACCAGGGCATAACAGGAACTGCTAGCTGTCAGTGGAGGTTTCCTCCTGCTTCTTATGCATCCATGTTCATTTTTACTGCCTAGACTTTGGCACTCCCCATACCTGAGGACACTCGTTCTTTCCATCTAACCCAAACTTTCCCCTCCCATAAGGCCCAGTTTGCCTATCGCACAGACTCCCTCAGCTGGAATGGACCTGTAAGAGTCTGACTTTGATTTGGCAGAGGAGCAAGTGGAGGACCATGTCCATGAAACCCGTAGTGACAACTCTAGCACTCAAGCGTTAGAATCACACAAGTTAGCAATTGATTATAAATTATTTTATGCTCATTTTCGTTATTTCTGGTATGTGCACAGTCTCTGGTTCTCCAAAAGCCTACATTCTATAAGGGCCCAAAGTGAAATAATAATGAAATAGGTAGTGAGGGTACCTTCCCTCCTGGGCCAGAGAATTCTTTATTTTGTAAGGTGCTTGTTAGTGATGGTACCTTAGGTATCTCAGCAGGACTACTTGCTTCTTCCCCAAGCCCAGTGTAAGAACCTAGACCTGCTTAAGGCAAGGGGGTGGAAGAAGAAGAATCTGTGAGATGTGGTTAGAGGGTTTACATAGGTATGTGTTGTCATCATCTTCTTAATAATGATAATCGCCAGCACTTATATAGCCATTTAAGGTTTGCCAAGCACTTTACAACATTTAATATTCACAGTGGCCCTGTGAAGTAGGTACTGTCATTATCCCTGTTTTATGATGAGGAAACTGAGATACATAGAGGGAAAGTGAATTAGCCAGGGTCATAGAACTGTCTAAGACAGGATTTGAACTCAAGTCTTTCCAATTCTAAGTCTCTTGCCATATACACTGTGCTACCTGGCTGCCTCTGGCTTGGTACTTGGACGTCCTAGGTCTTAATTCACTACTCTGGGCAAGTTTTATTTCCCAAATATATTGTAAGTTCTTTGCATATGAGAACATGACTTACACTATTTACATTTTGCCCAACAACAATGGGGATATTGGAGGGGTTTGATAGATGTTGCTGGCTTGGGGTTTTTCATTTGTTGGCCTTTAAAAGTGAATTGTGGGCGGTGACCATGTTCTAACTCTTCCCAGAGGCCAGCACATGTCTCCAGCTAGTGTCTGTGGGATAGCTGAAGCAGGGAGTTGCTTTCAGAGGAAAACATGATTTGTTTTCTTCATTGAATTTAAAGTTCTCTGCCTTTTAATAAAAACTCTAGATGCCATGGATGCTTCTAAATGTTAGATGGGATGTGAAGTCATTTTTCACAGATCATTAAATTGAGAGCTTTTCTTATTTTAATTCCTAGAAATCCAAGAAGGCATCCTTTGACCAGGACTCAGATGGAGACATCTTCCAGGCAGATTTTCCCCCTGAACCACCTTCTCTTCCTCGTACAGGTCGTGCCAGAAAAGAAGTAAAATATTTTGCAGAATCTGATGAAGATGTGGATTTTGCTATGTTTAATTAAGGTGCCCACTGAGCACTCAAACATTTTCAGCGACTACCTTGTGTTGTCCTTTTGTCTTTTCTGTCGCAGACTTTTGTACATTTGGCTTATTTTACTGTGATGATGTAATAGATGGTTTTTATTATTGTGTGTAGGCCTTTTAACATTTTGTTCTTACACATACAGTTTTATGCCCTTTTTTACTCATTGAAATGTCATGTATTGTCTGATTGGCTTGTAGAGATGTTCTAGGCTGCTGTGCTCAAGCACACATTTTAATTGTCATGGTTGCAGACTAAAGACCTGCTTTTTGAAATGAAATTTAAACATTAAAAATGGAACTGTGTTTTCTGTCTCTTTAATGAAGCTCAAACTGAAGCTCCCACACACCTTTAAAATAAATATATTTTATTCTTTGCCAGGAGACTCCATGGAAAAAGGTAAACAGTTTATATGAACATAGAAAGCATTGTTAAACAATCTCAATGTACAAACAGAGCCAGTGAAGGTACGTCACAGACTTCCTAAAATATTGGGGGAAAAAAATCCACTAGTGCTTAAATGAGACCTAAGAAACTGACCCTTTTTTCTGTTAACCACTCGATCACAGCCAAAAGAGACAGATTCTCTGCCCGGGCCTTTGGGAATTTGTGATGGCTCCTTCACATCAAGGAGGTTGGAAAATCCCCACCCCTGGCATGACTCACAAAGGAGAGGTGGTTGGCCAGCCTACTTGTTGTCCAGTGACTTTCCCTAAAGGCTTGTGAACAGGTAAACAAAGATACCCCAACACTGAAGAGCGTTTCTGCCTCGTAGGCTCTTTCCTGTGAAGACAGAGACCCTCTTCTCCCTCAGTGGTGTCCTTCTGTCGGCAAACAAGTAAGAAACCACTTCTCATTTAAAGTGACACGAACAGTGGGACAATGGCAGTGACGCTGACACACAAGTCCGTTCTGCTGGGGCGGCGCCGTTGTCGGGGGGGGGGGGGTAGAGGGCGGCAACACGGATTCCAAGATGCAGTTTGAGACATTGAAAAGAGAGCAAGGACAAGTTTCCATACAAACTCCACCCGAAACCTTCTCGACCTCTCTTCCCTGGATGTACGTTCCAGGCTACTCTGATACCCGGGGGGTCTGGAGCGGTCTGCAAGTGCCAGACCGCGTCTCTTTAGTCCTTCTTAACTGGGCGTGTCCAGTCGCCTCATTTTTTCACAACCTCCGTGTCGTGGTTATGTGGGGTTTGCAAGACCAGGGAAGCACCAAACATCCAGGTGAGAAAGAGCGGAGCCACCCGTCTGTATGGACAAAGTCCTTCAAACTCTAGCCGGGGTTTCAATCAGGTGGAATTGGGCTTGTCATGCAATCTTGAGTGTTGAGAAGAGAAAACAGAAGCCGTTAACTAATTTCTGGTTGCATGAAATGGCTGATTTAAAAATTTTTAAGTCTGTATTTCTAGTTAGGAATCAAACAGTGAGGAGTATATATATGTGTATATATATATATTTATATATTGGTACATATGAAAACTTCTTGGTCCTTCTTGAATTTTAATATATCTTTTCAGTCCCAAAACTAAGCAGCAGTAAAAAAAAAAATTTTTTTTCTTGCTTTTTAAATCCGGGAACAGAAGGTAGGGGGAATGTCAGAAGTGACTGAAAAATGTCTTATTGCACCAGTGGGGACTGGCCGACCCCACTGTTCTCCACGGAGCTGGGTGAGATGCTAGGACTGTGCTCTGCTGTATTGCCACTGGAGCTTGGGGTCAGGGGTTCATGTCCTTCGGAATTCTCCAGCATTTCCTGAATGAGGGGGGGCATTGAGCCGGGGATTTCCATCTTCAATGTAATCACACGTTCTGCACCTTTGAAAAGAAACAGAAATATGCTGAAGTCACACCGTTCAGCCGTGTCCATCGTCCAGGCACTCTGGCCAGCGTGAGGACCCCTCTTCTGTCCTACCCAATTCTGCCAGGGAAGAGTCCGGTCAGGAAATGTGAGCCAGCAGATGCCAGCTCATCTGTGAAGGGACCGCGAATGACGAGCAAACGGCCCGAGAAGCATGGCACACATGATTCTCTGCAGTGACTCCTCCTTTTGGAGTGGTAGGGGAGGATTTGTGCACTACTTAATGCGCTTTTTTCCTATTCTTTAAAGAGAGGCAATAACTAGTAGAGCTTCTCAACTTAGAAGCCAACACAAGGCAGAAAATGGTCAAATAAATAACTTGCCCAAAGTGTCAGCCTTAACCCCAGGAATTTCACAACTTCAGTTCCCTTATTTAGAGTTTCTTAATTCTTACAAACCACATAAATTCAGAAAAACAGGTAGAAGGTCTGACCCAGAGTGATGTGTGCGATATGCTCAACCCTGCCCTCAAGACTTTAGATCTCTGGACTTCCAACAGCACCCAAAAAGAGGTGTTAAAAGAGAAAGGACCAGGGGCAGCTGGGTGGTGCAGGGGATAAAGAGCCAAGCCAGGAGACAGGAAGTCTGATCTCAGACGCCTCCCAGCTGGGTGACTGGGCAAGCCACTGCCCCCATCCAGCCCTTACTGCTCCACTTTCTCTTATTACGAAGCCAGCAAATGGAACATATAATAGGCCTTAAGGGGGAAATCATGTAGTTCATTTATGTATGTAAGAATTCTGACCTAGAGATGAGTTCTTCATTCCCATTTCCATGGAGTAACCCCAGAGTGGATTCCAGAGCCCTTGGAGCTCCTTCATCTTACAGGGGAGGTGGGGATTTTCCTTCAGGTGAAACGGTAACAGGAGAGCCAGGATTCAAACCCAGGACTCTCCCACTCTGAATCAATCCCAAGGCTTCACCTTGCCCCAGATACAATGATTACAGTAGAAACACTTGACAATGGTTCTTCTTTCCAAGAACTCATCCTTCTAGGTACAGAGATCTATGGATTAGCTCAGAATGGGTTCATCTCCTTTGGGGTATCTCCCCCCTGAAGAATTTGGTGTTAACTGAATAAAAAAAGTTCTGTCTCACCCTGGGCATGGAAACTTCCACTTCATAGACCTGAAAAAGTGTTGCCTAATGAGGTGGTACCTGGTCCAACCCAGAAGGTTCCCATGAGCTGAAGAGCAGCCCCTTGAGGCAGGTAATGAGCCTGCTGCCCCCAGGCACTTCCCTAAACCCAGGAGGACATGCTATTTATTCTCTCCTGTTTATGGGTGTCCAGAAACAAATGAGCCTGGAACAGAGAGTACTGCTGAACAGATGGTCAAATGAATCAAGGGAGAAATGAAAGCTGTACCAGGGACCCCAACTTGCAGTCCATCTGTTTGGGGGTTCAGGTCCACTCTTGGCTCTCAGCTTTTTGGTTCTACCATATTCATACCAGCTATGGAACCTTGGGAGAGTTCTGGGAAAGAAGAATCACCATCAAGTGTTTTTACTGTAAACTCCTCCTTTCTAGCCTTCAGCTCTTCACCTGCAAAATGGTTCTTTCTAGCCCAAGAATATATGGGTTTTCCATGAACAATGTGTGAAAAACTAGAAAGAAATGGACAAAACAAGGGAATTAATATGGGGGCAGAGAATGGGCTCAAAGGTAGGAAGACAAGTTTGCTTCCTGGCTCAGGCACCTTCTAGCTGTGTGATCCCAAGCAAGGCCCTTCACCCCGGACTGCCTCAGTGCCCTCTACTGTAAAATGGGGATAAAAATAACCCCACTTTACAGAGTTGCTATAAGGATCAAATGCGATAAGAGCAACAAATTGCTTTGCAAATGTTCAAGCACTCTGCAAATGACCGTTTATTAGCTATCATGAAAGTTATAACATTAAGCACCTTCCTTCCAGAACACCAAAGAATCTTTCTTTTTTTCCTTTCAGATTCTTATTTCTCCAGCCTAGTTCTCTGAATTTTAGTGTTCTCAATGTTCTGTTGCAATGATGTGCCATCGGTCAGCCTTGACAGATGTTTAAACAATATTTTCATTTTTTTCATCTTGGGTCAATAAGCATTTACCAGTTCTCTGATGCTAAACAAAAGTCCCCGTTCTCTGAGAGCCTGCGTCCTCACCCTTCTTCCTCTCTCTTTTATCCTTATCTTTCCTCTTTGGCCTGGGAGCTCCCCATCAGGACCTGCGGATACAACAGGCAGTCCAGAAGAACCCTCTGTCAGAGAAGAGGAGCCTGACCACAGCATCAAAGCCGGGGCTTAAGAGACTCCGGGCCAGCTTTATGTCACCCTGAGGAGAAGGCTCGGGGTTTTAGAATGGTCACAGAACTGGCTGTTCTGGCTTATTGCAAGAGAAAAGCAACCTACGATGCCCTACCTTTTGCACTAATGCTGCGGAGATCTGTGATTTTCATAAGGATCTTTGGAAACATGTGAGGCTTGTTGGGGCGTCTCTTTCTGATGTAAATCTTCAGGGCTTCCAGCAATGGTTCTTGTAGCTTATCCACTTTTGTTGGTTCTTCAAGGTCCTGACGGTCTGGAGACCAGGAAGAAAGGGTAGTTATTGGGGAGGGAGTGGGGCAAGGCTCTGATTTCAGTCATCTGGGGTCAAACCAGCTGGGTGTCCATTGTTTACAGGATCTCCTCCACAGCGCCCCAAATCAGTTCCCACGTTCACTCCCTCTTGGCTTTACGTGATCGCTCCTCTTAAAGCCCAAACAGAAACTTGGCCCCTCTACATCCAGGGGTGCAGGCCCTTTTTACCTTCAGAAGGCAGGGGCCAAGCGGAAAATTGGATGAAAGAGCACAGAAAGGAAGCCAAATTCTGCTTTTTCTGTATCTTCCCCCAATCTTCCTTCCTTCCCAGGGGGTAACTGGTTTAAGTGGACTACCTCTACTGGCCGGAAGATGGCAGTACGGAACCAAGAGACCACAAACCTCTGCCTGCTTTAAGGAAGGAAGCTCCTCCATTAAAGCCATTATTATTTCTTTAACCATTTGTGATCTAGTTTCTTGGAAATGCCAAGGCCTCCCTCTACCGGGGCACCCCTGAGCCGAGGGGCTCAAGGGCTTGGCACACCTCCTCGACGATTCATTTAATATCACACTGAAATTCACCAAGCCGGCAACAGAGCACTCGACAATGGCACAACATGGAATGAAAAAAGAAAAAGGCCGGAGGACTCAACCAAATAGCGTTTCGGGATCTTTGAGGAGGAGAAGGAGCGTAGGGGAGAAGCAAACCAACGAGAGTCCGGATGCTCCTGCTCCGACTGGGGTAGAGAGGTAGATGAGGAGCATCCTTCCTCATCAAGCACAGGGGACCTGGCTGGGCGTACCTCCACAGATTAAGCAGATGGCACTAAGAAGGCCTGTTTCTGTATCATCCATTTCCAAAGGCAGGAGCTGATTGGCAAAGGTGAACACCAGATCGGTGAGGGGTCCAAAGCCGGCATTGTGCATCTGGGTTCGGTTCAGGGTAAGGCCGTCGGAGAAAGTCATCGTGTCTTGTTCGGGGGTGTATCTTGTGCAGATTCTAAGAATCTGTGGGGGAAAATGAACAGTTTGGGAAGGAAACGATCAAAGAAACACTTTCTAGAATGGGATCCAATGATAACAACACATTTGTAGGGACAAAGATCTAGAACACGAAGGGAAATAATGGGGGGAAAAGATACCGCTGGAACTCATACTGTATTACAAAGTAGCAGTCCGCAAAACTCGTATCAAATGAGAAGCTCTTAGCACAGAAGGCGCCTAACAAATGCCTGTTTTCTTCCCTCTCTTCCTTCTCCATAGGTTAAAAAATAGAAAATACATCAGTAGAACAGATTACCCAATGAAACTGGAGGTAATGGAACTTAATAACCCGGTATTCTATAAACTCCAAATGATAAGGATTGCAGGGGACACTGGAAGGCATTAGACCAATATTTTATGCCGTACGCCATTATCAATTCAAAATGGAAACTTGACCTACATATTAGAGATCATATTAAAATACGTAGAGAAAAAGGCCACCCACCCTTAGTGCCCTGCACAGAAAGGAATTCTTCACTAAACACGGTGAGAGTCAGTTACAAAAGACCAGATGATTAACTTTGAATATGTGAAACAAAAGCTTTTGCATGAACAAAATGAATGTATCTAGGACGAGAGAGGCAGCCAACTGGGGGAAAAAATCTTCCTTGGGTAAGAGTTTAGAGTCGTGTGTGTGTGTGTTTGTGTGTGTGTGTGTGTGTGTGTGTGTGAGAGAGAGAGAGAGAGAGACAGACAGACAGACAGACAGACAGACGGAGTGAGAGAGGGAGGAAAAAGAGACAGAGAGAGAGAGAGAAAGAAAGAAAGAGCACAAGAGAGGAATGGAGGGAGGGAGAGAGAATACTAAGAAATATTTAAGACCACAAGTTAAGCCCCCAAAGGATATGAATACCTTTAAAAATAAGAACTTAAAACTATTAATAACCATAGGAAAAAGATGTTCCAAATCACAAATAAGAGTAATGCCAGTCTGGACTTTTGGAAGGAATTCTTCCTCACAGGAAGACCTCAACCAGCCTACTTCGTATACCCAAATGACAAGAAAGTGGATTAGTCAAGCCTCTTCCTTAGAATGGATTCATGGTTGAGCAGCTAGAAGGAGAACCCAAGTTTTAAGATCTACCTGACCTCCCCAAAGCATAAATGGTGTGACTGACTTCCACTCTCCCATGGATCTAACCTATCAGCTGTATCAGTCACCTCACTGGTCATTTCACCTCAGCTAGAAGATATCCTCATCCTTCCCTAACCTCCTTAGGATAGAGCCCACGATTTCCAAAAGCAGTTCATTTTCAATAACAATAATTGTTAGAAAAAAATTTCCCATTATCAGGTGTAATGAATCGACCTCTTTTTAGTCTCTACTATTGCTTGTGGTATTGTCTTCTGGGGCCTAAAAGAACAAGTCTAATCCCTCTTCCATGACAGTCCTTCAAATATAGGCCATTTTCTCTTTTTCAGGTTAAAAATGTCCAATTTCAAGGGTTCAAGACCGTTTACATCTGTGTTCCAAAAGCCTTTTCCTTCCTTTGCGCCCCAACTCACATAACATTTTCCTCCACAATATGTTTGCTTATAGACTTTCCATCCAAAAGAAATCACATCTTCCATCTAAATGCTTCCATCATACCATACTTAGTTGTCCATCTGATTCTACACAACAAAAATGCAGAGAATCGTCATGCTTTTCAGGGCAGAGCTGGGGACGTGTTCTACCTTTGCATCCATAGCACACTGGGGAATTTAAAGAGTTACCTTCCTTGGGCAATGGAAAGTCATGAGGTAGGTGTGGATAGTCTGTAACAAACAAAGTTGCTACCAAAAAAAAAACAACTAAAGGAAAAGAAATGCATGACTAAAAAAATAAGGTGGATGGGTTAGACAGTGAGAATGAGAAAGCCAAAGGATGCCAAGAGAAAGCAAGAGAAAGCTGAACACATCGGATGAACCTTCTGTGGCAGTGACAGGAAGACATGAATAAGAGCCAGGAAGGATGGAAAAGCATGGAAGGACCATGATCTGCCTCACTGGAGGAATGAAAATGCAGTCATGGAGGCATTGGAATATTCCAGCACCCAACATTTGCCCTGGATGTAGACACATATTTAATAAATAAAGGTGGATTCTTTCAATAGATTTCCTGTTCCTTACACTCAAAATTCCTACATCTTAGTGATTTAGTGAACAGCCGGTGGGAGATTTCTATGGCTGAAAAGAATTTGAACCTAGTGGTCATACAACTGGCAATGAATCATCTCAGACTTAGCTGGCCTGATCTTTAGATAATAGTCATAAAACCAGTCTGTATTCAAAGGGTTTGCGGCTTGATAAGACCCACCATCAACCAATCAATCGACAAACATTTGTTAAATGCCAGTTCTGTGCCAGAGGTGTTCCACATGCTGAGAATACAAAAGCAAAAATGGAGCATTCTCTGCTCTCAAAGAGCTTATGTTCTAATAAGAGAAACAGTGTGTGTTTATGTGTGTGTGTGTAGACAGAGAAGACAATTCGCATCTGGAGCAATCAGGTAAAGACCTGCTCCAGAAAGTGGCCTTTGAGCTAAGCTTTTAGGGAAACTGAGGATTCTTAGAGAAGGGACTCCATTCCAGGTAGAGGGGACTGCCTATGTAAAGTTATGGAGATAGAGATGGAATAACCTGAGAAGAGCAGCAAGAAGGCCAGTTGGGTTAAAGTGAAGAATGACTGAAGGAAAAAACCAATATGGCTGAAAATCTAGGTGGGAGTCCATTTGAGAAGGACTTTAAATCTCACTCAAACAGGGAAGTAACCTAGTCAGAACTGTGCTTCAACAATATCCCACTGGCAGCTTCTGCAGATAGATTAGAGAGGGAAGGACCTTGGGGCAGGGAGACCCATTAGTTGGAGATTCCAATACTCCAGGCTTACAGGAAGACAGAGAGAGACAGAAGAGGCTGAGAATGAGAGAGGGGAGGGAAAGAGAAGTAAGAGGGGGAAAGGGAGAAAGAGACAGACAGAGAGAAAGAGAAAAGGAAACAGACACAGAGAGAAAAAAGACAGAGAGGAGATGGAGACAGAGAGACAGAAAGAGACTCAGAGGAGAGAGAGAGAAATAGAAATAGAAAGAAAAAAGTGAGTGAGAGAGACAGACGAGGGGGAGGGAGAGAGAAAAAAGAGAGAGGATGTGGAGACAGAGAGAAGATAGAGAAAAGAGAGACAGAGAAAGAGACTTAGAGGAGATAGAGAACTAGAGATAGAGAGAAAAAGTGAGAGACAGAGAGAGGGGGGAAAGAGAAGAAAGGAAAAAAAGAGGCACAGAGGAGACAGAGACGGAGAGAAATAGCACCAGCTATCTGGTGGAGTCTGATCCCAGACTACCTTGAGACATTGGCTGCTTCTTCTGTTTGCTTCTCTTTCCCTGGGTGTAGAGAACTAAACAAGGATGCCAAGATATCCATTTCTAGCTTTGGGGGTAGTCCCTTGAGTCTAAGAACTCAGAAACTCCTGGGTTCATGAGATGGAAGACTGGCTGCCACCTAATGGAAGGAGTTATTGGCAATAACAGACCCCTTCTGGCCATACAAAGCCATTTAAATGGCAGCAGGGAGGGGGCAGCTGAGTGGCTCAGTCGATTGAGAGACAGGCCTAGAGACAAGAGGTCTTGGGTTCAAATCTGACCTCAGACACTTTCTAGCTCTCCAGTACACATTCTCCTATTCCACCAATGGTTGCTTGCTTTAAGATGGTAGCTCACATTTACATGGAGCTTTAAGGTTTTAAAAATAATCTCACAAGAATCTTGGGAGGTCTGTAGCCTCGACAGATAGGGTAAGTGAATTAGCTAAGAGCCCAAAGCTAATATCCACACAGAACTTGCAGATGAGAGAAACTGTGCTTGGGATGCAGTCATGATTTGCCCAGGTTTCCACTGCTATTTAGTGCTTGAGTTAAGATGGAGCCCAAAGACTGTCAACTCCCTATCTGGTACTCAGTCCCCTTGATGTGATTTTTAAGGGCTTATTTTAGTGCAGCTGCACTTTAAAATAGTCTAACATGATGACCACATTTAGTAATCACTGAACAAATCTAAGGTTTTTGGGAAAGGACCCATCCAGGTACCATAACTCTCTTTTTTTAAACCTTTTACCTTCAGTTCTAGAATTGATACTGTGTTCGTTCCAAGACAGAAGAGCAGTAAGGCCTATGCAATTGGAGTTAAATGACTTGCCCAGAGTCACACAGCTAGGACATGTCTGAGGTCAAATTTGAACCCAGGATCTCCTGTCTCCAGGTCTGACTTTCAATCCACTGAGCCACCCAGCTCTCCCTTCTCCTTCATTCTCCTCATTGGAATCATCAAGACCCAAGGCCAGGGAAAGGACTTATTGAGTAAGAAATCAAGGCACAAGAAATCTTTGGAGTACCAAATGAGGAAAGCAGTGGAAGATTATGCCAACACAACCTCTTCAAGTTCAAAAAATAATTCTTGGGGTAGAGGAAAGCTAGGGGACTCCGTGGATGGAGAGCCAGGCCTAGAGACAGGAGATCCTGGCTGCAAATCTGTCCTTAGACACTTCCTAGCTATGTGACCCTGGACAAGTCACTTAACCCCCATTGCC
Organism: Monodelphis domestica; assembly: GCF_027887165.1. Taxonomy (NCBI): domain Eukaryota; kingdom Metazoa; phylum Chordata; class Mammalia; order Didelphimorphia; family Didelphidae; genus Monodelphis; species Monodelphis domestica. Next base: position 298,512,837 of record NC_077231.1, on the reverse strand, counting down.
TAGCCCTTACTGCTCTTCTGCCTTAGAACCAATACATAGTATTGATACAAATACAGAAGGTAAGGGTTTAAAATAAATAAAAATGATGCTAATCCTCAATGATGCAGCTCTACGATGAGCTCTATGATGGCCAGAACTTGGACTCTACAATTTTAGAGTCAGTTTTGTTTGAATGGGGATGGGCAGACAACTTTCCCGAAGAAACAAAAGTGGATTCAAGCTCTGCCCAGCCAGCAGACCCTTAGCATCCCCAAGACCATTCTGTTTCTCAAGAGAAACCAAACATTTGATTTCTGTCACACCACAGTCAAATGCCACTGGCAGAGCCACAGTTCTCTTTCTTGACTCAAATGCCCTTTGTTTGAAAGAATGATATTTTCTCTGGAAACATCTCCATGCAGACCCTGTGAGTTGGCTAAAAATAGCATAAGCTCCCCAGACTTGCCCAAGGGGGTCCTCATCCCATGGGAGGATCCTCCTGACAGGAGGTCTATTCATCTACAACATTAATCCCGCTCCAAGATAAAAGGGCCATCTTGACTTTTGGCAATGGCCAACCAATGAGGGGTCGAGGGGCCAAAACCCAGGAGTCAGAAAGTGCAGCAGGAGGGATCCTGAGCTAAGACTCTGGCTATAGTCCCATTGCCATAACACATCAACATTCATAAATCTTCTCACAATAGTCTTTTAAAAGAAATTAAAAGTCTGCCACTCCCATCTTCCCAATGAGAAGACTCAGCCCCAGAGAGGTGGAGGGCCATTAACACAGCTCTTAGAGTTCAAAGCCAATGTCTCTCATCTCACAAATATACAACAAAGTCTAGGTAAGATCTGTAGGGTCTCATTCGGGGAAGCATGTCAAGTTTTTGTGATAACAGAAGTGGTATGGTTCATAGAGAGCTAAGTTCAAGTCTCATTGACTAACTGTGGGACTGGACATTTCTCAGTGTCATGAGGCACTAGTCTGTAGATCACATAAGAATTGCTGGTATGCATCAGAGGAAGGAGTTTCCACACCAGGAGTCTTCTACTTGGATGAAATGATGGGTCAAGAGCAAAAGGAATGAAAATTACACTTCTAAATGATTCCTAAAGTTCTCACCACCATCCTAGAATAGACTGGAAGCTTCTCAAGGGCAAGATCTGGGTCTATGTCTAGTAATTATTCTTATGCCAAAATGGTTGGTCCAGTATTATGTATCTGTCCAAGAGGTACTTAAAAACATGGAATTCCTTCCATGGTGTGGTCCACCAGAAAGAGCACCTACTCTGGGATCAGAAGACCCAAGTTCAAATCCTTGGGCAAGTCCAACCTTCCAAGGTCTCCATTTCTTCATCTATAAAATGAGGGAGTTGGATTAGCTGACTTCTGAGTTCCCAGCCAGCTCTAGAGCTATCGAATCGTATAACCCCATGAGAGGGTTGACCCAGATGGTCTTGGAGGTACCATTATTCAGTTCTACTTGGTGTCTACTTGGTGGCCACACGATGATGGGAATGCAGTTTGGCATCTCTGTTTTACTGATAAAGGAACCTCCTTCACACAGGAAGGTGACTTCATTTGACCCATTTACAAGGTGCAGGCATGCCCAAAACAAGAATGAAGTGGAATGGGCTGCCTCAGGGGGTAGTGGGCTTCCCTTCACTTAAGGTCTTCAGACGAAGGCTGGGCAATCCCCTCTCATGTGGAAGGATATGGAAGGGATTCTTCTTCAGGCACAGGTTGGTTCCAACTCTGAGATCCTGAGAGTTAGAGAAACAAAGCACTTTCCTGGAAGGCCAGTGAGTCATTTGCCAAAACATTTTCTTGCTCAGCTGAATTTTCACCAACACCTCCCTGCCTGCTTAGAATGGAAAACCTCATGTATTCCTGGGTTTTATGAGCTACTGTGGGATTCTCTCTGGCAAAGGAGACTCAGCTCCAGCCTGAATTTACAATTCAGAGGAAAGGCGCAATCTGTGCTATCAGCATTAGAGAGTAGCATTTCATTCCACTCTGTAGAAGGGGTGATGAGGAGCTCGGTCCTGTTGGGAGAGTAGGGAACAATCTGGCTTTTTCAACCTAGAGCCTAAACAGGAGGGGCTTGTTTTCTGAGTCTCCAAAACTAAGCCTTCCTGTTTACATGTGTCTCTGGATATTCTGTTCCAAAAGTCAAAGGGAGGCTGTGAGTCAACTCATACATCCTACAGACACATGATATTCTGAGAACACTGCACGGCTTGCTGGTCTACCAAGAGCTGCATCTCGGTATTTTCTTCACCAATTTCAAGGCCAGGGTTGAACGGTCACTCACTGGGCAATGAGGGCAGGTCCCCCTGTGAGACTCATCTCCTTCCTTTGAAGGAGAACTCCTTGCATTGAGATAGAATGACATGGAGGCTAGAAGGCTAGAATGGTGTCAAAGGAGAGTAGAATATTTAAGCTAGTGGAAAATAGCACATTCTACTGTAATTTGCACATAAAAGAAAGCCCAACCTACAGGTGAATGCAAACTTCAGCAGTTTAGGGCTTATGGGAGAGTAGAAGCCAACAGAATGAGAGGATAATGGGACTCAGCTTAACAGAGATTGAGAACTAATCCTCATTTTACAAATAAGGTAACTGAGTCCTGGAAAAGTGAAAAGACTAAGCTAAGGCCACACAGAAGTTAAGTAAAGTGACTTGAAATGATCATCATCATGTTAGGGGCCTTCTTAACAATCACTTTTATTAATGTTTGTTAAACTAAATCATCATCATCATCATAGTCACCGCCATTTTGGACTGTGTCTTCCTATTCCCAGCCCCTTTCTAGCTTTTCCTAGGGGACATCCCACCTTTTTTTGAAAAGCTTACAGTCGCTGCTGATGCCTATACTTCCTGGACCTCAGAGCATCCGAAAAGTTCATGGGAAAGCACCAAGGCATCAACTCTCCAGCTGATAATAGGAAATTCAAGGGTTTCCTCTTACTTCATTCATCTCCTCCTGTTGCATAATCAGGATGAAGAAGGCTGGGGAGAAATCGTGTGCACATCTGGACCCATGAAAAACCAAAGCATGGTATCCAGTTTCTGTTCACTTCAAATGACAGAAATGCAATATTCCAAATTCAAAACAAAACCAACCAAATAAACAAAAGCAAACTAAAAAACACAATGACCCCCCTCTTATTCAAATACCCTGAAAAATGGGGGTGCATGGGTTAAGTCTCTAGGTGCCCCTGTTGGGAGGGAGAGCCACTAGAGTCCCATTGCAGATGGATGGTAGGAACCAAAATGGATGAGCGAGGTGTTTTTGTACATTGTGGATGGGCCACATGTTGCTCCAGTTGTTATGGTAATCACCCCTTTTTCTTTTTAAGCAGCCCATAAAACAGTCACATAAACCCTGGGTAAATGGGAAGAGAGGATGCTTGAGTTCTCCAGAGAAGCCGCAGCTGATTATCTGGTGGGTTGTATCCATCTATTATGGTGAGCTTTGTCCCTGTTAATTCCAGGGGCTCTTCATTCTCCTCCCTGTTGGGTCTTTTCCTTGAGCTTTGCCACATTCCCTTCACCTGGGGAAGGTGAGTCTCCTGAGTGAAAAGCAGCCAGATATAGGAGAAAGAAACCCACCTCAGGGTTCCAGTCCCAGCTCTGCCTTTAACTAGCTCTGGGACATGACTCCTTGGGGCCTCAGTTTTCATTTCATCAAATAAGACGATCAAATCCCAGCTCCATTATTTCCTGGCTGTGTTCTTGGGAAATTCTATTGACTTCTCTGGGGGTCTGTTGGCTCATCTGGAAAACGAGGGAGTTGAAAGGGCTGATCTCTCTACAGATCCTTCTGTGTTCTCGCTTCCTATGATCCCCTGACTAGGGCATCCTTAAGGTTCCTTCCTGATAGATGATGCTGGGAGCCTGGAGACTCCCAGATCCTTTCTAGCTTTTTCTTGGAGACATCCAACCTCTTATTGAATGGGTTACAGCTGCCCCCGATGTCTATACTTCTTGGGTCTCAGAATATCAGAGGAGTTCAAGGGAATGATGTACCAATGTGCTGACTTTCAGCCCCCTCCATCCTGCCCATGCCCAGCCCTCTCTTTAGACCCACACACCTGAAGCATTCTAATCAATCACACGGGTAATCGTCACACAGAGCACCACGTGCTTGGTGTCCAAATGCCAGTCCTAGTATCCAGGAATGCTTCTGGATTCAGGATAATAAAAACAAATGCTAATTAGCTAGCATTCCTAGAGTGTCTATTATGCGGAAGGCCCTCCACTAAGAGCTTTACAATTATCTCATTGGACTTCCCTCATTTTATGGTTGAGGGAACCAAGGCAGAGAGCAGTCAGATGGCTTACCCAAGGCCAAGCTAGTAAAAGTCTGAAACGATATTCGAACTCAAGTCTTACTGACTCCAGGAAGGGCACTCTGTGCCTCTGATGGTGGCAAATAAGGGGGAAATCCCAATCCTTCCACCCACACAAATTGGAATTGGCTTATAATTTGGAAAATAAGCCCTAGGGAGTTAGCAAAAGGAGATAGAATTATAAATGTAGCTCTAGAAAGACCAGAGATACCCTCTAGTGCAAACTCTACATTTTACAGAAGGAGGAACTAAGGTCCACATTGGGGGTTCTTGCTTGCACTGGTAATTAGTGGCTGAAGCAGGATTGGAACCAAGAACTTTTGCCTCTAGAGGCTCTTTCCATGGGACCACACTGCCTTTCAATGACTTTCCCAGGGTCACACGAGTAGTAAGAGTTAGATGGGTTAATGTGACCCTAATTCAAAGCTCAGCAGTACTGTCTATTACACCAAGAATGGAGAAATGAGATGGCACTGTTCACTGGAGTCAAGGGATCTGGGTACAAGAATGGTTCTACTATTTACGACTTGTGTGATCTTGGGTAAGTCATTTCCATAAGTCTCAGTTTTGTCATCTGTAAAATGAGAGAGTTGGTCTAGGCAGGCAGGCAGGCATTGAAAGAACAGATGCAGTTTATTGATTGGATGATACGTGTTTATCCTACTCTGTGCTGGGCACTGGGCTAAGGACAGTGAGGATGCAGAGAAATCAGAAACAAGACAAGCCCATTCCTGCCCTCTGTGAGCTCCCCTTCTAACGAGAGAGGCATCATAAACAAGACCGATTCAGACTAGATGGAGGTGGTTTATAAAGAGGAACCATTAGCAGCCAGACTAAAGCAATTCTTTCAGCTCAAAATCTAGGCTCCTGAGGACTAGGTTTGCTTATTTTTTCCAGAATCCATAGAGAATTGCTCTGCGACCCAGATGCTCAGAGACTATTTACTGAATATAGCGAGCACATAGTAGGTGCTTGACTGGATCATCTTAGGGGACTTGGCCAACATCAAAGGAGAGTCCTCAGTTCTAATGTTTTCGCTGGGCAATGGCAGGCTGCTCTGGACCCCGATCAAATGGATGATGATGGCAAAGAGAAGTGATCTGAGAGGGAGGTGGCTGAGGCTGTGGCGTGGCCGAGGCCACTGTGAAAAGCCTGTAGGTACCCATGATATGGGCAGACCCCACAGTCTCCTTGACCCAATGATGTAAATCAATCCTCTTCCCCTGGGATGTGGCAAAGATGCAAGCTGGGAAAATGTCACCTTTATAAATGACCGCCTGCCTTCTGGCGTAAGAGGACCTTAACGGTGTCTTATCATAACAGCAGTAACGACGGTGGGCACGCGGCTGGTAATAAATGTCCGTGTCTTGTCAGAGACCACACGGGCGGCAGGGAAGGAGCGCCTCCGAGAAAAGGGGAAGGAGGGGAGTGCAGGGAGCCCCTGGACAGCCTCCACTTCCCCTTCCATCGCTGGTGCAGGGAGGACTTGTGACTCTCTTGCTCCCTCTCCTCCTCCTCCAGAGCCGTGTCTCAGACGTGAAGATGCTGCAGACCAGCTTCTGAGGAGGGCAGCTCACATCGATTCATTCTCTCCTTCGAATGATGCGCTTTGGAGGGAGCATTTCCGGAGACGCGAGGGGTCCTTATCAGGGTGGCAGACTCTTGGGAATAAGCTCGTGCCGAAGGCTGCTGAAATATTTCCCCAGGGACCTCAGAGGGGCTCCAAGCCACACGTAAGACTCCCTGCTAGCTACAAACTGCCTCAGCTTTAAGCTCTCTAGTCTAGGTTTCTGTGTATTTTTTGGGGGGGGTTAATTTCCCAATTCCATTTTTATTTGGTTTGGCTGCAGGCAGCCTAGTTGACATCTCTGGTTTACACATGGCAGCCTAGATGGTATCGCGGGGGCTCACGGAGGAGCTTTGTGACTTGCTGAAGGTGACCATGAAAAGTTAACATTTCTGTAGGGTGCCCAGGCACGCAAAGCACTGGATGTACCCCAGAAGGGAAGTGCTTGTTGCCTTTATTGAATTCAGGGAATTTAGCACCATGCCTGGCACATAAAAGCTTCCCTTAGTCATCAGGACACTGTCAGAGAAGTGCCACGGGGTCTAAAAAGGACTGGAACACAGATCTCCCTGATTCCATCGACTCTGTCGCCTCGCTACCCACACAGTAAACAGGAAGGCAGAGTGTGAACTCAGGTCCTCCAGCTCTAAATGAAGCCTGTTTCCTAGTGTATCTGCTGCCATAACTTGGCCCTGACTCACATCACATTCTTGGAGCTCCATGAAGGTTATTGGGACCAAGTTTGCATATTGTTTCTTACATTCTCTTAAAACCTAGGCTTAGACACAGGAGGTCCTGGGTTCAAATGTGACCACATACACTTCCCAGCTGAGTGACCCTGGGCAAGTCACTTAACCCCCATTGTCCAGCCCTTACTGCCTTTCTGCCTTGGCACTGATACACAATATTGATTCTTTTTTCTTTTCTTTTTTTTTAGCATATGTGCTGCCAAAGCATGCACTCTTTTTTCTTTTTTTAATTATTATTATTCCAAATGTTTACAAGACACAATATTGATTCTAAGGCAGAAGGGCAGAGTTTAAAAAAAAAGAATGCAAGCTTCTTGAGGGCAGGGACTGTCCCCCTTTTGCCTGTTTCCTTAGCAACAATGAAAGGAACCACTAGAATATGAGGACAAAATTAAAAAGGTCCAGCCTTGTGTGGCAGAACCTTTGGAAGAACATCAGAGTCCTACAGGAAGGGAAGGCACAGATGGGCTGCGAGACACTCCCTGAACTGAGATCAAAGACCCATTTGGAAAGGGCACCCTCAGCATCTAGCCCAGGGTCTGGGATACTGAAGAAACTTTGGCTAGAACCGGCTCCAACTTGCTCTCAAAAGCTGATGGTTAACTCTTCTGTAGGAGCATTTAGAACCTGGAAGTCGGCAAACACCACAAAGCTCTGCCGCCTTGACTTACTGTTCTGTTCATTGTCTAGACTGGAGAAAGTGGGGGAGAAAATGTTAATCGTGTGGAATAAACCTGGAAGGGGGTCCTGGGCCTTCATTAGTTGAACAAGGAGGAGGCCCAGGGGTAGAAGAGGGCACCCAGAGGAGCAGAGGGGCCCAGATGGGAGTCCTGAGGAGAACTCCCCCAGCTAAACCAGAACAGAAGCAAAGAGGGGGAGGGAACAGGTGGATTCACTCAGGGAGCAATCGCCCTTCCATTTCCCTCACCCCGAGGCTGGCACAGCTAGGATAAGGACTCAGAACCTGGGGTTTGTGATAACTGTATGTCAGTATAACTGGTTTCCTTGGGAACCCTATATATTTGCTCTGGGGCATTTAAGGCCGGTGTTGTGGAAAGGGTGGCCCAAGGGGCCATGCCACAAGAAGGCTGGGCGTCCCTGCGCTGGGGTTTTTGAGGAAAAGGGAAGGCGATTCTCATCTGCAAAGGAGAGAACACCAGCTACAGCCTTGGTGCCTTTGGGCGTCTCTATTGAAGGAAGAGATCCAGGGCGAAAAAGAAGGGAAATGATAAAGCCTTCAGCGATGGAGCCCAGCCTGGGCAGGGATGCCTGGATCCAGGGTCTCTCCTGTGGTGAATTCTGGGTGAATTCTCGTGAAATCTGCCAGATGGCCCATGGAGGTGGGGGGAGTTAAGAAGGAGAGAAGGGCTGGGACAACCACAGCAGGGCCAGGGGTCAGTTCTCTAGAAGGGTGAGTCATTTAGGACCGAACAAGCCAAAATGCTGTAAAAATGACACGGAAAGATGTGACGTTCTCCCGTCTCTCTCTGGGGATATATTGGGGAAAGACTGGAGCTTCCAGCAGATGAATTTTCATTCCTTATTTCTCCCATCACACCCTCTCTCAATTCCTTATTGCCTGAAGACATGGCGACTGCTTCTGGGAAGCCACAACCATTGAGGAGAAAGAGAAGGACCCAAACTCAGGGGGTCTCCAGGATGAGCTCCCTCTCCCTGCCTCCCCCCCCAACCCCCAGCCCCCAGCCTGAGAAGGCACCTACCAAGATGTCCAGGCAGGCTGCCTTCAGGAGGGTGATCTGATCCGCGATGGTCAAACTGGTGAAGCCAGGCAGCCTTTTCGCAAACTCCACAATTTTAATAATGCACTTTGTGGCCAGCTCACTGAACTTGTCCCAGAGGCCCAGGTCCAGGCGCACCCGATGATCAGCGCTGGAATTCTGGCAGTGGGAGGGAAGAAGAAAAAGAAAAAGAAAACCCAGCATCAACCAACTCTCTTGGGTTCAGGGAAGCCGCTGCTCACTCCACAAATGAAAATAAATACATTAAAAAAAGGAGCCACAACCGAAGGCTCCAAAGAACCGGCTATTAATAACAGGCGTTAACATTCCAGGCATTTTCCTGTTGGGGTGATGTTGTTTTTAGGCAGGATCTGCCCCTAAGATTCTTGGGACATTTCACGATCCATCAGAATTGATTTGGCCACGTGGACTAGGCAGATGAGGGAGTTTAAACATTTCCACATGGTACGGAGCCGCCTGTTGTGGGGAAGCCCTTGAGAAAGAGTTTCCACTGGAAGCCCAAGAAGGCTGAAGGAAAGAGTCGTATTGTTCCACACCCAGGAAGGCAGTCAAGATCCAATGGCCAGGGCTACTCTAGTCAAAGAGTCACAGACGATGGTCATTCTGTAACACACAACTACCCTCTGGGAAGCCCAATTCTTCAGCCAGTGCTAGAATCCCCTCTGCTGCTTACTGGAGGTGACCTGAGCTAAGTTGTGTTACTTTGCTGGGCCTCAGTTTCCCCATCTGTAAAATGGGATAAGATAACCCTTCCTCACTCCAGATTTGTGATCCTATGTCATTTCTCCCTCCCTGAAACTATTTCCTCATCTGTAATATAGGATGTTTCTTTCCAGCTCCAGATTTGTGATTTTGTCATTTTTCCCTCCCTGAACCTCAGTTTCCCCATCTACAAAATGGAACAAGTTTCTTTCCAGCACCAGATTTATGACCTTATGTCATTTCTCTCTCCTCAAACCTCAGTTTCCCCATCCATAAAGTAGGATAAATTTCTTTCTGACACTAGATTTGTGATCTTATGTCATTTCTCCTTCGCTGAACTTCAGTTTCTTCATCTGTAATATAGGATGTTTCTTTCCAGCTTCAGCTTTATGATTTTATGTCATTTCTCCCTCCCTGAACCTCAGTTTCCCCATCCATAAAATGGGATAAGTTTCTTTCCAGTATGAGATTTGTGATCCTATGCTATTTCTTTTTCCTAGAACCTCAGTTTCCTCATCTGTAAAATGGGATAAGTTTCTCTTCAGCTCCAAATTTATGATTCTATGGCATTTCTTCCTGAATCTCAGTTTCCCTATCTGTAAAATAAGATTATTTGACTGTGTGACTGGATCTCCCATTCTATGATTATATGGCTGAAGTTTCTTCCTCTGTAAAATGAAGTTGCTGGACTAAGTGCTCTCTTAGCACATGGATACAGTAGGCACTTAATAGATACTTCTTGTTTTGCTAACTGTAACATTCATCAGTCCAGTGTTTCCACCAGTTCTGTGTGCTGTGTTCCTAGGAGCAAGTTGACTAAGTGAAGCCCATTCAAACAGCAGCATCTGCTTAATCTAGGGTCTCTAAACCCCCTAAGGAGCCCCTCTAAGACTCCAGACAGGGACCTCTGAATGCTTTAGCTGCCAAATAAGCATCACTAGGGAAGGACAGCACAAGGGCTCCTGGGATACTCGTTACACTGTTGTATCCACACCCTAAGAGGCAATGTGGCTTAATGCCTAGAGAGCCCACTTAGTCGTTGGAAAAAGCCAGGTTCAAATTCTGCCTCTAGTCTACCTTCACTATGTTACCTACTGACTTTGGGCACCTCACTTAACTGCTTAGAGCCCCAGCAGCTCTTGGAGACTAGATAGAGCAGAAGAATCTCTTCTGGAAGTGGAAGTAGTTTCCACACTGGAAGTCACCCATCTCCTCAGACAACCCCAGATGAGCTCACATGTCCAGAGCAAACAGAGAGCACGAGAGCATGCTAGGAGGCCAAGTGGGGCATCTGGCGTGGTTGAGATGTTGGAGGATGCGACTCTACCCATCACGAGGGGGTGTACTTGGAAGACTGGAGGGTTATGGGTTATGGAACGTTTGGCAACGGACGGTCTGGCTGGCATGTGGATTCTAGAAGGCCAGATGGCCGAGAAGAGTAGTGTGAAAAGGAAGGACCCTACAGCTTGGAGCTGGACACAACCTTGGGGCGCACTGAGCCCCGAAAGGGAAAGGAAGAGCAAGAGACAAATTGAATGAGAACTTCAAGGATTCTCGTGCCTGGATATTTCATGTGGCTTCTTTTCTAGACAATTCATCAAAATGTCACTTCTGAGCTTGGGGCTGTCACCGGGGACTAGTGATTCCCAGGGAAGAGCTGGCTGGTTTCTTCTGGGTTGGGCCCTCACGTGAAAAATGAGTCTGGGGGCCAGAGGCTTAGAAGCCCCCAACCTCCCCTGGGGTAGATGAAAAAGCAGGGAGCGCAGGGTCCCAGCACCCAAATTCAAATCCCTGCTCGTTTGCCTACCCTTGTGCCTACCAGTTGTGGAATTAGCCATATGCTGCACTCTCCTGAATGATGATGTTATCATACGATATGAGATTTATATGTCGTCATATCTATGCCATAGTGATATAATTATATATTAAGTAATTATAGTATATAAACAACCTATATATGTACAATGCAAATGGTTCATATAATCATTATATAGAAAATGGGAAAATATTGTATCATTATGTTTACATATAATATAGAAACATATATAATACATGATATATTATACACAAGTCCATATATGTGTGATATATAATTATATAATCTATTATAGAAAACATAACTTATCTAATTATAGTTATATATTATAGAATATATTTATAGATAATATATTATATACCACATAATGTGATATAATTTCATATTATAATTTATAGAAAATATAATGTTATATAATATATAAACTATATATTTATTCATAAATGTATAATTTACATAAAACATCTAATCATATGAAATAATATATAAACAAATATATATGGAAATCTGTATACATGTAAAATAGAAGCCTGTTTATAATTATATATTAAGTAATTATAATATATAAAAACCTATATATGCATAATATAAATGTTTTATATAATTATTATATAGAAAATGACAAAATATTGTATCATTATATTTACATATAACATAGAAACATATATAATACATGATATATGATACATAAGTCCAGATACATGTGATATATAATTATATTATCTATTATATAAAACATAACTTACCTAATTATAGTTCTATATTGTAGAATATATTTATATATCATATATTATATACCACATAATATAATATAATTACATATTATATATTATAATTTATAGAAAATGTAATGTTGTATAATTATATAAACTGTATATTTATTCATAAATGTATAATTTATATAAAACATCTAATCATATGAAATAATATATAAACAAATATAAAAATATATGGAAATATGTATACATGTAAAATAGAAACATGTTTATAGAGAGAACTATATAATAGATAATATTTTATATCACATTTTTTTGTATGCCAAACTACAGAATGCCCTGCCACAGAATGTAAGTCCACGGAAGGCAGGGACTCTTGATTGTTGTCTTCGTACTATGCCTGGCACAGTACTTGGCATATAAGAGGCATTTAATAAATCATTTGTAGAATTTAGTTGAAAGGAAATAACACTAGAATCAGGAGATCTTGGAGTGGGTCACGTGCATTAAGAGCCTTCTGTATACAGTCTCATTGCAGCTCAGGCCCTTAAGGAGCCCTCTTCCCACCCTATGATGTGGGAGATGCCACGTAAATAACTGAGCGTAGTAAGATATATCTAGATGATGCCCAAGGCAATAGGAGCCAGGGCCAGGAGGCCTCAGAGAGACTCCTTACAGAAGGTGGGAATTGGTCAGAGTCTTTAAGGGAACTAGAAGGTGGTGGTGATGAGTGAGAACATTCCAGATATAGGAGCAAGTCACTCCAAGGGCATGACCGTGGTGCATGGAGCGCCATGTTTAAAGAAGAGCCAATGGGTTGTTCTAACTGGAGGAAAAAATGAGGTGTGAAGTTTCCCTCATGGTTTTCCTATTTTCTCTCTCCTTGCTCATATTATTTACTATTTATTTATCCAGAGACACATCTGCCCATGAATTTCAGCTCTGCTTTGTTTTGGGGTCTTGTATCCTTTCCTTTCCTTTGGACCTGAGATTTCACTGGTGGTGGGATTCTGCCACTGAGGAAACTCCCTCACCCACTGCAGAGGGGCCCTTCTCTGTAACTTTAGAGTGAATATCCTAGAGCTTTAAGAGAAAGAAATCACATGCCAATATGGTCTAGAGCAGGGCTTGAACCCAGCTCTTGACCTTAAGGCTAGCTGTCTATTGACCACACTCTACTACACGGCACACAGAAGATACTCCACAAATGTTTCCTGAAAAAAAAATGAATAAATACTTGGAGACACATCATGTTCGATCCTTAGAAACTTGTAGATTCTTTTCCTGGCTTACCAGCATTCCCGTTTCTACTCAAAGGGAAGCCAATTTGCTTCTAAAATTTGCAGTTTCTATTAAAAGGCCTTTAAATGCCTTTCCCTGACTCCATCTTCCTACCAAAATATTTCTCGGATGGAAGAAACTGTCCGCTTGGCCTTCGCAGCTTCTCATTGGATTTCAATAGACCAGGAATCTGATTAACTGTAATCTTGAAGTTCCAGACATAGGAAATGACGACGCCTTATCTTGTCACTTCTCAGAACCTATCAGACGGGTGTAGCTTCCTAGTAAACGATTGTTCTGGGCACTGAAAAAAAAATACCCCCTGACTCCACAAAGGCCTGGTATTCAGCCTCCTGGGAGAGAGAAAGACTCCATCATTTATTACATTTATTAAGTGCCTACTATGTACCCAGAAGGCTGCTCTGCATTGGAGATACAGAGACAAAAACCCCCAAAGAGTCTCTTTGCCCCAGAAGAGCTTCCATTTTTGCTGGGGATGGTGGGGAAGGAATCAACATGGTGAACACAATGGTGGACTGGAAAGACCATTCAGTAGAGAGTCAGAAGACCTGAGTTCAAACCAGAGCTCTACCATTTTCTATCTATGTGACCCATTTAATGTCTGTGGGCCTCAGTTTCCTTATCTGCAAAATTTAGAGTTTGGTGTAGAAGACTATTTCCTAAAAACTGAAAATGAAACTGCACAGATTTTGCAAACTCTATTAGCTTCACTGTGGCTACTGGCGAGGAGGTGGAAAAGTCAGTGCTGAGAGCTGCCCCAAATTCAGATGGTCAGCCTCTAGGTAGAAGAAAGAGCTGTGATACTATGAAGGAAATATACAATAGATGCACAGTTAACTTTGATGGGGGGTTGGGAGGTAGCGGCGGATTGGAGGATGAGAAAAGACCTCCTCGGAGAGCGGAAACTTGAAATAAACACTAAGGTAGAGATTCTGGTAGAGAGCATAGGAGAGAGTGCATTCCAGGCATGGATGGGGATGTGTATGAGGAGTTCAGCTTCTTCCAAAGGCTTGGAGGCTGGAGATGGAATGTCATCCACGAATGTTCAATAACGCCAAGTGATGTCATTAGTTCTAGGCTTTCCCCTGCCATTAAACGCCAGCCTTGGGAACCAATCAAATCAGAATTTTCTTTTTCTTTTTCTTGCTTTTGTTTTTGTTTTTCCAGTCAAACTAGCCAGCAAGGAAAACAGGGAGAAAAGTTTGTCTCATCTCAGAGCCCAAGGAACCTCCACCCATCACCCTGACTATAAAAAAGAAGCCGCCATTGGCCTGTCCTCTTAAACCTTCCTTTTGGGGAGTGAGGATGTATCCTTTAGATTTATTTTATTTCATCCTCAAGGACCTTGGTGAAATACAGTCCACTGGGGGCGAAATAAGATGAAGATGTGCAACCATTCAGACTGTAATTAAATTTAATAGGCAGTTTATACAGTTCATAGAAAGATGGCGCGCTCTTGAGCCGCGGTGAGCAGAGCCCCAAGCAGGAAATCATCGTACAATAGGGTATCCATCTGGAAAAAAAGGCATCACACAGAACCAGCCAGTGTGAACGAAATCTTCATCAGCATTGGAAGAGGTTGCTTTATCATGCTACGGTGCTGGCCAAAGGGACTTAGATGCACCTTCCATGAAAAATAATGCCCAACTGACTTAACAGAATGTAAATCCACTCCCGAGTATGCAAACGGAAGAGAAGAGGCAGTTAATAAAACACAGAATAAGCCGGTGTTTTATGAGACTAGTGGCTGGGTTCATAAGCCTGGGATGGAAAATAATTTATATTTTATCTTCTAAATGCCACAAATAGTTTTTACCCATTTGTGGCAGTAATGAAGGCAGAATCTGTTAGAAAGAGCCACTTTTTAGCATCATCCTTAGGTACATAAGAGTGAAATAGGAGGGAAGAGGGGGAAGATTGAGGTTACAAGGAATGGGGAAAGTCAGTCCAAAAGAAATAAAGGGAAAGTCTAAGGTTGCCACCAATCGCTCTTTTCCCTCCCATTGAAAAGGAGAGAAGGTGAAATACTGCCCTGGAATGGCACAGAGGACTGGTGGGGGCGATGCTTTCCAAGTGAGCTCCAGTTCAGGCTTCTGGACCATCCTTCCCAGAATGCCCTGCTACTGCACATATGGCGCCATGCGTCTCGACTGCACCCTGGTGACATCTTTAACAGCAGAAAAACCCGACCACGCCATGAAATCCAATTAAATGGCCGTTTTTTGCCGCACAAATTGATCCCTTCCTTCCATCATTTCCTTCCTCCATTGTAATCTGCTGCCTTCCTGAGGAATATTCCTCTTGGAGTGTGGTCGTCAGAGAGGTCCATAAACAGGCATGGAGTCACTTGTGTCTTTAAAATCGAGTTTACAAAGGCTCCCGGGTGTCCCTGGGCTTGAACTGGGGCTGCTTGCTGATGGAGGCAATGAGCTCCTTGCCAGCAGGTAGAACAGGCCAGGCAGGGCTTGCCTCTTCCTCTCTGTTCCTTCCTTGGGACTACCAGCAATGGTGCCCCGGGGGATGTAGGTGGATTATCAGAAGGGGTCATGGCTAAATGCACCTGGAGAGACGCACTTGTGGGATGCTCACAGGACATTATTCAGCCCGCACAGAGGGTCAAGTGCAAACCACCCTACCTCCCCACTCTACTTCTATTGCTGAAGTCAAGAGCTACCCAATGATCAGGGGTCAACGGCAGAGACTGCATGGAGGAGGAAGGAATCTGCTGCCCTTCCCTTGGTGCTCCTGAGGAAATAATGGATCCTCTGCCTACTCTGTCCATCCTGACTGCAGGCAGACCTAACTAGGGCACAATAACCAGGGCTTTCCCTCAGGGCATGGGGATCAAGAGGGCATTTATCAACGTCCCTCCTTCAGCGGTGAGAAATAACTGACTTATTACACAGTTCATTTCCTCCCCTTGGAGACTGAACTTATTCTTGTAGCCTGAAGGGATCTGAAGATCTCCACCCTCAGGGGTCGCCATCTAGGGTTTCTGTCTCCCTCCTGGCTGGGTCAGTTTTATCCTGGGAGACTACTGCCAACTGACTTAGATTTAAAAAAGAAAAATGTTGCTTGTGGGTATGAACATTGCTAAGTATAACTCTGCCTCCACTGCAGGTGAGGGCTCACTGTACTGGGCAGAGGCACGGATGTCAGGTAGTGCTTAGACCCACAGCTTGGGAAGTGAGCTTCGGAAAATCGTCATCAAAGCACAGCAAACAATAGGATAATGCTCTAAGGTTTAAAGAGAAAAGTGATATCGTTTGAGCATCACCAAAACCCTGTGAAATGAGTAGTGGTATTATCCTCATTTTACAGATGGGGAAACCAAGTCAGACAGGGGTGAAGGTCACCTAGTTAATAAGTACCTGAAGCCAAATTCTAACTCAGGTCTTCCTGCCTCCTGAACCAGCATTCTAGCCATCAGACCACCCAACTGGTTTATAAATTTAGAGATAGAAGGAATCAAAGAGACTATCAAGCCCAACTTTCTTCTCTTAGAGAAGAAGAAACTGAGGTCCAAACATATTAAAGTTACTCAGTCAAGGTCACATAGGGAATTAATGCCATGGCCATAATTTGAACTCAGGTTCTCTGTGACTCTACATTCAGCGCTCTGTTCACTATACCACTCAGCCTATGTTGGCACTCAGTTTCAACAAACCATGGGAAGACCCTATGTAACACAGTCCTTGGCACAAAGTAATCACTTCAAACCAACCTTCCTTCCTTCCTTCCTTCCTTCCTTCCTTCCTTCCTTCCTTCCTTCCTTCCTTCCTTCCTTCCTTCCTTCCTTCCTTCCTTTTACTCAAGCAGGGTCAATCAGAGAAGAGAGTAAGGAAAGGTAGCAATGGTAGAAGAGAGGGGATGGAATTTTGTGTGTCTGAGACTAGATTTGAACTCGTGTCTTCCTGACTCCAGGCCTGGCACTCTATCCACTGTGCCACCTAGATGACCTGATTAGTATTTACCCAACACTATAAGGATCTGGCATCAAATGGGGCATTGACTAGAATCTACCAAGAACAAAGTTAGGCTAGAAGCTAAGATCTGGGCAGACCCTGCATCCAAGCTGCCTTGTGTCTTCTCTAAGATCTCCCTACCAAATGTTTAGGTACCCTAATTTGGGAAAGTAGCTGCTGTTACTTTTCTAGGATGGCCACGTCTAAGAGCCTGGGGGCTGCCCTGCCTCGAATGTTCTTCCACCTTCTCTATTCCACTTCTCCCTGCTGTCCCTTTGCTGGCTCCATGATTTAGCTGGCTGTCATTTTTCTAAGCGAGTTAAGGACTCCTGGATCTCCACATCTCAAATTCATGAGTCCAGGAGAGGGCAGCTTACGCTCCATCAAGGCACGTGATGTGATTAATGGCTTGCCAAGATAAGAGCCGTGGATTGCATGGAAGGAAGCTGGCCCTTGGCATCGATGAGATGAGAACCTCATCGAGAGACCAGTAAAAAATAGCCTAGGCTTCGACCCATCGGTGCCTGAGACAGTCTATATTTCAAATGCAGAGCTCTAGCTCTTTGGGGCCCGGGCTTGTTGCTCCCAGCCAGGAGAAGACAAAACACACCGTGAGGGTACATCACATTGGGTTTGCGATCTCACCATCATATTTATGAACTGCCACTCTGGCACAAATGTAAAATGATACCAGAAAAGCAGCGGGGCCCATGCTTATTCTTCAAGCAAAAGAGAGTCATCATATATATATATAATGTCAGCTTGTGAATGGAATACATGGAAAATGGATCAGTTCTGAAAATAGAAAACCTGAGTTCAAATCCTACCTCTGATTCTCATTACTTATGTGATTTTAGACAAGGCAATTAACCTATTTGGGATCCAGTTTCCTCATTTCTGAGTCCATATATTTTCTAAGCCACAAACTCAACCGGGTCTTCTCTTCCAAGGCTAGCTGGGCATATCACAGTCTGATTCTGGGATTCTCCATGTCTGCAGGAGAGTGAAACCAGGGTAAGGGTTATTTGTAAGCCCCTGCTACAGAGTCAAGGTTCAGGATAGCTGCCATCCAGGGTCCCACTGAAATCCAAGTTGAGAAATTTTCATCCTGGGACCAGCCGGCAAGCCCAGAGTACAGCAGTCCATTTAGGGCTCAGGGAAGAGAATGAGGTCTTTCCTCTGCCATCATTCACACAACCTGTGTATCTGGAGTCAGATTTACTGGAAGCAAGAAAGACCTTCTCACAGAAAAGGCCATTGTGGGAAGATGTCCAGATAGCCTCCCTTTCTCTTCCTGGAGTATCTCTCTCTCTTTTTTTAAACCCTCACCTTCTGTCTTGGAATCAATACTGTGTATTGACTCCAAGGAAGAAGAGTGGTAAGGGCTAGGCAATGGGGGTCAAGTGACTTACCCAGGGTCACACATCTGGGAAGTGTCTGAGGCCAGATTTGAACCTAGGACCTCCTGCCTCTAGGCCTGGCTCTCAATCCACTGAGCTACCCAGCTGCCCCTAGAGTATATCTTGAGACTATTCTCCCCAATCTCTCTCAATCTTTCTCTCTCTCTCTCTCTTTCTCTCTCTCTCTCTCTCTCTCTCTCTCTCTCTCTCTCTCTCTCTCTCTCTCTCTCTCTCTCATTTTATTGTATTTTAGTTCTTTAAATTAAAATTTATTTTTTGAATGAACAAAGATCGATTTTCTTTCCCTCTCCTTGGAAAGAGAAAAAACAAAATCCTTGCAAGAAGGCGCATAGTTAAGTAAAACCAAATTCCAACATCCCTCAATCCATCACCGAAGGACCAGAGAACAATGCCAATTTCAGGAGATGGATGGCAATTTCCCTTCAGCAGAAATCAAGCTGGATGTTGGCATCATTTCGGGGTTTGTTCCCTTTTTTGCCAGCAGGCACAGGCAAAGACAAAACTACTCAATGATGACACCTGGATAGGCAATGGGGCATCCATAAAGTAGAAGGACTCTCCTACAGGGCAAGGTCATGGGGCTAGAAGGGATCAAGGGATTGAGATCACCTGCTTGGTTCTCCAATGGTTTTGCTCCCATTCCAGTTTTCTTTGAGAGATGGGATCAGGGCACACTGAACATGTAAGGGGGCAGCATTGCTATGGAGTCAGGAGACTCACCAATTCTCAGTTTCCTTTCAAGAAGGGAGGCTCTTTCAGTTGGGTCTTTTGTGAGTCCAAAGTCTGATGAGCTTTGAGGTTAAGTATGACCCTGCAAAGGGTCATGGGCAAGTTTCTTTCTTTAAAAAAAAACACAACAAAACCCACATTTTCTGTCTTAGATGTGAAGGCAGGAAAATGGTAAGGGCTAAGCAATGGGGGTTAAGTGACTTACCCAGAGTCATGCAGTTAAGAAGTTTCTGAGGACAGATTTGGACCCAGAATTTTCCATCTCTAGGTTGGTTTTCTATCCACCTAACTGCCCCCGTTTTGTTTATTTTTCAAAAACATTACTAACAATGCTATGTAATCAGTATTAAACAAATTCAAAGTAAATGGAGTTATAAATCAATTTTGACATGCAAAACTTTGTAACACACTTAATGAAAATGTAGCCACTGACTTGGTATTTGGTGATCTCATCAATACAATGGAAAGTGAGTTGAATAAGAGGATGTGAGTTTGAAGCTGCCTACCAGGGTATACCTGAGTCTCTAGAGAGCCAGACCTGGAGTCAGAAAGACTCGAGTTCAAATCTGGCCTCAGAGACTTAATAGCTGTGTGACCCTGGGCAAGTCACTTATCCTCTATTTGCCTTGGTTCTCTCATCTAGAAAGCAGAGATAATAACAAGGCTTACCTCCTAAGGTTGTTTTGAGGAACAAATGAGATAATTATTGTAAAGTGCTTGGCACATAGTAGGCACTTATATAAATGTTGGTATTTATTATTAGAATTATTATTAATTAGCTCTCATCTTAGTCACTTGGTGTTCAGGGTTCAGCAGTACTTCAAACTGGAAGAAAATCATGGAGCTGGATGAAGAGCCAAGCATAGCTATTACCTATGTTCTTCTCCAGCTTCCAAACAAACTGATTTATCAGAATCTGCTTAATTATAAGACTAATGGAGAGGCAAAGTAGTACAATGGGAAGGTGAAAAGACTGAATTTGGAATCAGAGGACCCGAGTCCAGATCCCATCCCTGTCATTGCTATCTATGTGACATTGACAGATTTCTTTCCTTCCTGGAGTCTCAGTTTCTTCCTTTGTAAAATAAGGCGGTTGGACTAGATGGTCTCCAAGTC